>NW_022995743.1:5092394-5278026 GCF_900245975.1 Drosophila guanche | reverse complement strand
GTCACTGGAGCAGCAGTAGTGGGAGCATCCGTGACTGGAGCAGCAGTAGTGGGAGCATCCGTGACTGGAGCAGCAGTCGTGGGAGCATCGGTGACTGGAGCAGCAGTCGTGGGTCCATCCGTGACTGGAGCAGCAGTCGTGGGAGCATCCGTGACTGGCGCATCAGTGACCACTCCTCCGGCCAAGCACACGGTGAGGCTCTCATCGCACGAGTCCATATCGCGGGCATAGTCATTGCGGGCAGTGTCCACGCAGTCGGTCAGGTCGGTCTCGATGACGCTGTAACTGGCGCTGATGCGGTTAAAGTCCAGGTTGGAGTCACTGTTCAGGGTGAACATGGTCTTGTAGCTGTTGGCGGACTGAAATGAGGGAAGATTAAAAGGGGATTCGTGGGGGTGGGGAGGACGGCGTCCTGCCTGTACGTACAGAGTCGCGGTAGCACTCGAAGAACTTCAATCCATCGACTTGCTCGTCGCAGCTGGTGAGGCTCGAGCACATGGCGTTGGTGCGGTCGAGCAGGCTCTGTCGCTCCGAGGCACTCTGGGCGGTCAGGATGTCCCTGGAGACCTGGGCGGTGTTGATGCAGCCGTTGTACTTCACATTGTAGTTGATAATGACATCCCGCTGGTCATCCAGGTAGTGGTTGAAGCAGTCGTTGACCAGCGAGGAGTCATCGGCGCGTGCATCGAAGGTGGAGATCATGCGGCGCATGGCGAACTGCTGATGGGACAGCATGGAGGCGAGATCCGCTGGCTTCTTGGGCAGCAGAGCGCTGCAGCTGGCGGCCAGCAGGAGGCACATGGCAAAGGCGAGAGCAAACTTCATGTCGGGAGAATATCGCAAGATCCTTTGGCAGTTACGGTAGGCGCGAAGATTATTACTGGAAGCCCCAGGGTTGTGGTTGTGATTTTTATAGCCCCGCGATTAATCAAAGTTGGTGGCCAACCAGAAATAGTGCTCGAGTGAGCCTGATGAAAAGCAAATTAATTTATTATCTTGTACTTGAGATCTCCTCCGCTGAGATTCCATCCGATTTGCTTTTTAATAACGTTTAAATTGTGACTAAACAGCGCCGAAATTATCGATTGTCTCATGGTCACGGGAGTTCCACGCACAGTTCCTGCACTGCGGGAAAGTCCACAGTTCCAAGAATCCCCTCAAATCTCGAATAATGCGTGTATGGCGAACAATCTAATCTGAGCATTACGATAATCCTGGCCCGTGTTTTATTGTTACTTCTTGAAGAAATTAAAATGTGGCGTTTTTCCGAGAATTCCTGCATGGCTTCAACCCATTTTTCCAGTGTTTGACATGCGGTCTGCTTATCTTTAGGCCATTTTTGATTGCCTCGTCTCATAGTGACCAGCCACGATTGCACACGAGTGGCCAAGACTAGAGTGTGCTACTTCATCGTGCACTGGCCAAATAGCATTCCCAATACTCGATTAGTTTTGTCTTTTCTTTATCACCATCACTATCACAAGAGCTGTCCAATGAGTCACCCCCAGGTGGTGGCCTTTGGTTATTATTTCATTTTTAATGGAACCCCAATCCAAAAGGTATAGACGATAACAAAAGAAGCCTAAGAAATTCGGAAACCCCCCCCCCCAAAATACTTCAGACACTCAGTTCTTTTTTTGTTCTTATATTTTGTGGGTTTTTCAATAAATAGTTTTAGATACAAATACTTTGATGCTCTTTTATTGCTGGCTTTTATGCCGAAAGTTTAGAGGGTGCTCCAGGTGCTCCTAGTAGCGCTTCAGCCACTGCTGAATGTTCTTCAGAATCTGTTTCACATCAGCATTGCCCTTGGTCTCGATGCTGGTGAGCAGATGACTCAAATCCTCTTCCGGTGGCGACTCCTTGGTGTCTTCCGCATTCTCGGTTGTAGACGCCTCCGTGGAGGGCGCTGCGGAAGACTCGGTGGACGGAGCGGCGGTAGGCTCGGTGGAGGGAGCTGCGGTGGACTCGGTGGAGGGAGCTGCGGTGGACTCCGTGGACGGAGCGGCGGTAGGCTCGGTGGAGGGAGCTGCGGTGGACTCCGTGGACGGAGCGGCGGTAGGCTCGGTGGAGGGAGCTGCGGTGGACTCCGTGGAAGGCTCAGCGGTGGACTCCGTGGCAGGTGCGGGTGTGGATGCGGTGGTCGGTTCCGGTGTGGGTCCAGTTGTTGGCACATCAGCGCCGGCCATGCAAGCGCCCATTGCCTCGTAGACGGCGGCAGTGTTCTCGGCATATTCGCGCTGCGTCTTGTTGGTGCACTCGTATTGCCACACCTGAATCTGGCGGTAGGTCTCCTTAACCTGGGACACCAGCTCGTTGGAGTTGGCGGAGATGGTGAACATGGACTTGGCATTGTCGGAACCCTGCGAAATGAAGTAAAACAAAACGATGTAATTAGCTCTGTGGTGTTCCGTGGTGGCTGAGGATCGACTTACAGCTGCGGCGGTGCATGCAAAGTAGGACTCGGCGGCTTCAATGCTGCTGCACTCCTTCAGGGCTGAACAGGAACTGGTGCCGGAGTCCTCGATGGCGGTACGGTTGGGCTGTGTGGTATCATTGATGGCATCCACCTTGGTCTGCGCTTCGCTGAGGCACAGCTTGGTGTCCTTATCGAATTTCTCTCCCACCGCATTCATCTGGGGCATGTAGTAGGCGAGGCACTCGAGGGAGTGGGCAGCGTCGGTGCCAACGTCACGGGACTGCATCACGAGACGCATTAAATGCTCCTGCGGCAACACCACGGGCTCCTGAACAAAGGCCTGGCTAAGGCCAACGGCCAGCAGGAGAACACACACTTTGGCGTACATTTTGGGATTTTACTTCGAGTTTCGTTTCTTGGGTATATTCGCTCACTTTGAGCGTTCGATTCGTACTTGGCTGGATGGCACAATCGGCTTCAGTATTTATAGGCAACGCCCCTCAAGTGTTCAATGTCTGAGGAAAATCCCCATTAACCCATTTTGCGACGCTTCGTTTAATTTCTGGTAATTGTGGTTATTTCGTGTTATTGCCCATGTTATTTGCTCGGTGTTTGGCCTATCGCTGCCGGCTATCTCGAAGACTCACCCGGCATTATCATTCTTATCGGTTTATAACTGCCACTCATGCAGACCCCTTCAAAGTTATTTCGATTAAAGCAATTCTCGGCGCTCCTCCAAACCATTATCCCTCTTACGCACATTCGCTTCATAGTTGTGCTTGCACTCGTTAGCGTTCCTCACCTGATCAAATGTCAACACTTCCTGGAATTGGGAATTGTAGGTTCCACAATAAATCCAAGATCGGAGATCTGCACTCCAACACAAGTTTTTGCTGATCCTTGAGGACACACGTGCCCCGTTTATGTTTATTTCTGTCTGGCCATTTTGCGCTTCCCAATATCAATGCCGAGTAAACCTATAAATATCTTCTAGAGCCGCCAGTAGCCTCCATTGGCCATCGATTCACTTGAATAGATAATGCCTGCTAGAGTGGCAAGAAAACACAAACAAGTGATTAGGCTAAGGTCGAAGCCAGTAGTCGGTGGCACTCGGCACTGCTTTTGGTCTCCAACTTGTAGACAAAACAAGAGAAAACAACGCCTGTCTGCTGTCTCCAATGATTTCCGGAGCCCAAAGTGGACAACCAATATGAGAGTTGTATTGTTCGAAGATTTGCATTAGATAAGCGACAGATTAGACACTTGAATGTCTTACATTTAATGAAATTTAAAGGGAATTCTCATTGATTCGGGGAATACAAAAGTTTCCCCATTTTTTGATTGCAGTAATTGTGTTTGCTCAATGAATCCCGAATCCCCACCAATCAATGTCCCCCTTGAGCCTTATCTCATACACTTGTCGGTTGGTTGATGTGTTTTTGTTGGAGGGTCGCTCGGTGGGTCGGTCACTTACAACAATGACATCTAAATACTGAAAAATAAGTGCGCCCCGACAATGACTGACTCACTTATCACAAAATATCGCTCGTTTGGGTTGTTGTTGTTATTGGAAAACACAAACAACAGATGTTCGGACACATATATGACCAGTCAGGCTTTCTGCTGCATACATATGTCCTTCATACATGCTACATACTAATACATACGCTCCTGCTCGTGGCTGCTCTGTCACGGCATGCCTCTGCATAATTATCAAATTCACTGAAAATTGCATCGTGAGACATCAGCAGCAGCAGCAGCAGCAGCAGCAGGAGCAGGAGCAGCAAGGACAAGACACCGACTTCTCATTTGCATATCTTAATTACGTTCTTTGTGTGCGTGCGTCTTGGCTCTGTGAGCTTGTTGCTTGCCGAAGTGCAATGCACACGCAAAAGCGCATGCAATGTGGTGGCAGAGTAAATCTGGTTGCATGAGGCAGACAGCCAAGTTATTGGCTTGATTTTGGCAAAGAGAAATATCTGCCATATGGCAACCTTCCCCTTTCGCTGCCCGTGTGTGAGTGTTTATAACGTTTCTAATTTGTTTTAATTGCAGTGACAACAACGCCACAGGCGGCACCAGGCAACAACAACAACAAACAACAAACAACAACAACAAATGCAATTAAATTTGAATGAAAAGCACCGCAAGGTAAATGCTGCCTTCCACTGTTTACTTAACTGTCACCGGTTTGCCTTAAAGTTATCCTTCTGCTTGCGCACCCTGTACAACAAGGAGCACTCTCGACCCTCTGTCATGGACCGAACTCTGCTTAATTTATATTTACATATCCTATCCTACACGGAAGTACCTCGCATTGCCACGTTGCGCCTGCCAGAGGGTGTCTAAGCCATCAGGAGCCTTCGTAGTCTGACTTTTCTTTCCTACTTTTGCATTTTTTGTTTGTCCTTCTGGGGTGGTTAAGTTTTTCCCCAGCTGATTTACATGTTTTCTTTGCAGCCGCTGGATCTTTGATTAACTTGGACTGACGGCAAATGCAGAAAGTTTTATTTGCAGCGGCATCGGGTTGCCTACACCAGCGGCCAACACCGTTTCCCAGCTACACAAGCACAGACACATAGATCTCGGGTTGCCGTTAATTAAGTAAGTTGTCATAGGCTTTAGTTTCTTGTTTGTGTTCGTCACTGCTTCACAATCGAAGCAGAAACCTGGCCAATAAAAAGTAGCTGCTCTGGCCGTAAATCTCCACATCATTCACAATCGATCGCAACTGTCAGAGATAGCTTAAAGTGGATGGTTTTCAAATGCATTTCTTTCGTTTATTTACAACCTAGACAATATGATGGATAAGTCCGCCGATTTTCGATGCCAATCCATGCTTCTTGCCGGTGCTAGATGGTGGCACACTGTCGCTCCAAGTACTCACAAAAGTATCGTCCGGAGTTGACTCCAGTGTTGTGGCTGTGGTTGGAGCGCCGGTTGTCGGAACTTGGGCTGTAGTTGTTGTCGGAACTTGGGTTGTGCTTGGTTCTGGCACTGGGATAGCACCCGACAGGCAGCTCTGCAGATCGATGTAGCTCTGATCGACCCTGGCCTCGTAGCGACGCGTTGAGCTGTTCGAGCATTCCTGCTCACTGAACGTCACCTGCTGCTGAGCCCGCGTGAGGTCAGCAGAGTACTGCGAAGCGGTGGAGGAAAGGTTGTACGAATTCCTCGAAGCCTCAGAGCCCTGCAAAATGGATTAGAATTAGTTGGAGTCGCTCGCTCACGTGTCCGAGTGCGTGCATACCTGTGCGGAGTAGCAGTTGAGGGAATCGAGAGCGTTCGCTTGGTAAGTGCAGGCCGTAAGAGCCTTGCAGTTGTCGAGCGTTTCGTTGCCTATTCTGTAGACAATATAATTGTACTTCTCAGACAGGTCGGCGTTCTGCTCGCTGGCCTGCTGCTGGCACCGGCCGTACTCGTACTCGTACTGCTTCAGATGTTTGTCGAACTGCTCGCCGTAGTACTGGAAACAGCCAATGGAACGGGTCGGGTTGTCCTTCTGCTGCTGCGAGGTGGAGCTCATCAGCTGCAGCATCCGTGAGTGGCCGTTCATCGTGGACATGGGAGGGGCAGTGGAGCTGCAGCTGGCCGCCAGGCAGGCCAGCAGCACTGCGACAATGAGAATTCCTTGCTGCATGTTGATAGTTTGAGTGTTCGTTCGTAACATGCTCAAAACGGCTGGTGGTCAAGGCTTTTATGCCACCCTAAAAAACGAGAGAATACCGGCTATCTCTGCGCTAGCCTCTTATCTTGACACTGATAAAGCCAATCACAAAACTTAGTGTAGCTTCTGTTTCCGCAATGATTAGGCACAAGTCGGGCTATCAGACATCGACTACAACTACCAGGGGACTTTCTTGGGACTCTAACTTTGGGTCAAAGAATCCCCCAATTAAAAAAGAACCGAACTGAATTATATTTTTAGACAGGGGGGTGGGTTCGCACCCACCAGGCTACCCAGGAAATTGCGGAATTTGCTTCTATTTTTAATTTTGAAGACGCGATTTCCGAGAAACTGTCCAAGTTCTTGCCTGTCTTTCAGTTTATCGCCCAAACAAATGGCAAACAAAGAAAGATGCAACTTCGCGCGGGGGTAATCACTCAATTACACCCGAAAAGGTTTCCAAGGTGCGGAATGTTGCACCACACGGCGTATGATTAATATTACTCACCCAGCCGCGTGCAGCGCTGTCTCTCTGCTGATAGTACTTATCCTGCTCGTAGCAGAGCTGCATACTAAGCAGGCAGTCCATCCTGCTGCTGCTGGCTGCATCTGCCCCAAGGTTCGCGCATCAGCGAGCTGTCTCGGGGTAGCGTCTGGTGTATGGAGCGCGTAGCAGCATCTCCTGATGGATTGTCAGCCATCAGGCCACTTGGGTGGCGCTGTTAAATGGCTCACAAAATAAGTGTAATTGTTTTGTAAATGGCACAGCCAGCAAGCACTTTTCAATGGCTGCTCAATGTCTGTCTGTCACTCACTCACCCGTACACTCGCTCGCCTCCTTGACTTGCTTCGTGAGTGAGTCAACAGCTCGAAGAAAAATCACCTTAGAGAATTTTCTATAATTTCATTTACGAGCCCCACTTATGCGCATTTCAAACTGCCAGCCAAATGAGTTTCTACAAAGATAAAACAGCCACACAACAAAACATTTGCCAAGTGACTAACAATTAACAATTGCCAGCCATAAATATACCTCAAAATATAATTTATATGGCTATAGCTGTGCTTGCCTGATTTGCAAGGAATGTTGGGGCATTATTCGTACAGGAAACGGAAGCATATTTTTAGCCAAAAATAGCCAATATCAGTTGATAAATGGCACTCTTTCTCCTTTAATCTATCACCAATTCACACATCTCCCAAGATTGCCATACGTTGTAATAGGTCAACACCTTTCCAAGCACAGCACGGAGCACGCTTATCACCGGAACAACTATTAAACGTCACTGCATACACACACACCCACAGACTCTACATACATGTGATAACTACCCAACCTTAGCTGATAAGAATGTCCGTTGGCAATTATCAGTTGGTAATTAAAAAACGAAAATTATTACGGCCTGCAGTGGAGAAAACAATTGGGTGAAGGAAAGGAAAGGGCAGGGCAGGGCAGGGCATTAAATGAGTTTTTACGGAAATCTAATGAACGATTCTTGGTACTGCTGCGAGTACTGCGTTATTTGATTATTTTTACAACCACATGGAGTGGCACTTCGTGGCACTGATGTCACTGCCAATTATCAATATTATTATAAACTATGAACAAGGCAATAACAGAGCAGGAATTTACGATTGGTCATAACAAGATGCGAGAGGAGGCTAGAGCTAGAGCAATCAAAGGAGATGGAGGGCGAGTAATATCACGAGGAGTAGGATACATAAAGCTACAGCCAGCCAGCCAGAACAGCCATAAAGGGAGCCGAGTCAGACACGCTGGCATTTTATGGGAAGCGCGTGAAATTCAATTAAAACGCATGCTCATTATTAGTGACAATAATCGAAAGAGAGATAGAGACAGTGCCATGGCCAGGCCATAAAAGCGGCGATATATTGCATAAAATTGAAGGGCAGTGGCAATGGCAATGACAGTGGCAAATGCCACAGTGGACACGCCATGTAAATGCCGGAAAAGGGAATAGTTTTGTGTGATTTATGTGCCGCCAATGTGCTGCACCGCATGCCAGTGGGCGTTTGATTGGAAGTGGCATGTGCGTCACTATCCATAAAGATTACACGCTGATTATGAAACAGGTCTTATCTCCTGCGTGCAGGGTAATTCAAATTCCTGACAAGCTGCTGCCTGGAAATTAATTAAGCTTCCTTTCGGCCACTGTGCCGTCAAGGCTGTGCCTGGCCCCCACAGGCAAATACATTTTAATCGCTTGAATGAAAGTTTGAAACTGCAGCAAATCCTTTATGCACTCTGTGGAGAACAAATGCAAATTTATGGCAAAAACATAAATCAACATAAATAAATGAGCAGAAACCACGAGACGTGACCGCAAAAAATAAAAATAAATGAAGTCCAGTGTTTGGCAAACTTTAAGATGTTGAAACACAAAGGAAATTTTCAATACAAATGGACAGAGCGCAGAAGAGAGAGAGAGAGAGAGAGAGAGAGAGTAGAATCGTGGGGGTGGGGTGGGCAAACTGTCCAAAGTCGAAAAGCCGCAAAAAGCAAGAACATTAAAATGAAGTCAACAATGAACTGAATGGCCAGCTGCAGACGAGAGCGTGGACATGGACGAGGACTCCACTTGGTCTACATACAAAATGAAAGCCTCAAGTGTCCTGAAAACTTGTGCCCGGACCCGAGCTGAGCAATATCAAAGCACCGCCCAGCAGCAATGTTTTTTCTTTATTTTTTTTTTGTTCTTAGCTTGGACAAAAAGAAGACCAACAAATGTAAAGTTTATTAGATCGCAAATGGTGAGTGGGCTGCGGCTGCGGAAATTGAGAAAGAGAGAGTGGGCAGAGAGAGCCAATAACAGAGAAAGGACAGCATTCATATTGGCATCTGCAGAATGCAATAAAAGCTTCGCTTAACCCGCCAGCAAACGCTTTACAAATATGTGAGAAGCGGCAAAGGAAAATTTAAGAGGGGCAACAACGGGGGAGTTGGCTAATACACTTTTGTGGATATTCATTGTACATATATAACATTCAGTTATACAGTCAGCTATGCCCCTTGGCAGTGCACTGATACCCGAGAACCTGTCCTGTGCTAATAACTCAAATTTAAACAAAAGAAACATAAAGCTGGCCATAAATTTATGTGTTTTTCGGCTAACCTGAAAGACAAAGCCTGCAGCGAGCAACAGAGAATATGGAAATTCGGCAAATCAATGGGTAGAAAAGTCCGATTTCTTTTGCAAGTTTGCAGTTGCAATCGAGTTCGAGTCCGAGTCCGAGTTCGAGTCATGTTTTGTCTTGCCCGTGGCACTGCCATAATTCACAATCATTAAACGCATGTATGCTCCTGTGGTAACCGGATTCAGCCAGTATGTTGAATGTCATAATTTAGTGCATGAATACATTTAGATATATATGTGGGGGCAGAATATGATTCAATTGAATTTACGCTCAACTGCGTCAACGTTGAAATTGCTACACGGTTGTTCTTTTTATGGTTGCTCCGATATGCCGAGTAGTTTCGTGTTATGCTCATAAATCAAGCACCAAAATTCAAATGTTATCAATACACTGGGATATTCCCCTTGCACTCTGGGTTAGTCCAGCCAGCCAGCACCCCATCCAACGCACTCGCTCTGTGTGTGCGTGTGGGCCCGAACATTAGAGATAAGCTCTTGCCTCCGCAACCTCTGCTCCTCACCATATATTTATTTCTAGATATATACTCTACCCCAGCAAAACCCTTCGTTCGCTATATAACTATACAGCAGCAACTATACAATGACCGTTGATGTATGTGTAGCTTTTGCCCCTCTAAGCTGACTGCAGTCAGCTACCATATTCCCCCTCCCGCTCTATGTAGCTCTATGTAGAGTATACGTGCCGAGGGGCTGTTGATAAGGGCAACCGTTAGTCGGGTACTTTGCGGGAATAATTACTTTGAGTGTCCCGCCAATGTCAGTCGCTCGCCCATACCCTGGCAACAGGCACAGGACGAGGGTACATGCTGTGCAGAAAGAACATTTAGTTCCATAAACTCTTTGCTTCGAACATTGATTATATTTGAGTGTATCTGTGGGTATCCGCACGTCGCAATTATCACCTCACCTGTTGTGCGGTTGTTAGCACAGGTTAGCGCTGCTGCTGTCCACTTGCTATTGTATATTGTATATAAACAGTTGGCTGCCTACTTTCGGGCACTGCGATTTCTATATAAATAGTCCCTGCCATATAAATGGCACAGCCTGAACCCGTTCGCGCCTCATTCGCTGCAACGAACCTCGAAACACGACGCGTACCCAGCACCCAGCACCCAGCACCAGTTCCGATCGCATCAAAGTGCTCGCTCCTTCCGTGTGCAAGTGTAATTTTGTTTGACAAATGAATCTCAATTCTGCCCTAGAGAATCCCTATTGAGTGCACACAGATATTAACAATCGAAACGAAAGCTTAAGCTATACAGAACGAGACCCCAAACACGCTGAATACATGTGCTCCAAGGCTTTGGTGAGTAGAATATTTCAGAAATGCTCTCTGCACAGACAAGCAATCAAAATTCGGCAAACGAAAATGATGTGACATGCAGGCAACAAATTCCCAGCAAGAGAAAGTCTTTCTCTTTGTTTGGGACATTTTTGGGGATTGGCGGCAGTCCTGAAAGTTGCGCAATTGTACGTGCTGGGTTGTATCATGAGATGCAGCTCCGCTCCACTCGCTCTGGCAATTGAATTAATGGGAGAACCCAAGCGAAATGTTGACCATATGCACAGCTGTGCACATGCTGCCACGCCCCTGCAAAGAGGATGGGAGGGGGGATATGGTTGCCAAATTGGAAATTAACAAAAACCAAGCGCAAAAAGCGCCGGCACCAATGCAGCTGAAAATCTAATAAAAAGTGCAGAAAAGAAAGGCAACGTTTTGGGTAGCAAAGGAATGAGATACCCTGCAACATTCACTGTGTTTGTGGCAAGTATATTTCGTATATAGTGAGACGATAATGGGGGATCAGCGGAGGCCTACAAGTTCGGAGTTTCCATCTCCACTGAAGGGTCAGCTGTTCATCAAACTCAAAAGACATTCCGGGTTAGGGTATAATAAGCAAAATGAATCACTGTGTATGTGTGTGTCCCCCACTCGTAGCGGCCCGTGCTGCTGTGGCATGCTGCAAGCGAATTAGTGTTGCCACTCGACACTTTGTCCAGGCCCCGAAATCTGGGCTGAAAGGATGTCGACCGGCCGTCGGACAACGAGAAACTGACATGCAGCAGCCATCACAGTACCCCAGGGGAGGGGCATGCAACAAGAGGAAAACCCGCTTGCACTTTTCTTTCAAGTGCAGCATGGTGGCAGTGCCACCCCGCACCATTTTTTTGTTTGTTGAGAATGCTTAACGTGTCACTTGCCTGGCATCTCGGCCAGCTGCAAAAATATGCAAATTAGACATCAAAAATGCCTTAATGAAAATTCCGCTTGCGGCACCAGAACAAAAAGACATGCAAAAGGATGCAAAGGATTTCCCTTCAAACTTCACACTTTTTTACGCCCCCCCCCCCCCCCCCAAACTAATGTACATTTCTTGCTCTTCGTGGTCCACTTTTGCATGCCTTGTCCATCCAGAAGTTTTCCATACTGTTTCTATGGCTGAACTGTGTGAGGGATTATCGAAGAAACTGTGACACCGAACTGCTTTAAGTATTCCCTCAATTTCAGACATGAAATGCTATAAAAAAGCCACCTCCGTTGCATCTCTCATAATGCAGTCTTTATCGTAGAATAAACTTTCTGTAGACTGATTCAAAACAATTTAGAGTCGGGGAGTCCAACCGGAAAACACACCTTCAACGCAACACACTCGCTGGCGCTGGTAAATTAAATAAATTTCGCAATTAAAAGTTGCACTCCTTCGAAAACATTTGTCATCGTAAATAAACGTAAATTAAGTTTATTTTGCATTCTTTTTCTACATTTTCCCCCGCTGTCTCTTGCACACTCCACGGCCGTGTCCCTAACATTCCCCACAACCGAACAGCAGACAGTTGTGTTGTGGCTGCGCTTCCGACTACCCACCAAGCGACATCCCTTGTTGTCTTTTTGTACAGTTTTGCATACCCTTACCGGGGGGATTCACAGAGAATAACTAGGGACAAGCGTTTCGTTGCAATAAATATTAATATCAAGAACAAATTCAACTTCGTAGCATCTTCTGTGACATCAGAATCCGACAATCCTCGTACAATAATCCAAATAGTAGGAAATATTTTTAATTGTTTGAGATTACATCGTATTGAGATTTTCCAAGAGTGTTCAAGGGTTCGACTCGCTTCAGCTGTTTGCTATTATATTGTATTTGTTTTTATTTCATTTCGTTTGCTAAATAAGCAGGAAACACTGCTGTTTCAGGCAGGCAAGGGGTATGGGGCATGGGGCATGGGGCATGAGGGAGGCCAAGTGCCGCTTCCACTGAAATAGAAATAGAAACTGAAGCTGGAGCTGGGTAGCTGAAACTGAAACTCTTCATGTTGTTTTAATTACTTTCTGATTTATTTAGCACCGCGACAATGGGACAGAACCGACTCGCATCGCATCGCATCGCAGTAACAGACACAGTCCCGTCCACATTATTGACTCTAATTAGTGGCCCTGTCACCTGATTGCGGGCGGTTGGAGGAGGGGCAGGGGAAGCAGAAAACAAAAACAGGACTCTGGCCCTTGTCTAATGGAACATGAGCGCGCATAAAATGTTTGCAAAATTGCAGTCGGGCAAACAGCCAAATTATATTTACATTATTTAAGTGCCGTGGCAGAAATTTGCATCTAAAATCCAGCCCGTCGGCATAGGCATAGTCATAGGCAGAGATGCAACAAAAGCATCCAACTAGACACACACACACACACACACAGGTTGACCCCAATTCACGCTTGTTTTCACACAGAATTAAATAAGCCTCTCGTTTGCTCAGAAATTTGTTTGTCGTTTCAGGTAATTTGCAAGCCTGACCAGAACATTAGGGGCAGAATTTTCATTATTTGTTATTTGGGGTTCGTGACTGTTGTGGGCTCCTCGGAGTGCAACCAATGTTTTGGTTGGGTGTGGACTTGTGGACTATCCGCTACTTGCATTAGTTTCAGCAGAAAATCATTAATTCTACCCTGGCATACACCACAAAAACATCGAGTAATAATATGCCTCAATGTTTGCTCTGATTCGACACCGGGCACACTGCAGTATTTCCATTTTTGCCTTGTGCGACAGACCGACAGTCAATAAGCCAACAGTTCTGGGCGCTAGTCAGCCTTAAAATGAGTTTTACATTTTCATTTGTGCCTTGCACTCATGTACATGTGTTCCAACTTAAGCTCTCGGATTTATTTGGACTAAAAGAAGATCCGTGTAAAAGAGATTTACTTCCATTCGAACACTGTTCATGCCCGCAAGTAAAATGCATTTAAAAGGGAATTATTGAAAGCATACAAAATAAACAGATGGTTGAAAAGAGTCACCATTTGGGCAACCATTTGAAGTGAACAAATATTATATTCCATTTTAAATACATTTCTGATTTGGCTTAGGGTTTTAGCTTTGCAGATAATCCTATCATCCCGTTCCTTAAATTGCATATAATTAAAAGTATATTCCTTTCGCTGCAAGCTCCATTCTGCTCCATCCTGCTGGCAAGTTAATTTAGACCGCAAATAGTTTTATTTTGCGGTTTCCATGACAATAATGCTAATTAAATGAAACATAGGTGCAGCTGGCCCGGCCCCACGTCTTCCGCTGCCACTTTGTGGCGAGCAGCCATAAAATAATAGGCAGTCGAGTGGGAGAACACAACTTGCCCCCGAAAATATTACATATTGCATGCGTGCTCTAAAATTAATTGGAATGCAAATGAAAATGCAGTTGAGGAAAAAGTGTTGCAATATTTAATTGCGCAGAGCCAACACACACAATCAACGTGAGGCGGCTGGGTACAGGGGGACCTCGCATGGGTGCTGCAATTACACAAACTAATGCCGTTTAATTAAGTTCACACGTGCCACAATTAAATCTTCGGCGCTAATTGATGAACGTGTTTCCACGAGGGTCTACACCCATGCTTATGTACAAAATAAATTCATGTATGTGCCCTATATTTTGATACCCTTTATGCCAGGTGTATGCCAGAATTAGGTTCATTATTCTCGCAGCTACCACTTGACACTTTCCCAATTTTGTGCTCAAAATAGTCCCCCAGCATACCGGATATCTTCCATTCCAAATGTCGATAATCCAAACATTGTTCAAACTTGTGTTTTTGCTTTGTTTTTTTGTGTATTTGAAACGTAAAACACTCTCACGTAGCAGTCAGCAAAACGGCAAACAAATATTCCGTAGAGTGGAGAGTGCCAAAAGGTGTGGACGCGTGCCTGGAGGGGGGGGAAGTTGTTCGTGTTGGGAAATCATAAATAGTTTGCAGCTCCCGTCAGAATGTATCCTTTCCGAATTAGGCTAAACTGGATTTTGCTTACACGCACATTCCCACTTCCCCACTGCCCCACGGCCTGCCTCTCGGTGGGCGTGCCTTCGTTACGGATTGCTACGAAATTCGAAAATTATTTAGCAAATTAACAGGCTGACAAGTCAACTGTGTATGCATTTGGAAGTGGCTGAGGCTGATGTGGGTCCCCGGCTATGTGACCAGATTGCCAAGAGCCAAGAAGCCGGAAAACTTATGGATTGCCGGCACGCAGAGTCCTTTCCAATTGCTTACCTTCGCCCAAATACAAGGACCGACTCAACGACTGGCCATTAAAGTAATTCTCTTACGAGTACTAGTATTGTTTGCCTTGGGTATTTTGGCTAGGGTTCGCCTCTCCTGTTGCACGCGCTGCAGTGTCCAAATATTTTTGTTGAGTCTCAGACCGCAGGACACAAACACAAACACAAACACAAACAGAGACAAACACAGAGCCAGCCAGTTGGCAGCATTTTATTATGTGCATGTGCCAGCTTAATGTCTTGTTAAGGCCAGCTTAGAGGAGAGAGCAAACTCCAAATTGTAGGGGAATTTGTGGGGGAATTGTTTGTGCACATATTGCAGCCGCTTGTTAATAAAGATTGGACTGCATCCGTGGCTGAATGAACTCATTTGCATTCAGTGATTCGGCTGAAAATAACACGCACACGAAGTAATGAGATTTCTCACACATCCTTAATTAAGGCGAACAGCAAGGATGAGGACGAGGACGAGACTGATGCTGAGCCTGCGACGGCAACGGCAAAGGCGACGGCGACGGCGACCAAGTGCCTGAATCCTGGCCAACTGCCTCAAGTGGTTTGCACTTGCTGTAATTTGTTCAGCAGCCAGAAGCTCGTATATCAGACAGCAGCAGCCTCTCCCGCTCTTTCTCTCCTTTTCTCTGGCTTCGACAACTCAGCAAACTGAATGGGCAAGGCGGAAAAATATGTGCTCCTGCAGTGTAGGAGGAGTGCCCGTGCCCCTGCCCGTGCCCGGTGCTCAACCAGGTCAACGACTGCAATGGAGCTGCCAAAACCCGCAGGACCAGACTTCAAGTGTGTCTGTGGCTGGGACTGTGCCTCCGGCTCTCCCTCTCTCTCTCTCTCTCTCTCTCTATGTCTAGTGGGCAGCACTCGTGGATAATAAAACAATTAAGCGCAAAGTCAACATGGGCCAAGCCAAAAAATAAAAAGTTGATTCTGCCAGTCGACCTGCCACGCCCCAGAAGGCCCACAGCCTGCCGCCGCTGCAATCGAAATGGTAATCGAAAATGCCGCACCGCACTCGCATTTGAATGCAATGCCACATGCGGCTTCCTGCCGATGCCACGGGGCGTATACTTAATCAAAAGCATAGCCTGTGCCCCGCCAGCAGCAGCAGCACGTTACCACGAATATGGAACGTTGCCCAGTTGGGGATGGTTAGGAGTCGGTTGAGGGCGCAATGCAAAACGTTTAATTGGAATTTATGGCTGGACATTACACATCAGGCCCTTTTCGGCTGCCATTTTGCTATGGGCGCTGTGCACTGGTCGAAAATAAGCGCCAACAATAGCTGGTAGATTCCAGAAGTAGATATGAGAGAGTCGATTCCTCCTGCACTCCTACACTCCTACACTCCTACACTCCTACACTCCTACTTGAAGTGTGAGCCTTTCAAGAGCCTTCCTCACAGCATCCTGACTGGCTTCTACGCTCTTTTGAGAGGAGCGCGTAACAGCATTTGTGTGGCTTGAATACATCTCGCCTTGAGTGACGTTTTCCGTGGAAAGTTCCTCCACAAAGTGATAGCTGGGTCTCCAGTTTCCTGTCGGCGCGTACCGAGGATGTGGCTGGCTGGCTGACTGGTACTCTGCCTCGTGTTCACTTCATAATCATGACGAGGCAAAGGCAAACTTGAATAATTGCTGTCAGGCGTGTGAAAGGCCCTCAGTGTGGAAGCAGCAGCTTCTCCTCGTCAGCGTCTACTTAGCTATCTCGCTTACACAAGCTGTCGGTGTGCTCCATCGATCTATGCGTCTCCCTGGCATAAACAACACTCAACTCAACTATTCCCGCCCCAACTGGGTGACCCCACCGTCAGTCTCTATGGACGTTTAAATTGTTTTGGGTGTGTGCCCCTTAATGAATGGTCTCCACTCAATTGTCGCGAGCCAGAGAGCAATTGCCACTTGATATTGTCACTCTATAAGTGTACCGTAGAGCGGGTATTCAATCCTCTGGAAATATGAGAGTTATTGTTCCGACTGCAGTTTCAGCTCAAGCGATCAAGCGAACATATGCCAGAGGACGTTGCACGTTGCACGTTGGTTCTCTCATTGCTGTCGTCCGCTCAACCATGAAATAAAAGATAATCATTATTTTTCTAAGATTGAACATAAATTCTTCTCATGCGCGCTCTACCATCAAATGTGGCACACATCGTGGGTGCGACGGGGGCAAAGGAAATGCTTCCCCGGAAATGCATCAAAATTCGCTGGGCTCCTTACCCCACTGGCCGTATCTGTGTCTGCTCAACGGAAATGCGCTAGAGCACAGGAAAAGGAATAAAGTACGCAGCGTACGATACCCACAGACACACACACACACACAATCGCCCGGATGTAGCGGTGGTCCGTGGTAGCCTGGCAGGCAGGCAGGCGGACAGGACATGTGTGTGTACGGGCCGGAGAGAGTGCTCGGGCGTTAAGAATGCAACGCCTGCAGCTGCTGTACGAGAAGAGACCGGATGCAGCTCATTTCACTTGGCCAAGCAACAAAATGCAGGCAGCCCCAGACTCCACACCCGCCTTCCGCCTTCCGCCCTCCACCCCCAGCGAGATGAGGTGGCCGTGTCGGCCGAGGCGTCAGGCGGGATATATGATGCATTGCCGGGTTGATTTAATAAATTTTCAAATATTTATTCGCAAAGTATTTCCCAGCATCCGCGGCTGAAAGTCAATTTAATAAACTGTCAAACAAAGTGCATGGCAAAAAAAATACGTTGAAAATTGTGCTGGCAACGAATGGGGAATATGCTGTAGGTGGAACGAGTCTTAAGTCCATTATCCATACGAACTTATATGTTGCATGCGCAAGTCAGTTGTCTCTCTGCTCAGACGGTTCCCAATTAACAATAAAAATTTGCAAGCAAACAAGTGCCACGCCATGCCTCGTCGTAAGGGTATTCAAGTGGCATGTCAAGTGTGTGTGAAGTATTGTGTAATGTGTGTGTGTGTGTGTGTGTGTGTGTGTGTACATATTTGCATATGTGTATGTATTGTATCTTTTGTGTGCTTCGTGTGCGACGTCTTTCCATTAAAACTTAAAAAAAAGTTCGCTCGCTTAATTAAATGTCGTATAAAATGAAATCTTGCTACATTTTGCAACCACAAAAATGAAAGGATCCTTGGGGTCCTTGCTGTTACACTCTCTTTCTTTGCTTCCTCCTGGCTGCCTCCATGTGCTGCCTGTCGAAGTGATTAAATTGAGCAACCATTAAAATAAATATGGCGATAAATGGTTCCAAGGGTGCACTCAGAGAGCGTGCTGCTCTCCCCCCCAGTTCATTAAGCGACTGGGGAGATGAGCGAAGAAAGAAGAGAGTGGGAAGGAAGCGAAGGAGGAGTAATGTTGTTTGGTCCTGACTCTTCATAGTCAAATTATGCGAAAACGTGTGAATGATGTGCGCCGCATGTCACGCCTCTCCTCCACGCCACCCCTCTCAACAATTTTTAATAACCGAAGTCCAAGGGGAAGAGCAAAGAGCAGCGAAAGTCGGGCTAATTGAAATCAATTTGCCAGCCAATAGACTGACCCTCATGCAGATGATTAGGCCAGGTCAAAAGAAGCAACAGCAGGCGGCATAAGTGCGACCACAACAGATTCTTGGGCACTTGATGACAACCTCAACACAGGTCGAAAACTCACCCCCGTCCCACTCGTCTCTCAGAGTTCTCTGTCTCTGTCTCTCTCTCTCTCTCTCTTTCTGTTCCCCCTCTCTGAGTTCGTCTCTTGAAAGCGACAAGCGGCGGCCTCTTGTTGAGTGTTGGCCAAACTGTCATTGTGAGTGGGCGGAGCGTTGACTGCCTCTTTGGCTGCCTTCTGGCCAGGTCCTGCCTGGCAATCAGACTAAAAGCACCTGGCCAAGTCCTCATTCTGATCCTGGGTCCTGGGCCCTAAGCTTTGCTTATTTGTTTGCCACGGCCCACGACAGTGGTGGGCAACAAAGGCCAAAGGAGGCAGCACGCACACGGAGAAGCATTCTTGCAGCACTTTGGTCCATTTGTGGGGAACCCGTAAATCTTTCCGCACACTTTAGCAATTTATACATAACCGCCGGCATTTATTGTCACTTTTAGCTCCGACCTGACACCGATCCTACTGTCCGCAGTCCCCTCCCACGCTTGCTATTTACATTCGCGGCAGTGGCAACAATTTTTTGTTCTTCCCTTTCTGCCGCTTCACGCTGATGTCGCTGCCCGATAAAGTCATCTTCTTCATTTGCAGCCAGCGGCTGTCCGAGAGACCAAAACTTTGTGCCACTTTCCCACGAAAAACGCTGTGTCGCAGCAAGTGTCACGTTGCAGACTTATTAGCGTGTCTCCGGCCAGATAAAATGGGGCAATCAGCCAGGGGAATGGGATTAAATAATGCTCTCTCCGGCTGGGTAGCGTAGCTCCCTCCCCAGTCCCCACTGTCACGGAGTGGCGCGGAATGTGCACTGGGGGAAAATATTGTTGGGCGTTGGGCTTCTCTAGTTTTTACCTAACTTTATTTTAGACTTGTGTAACACTTCGGAGTCGCGCCGTTTCGTTGGCATATTTGTCTTGAATATTTATCAAATTTCTCATACACCGAGTGGGCACGGTCACGGGCAGCCTGCGGCTGGCTTTTCTGTGATTTATGGTAGAGGGAACTCTGCCACAGGGGCAGTGGCATGCCTGATGAATTACGAACGATAATGATACATCATTATGTTGAACTAATTGTGGGCCTGGCCCATACAGTCTGTCATACGGAAAAGTCAATTATCATTGCACATGAGTACACGTGCAGACGGGCAGGCGGGCAGGCGGGGCCGCTGCTTAAATCATAAATAAATGCCTCATCCGATCGAATGAAAGTTTCATCAATTGATTATTGGCTATGGCTACACACACACACACACACACACACACAAACACACCCTCCCCTCATCCTTACTCGCGGCCATATATCAAAATCACGCCAAGGTCCTATTCGCTGGGGCCGGCAGATGTCACATTTAATTGGATTTTCACATGGTCTTTTGTTCATTGGAGTCGTCGTCGGGGTTCTGCCGCTCGTTGCCTAATAAGCTATTAAATAACGCCTAACAGAAAGTGTCCCACCTCTCGGCACCTCCCTCGGTGCACCACCTCCCACCCACAGCAGCACATAAATAACACAAGGACTTCCGTTTGCCATAAAAGTGACGCGCCGCGTGGCCAAAGGGCGAAATGGCGCCCCCGAATTGCCGATGACAACATTTCCGTTTGCTGAGCCGAGCCGCCGCCGCCGCCGCCATGCCAAATCGTAAATTTCAATCAATAGAACACTCAATCCTCAGTCCCAGCCGAAATCCCACTCATTCACTCCTTAACCTCCAGCGGGGAGAAAGCAAAAACGACAGACATGCGAGTGTTGCCAGGATGAGATTTAATTGCCAGGCTCAAAAATGCTACAGCCTGCCCCTCAACCCTCGGCGGCACTTTAACTCGTAAATCATTTAAACTTCGCACATAAAAATGGCCCAAAAACGAATGAGTTTTTCCAGCCCAGATCTTTGCTAATAGTTCTGCCTGCCACGCCCCCACTTACAAGTGGCCAGGTTAATCGAAAAACTTTTGCCAAATCATTCCGGGAATGTTTGCAAAAATGCCTTTCACAGCACAAAAACCCCTTAACGGGGAGGAGCGGGAAGACTAGCCAAGGCCGCAGGCATTGAGGCATCTGTTTTTTGACTAATTACATCAGCAGCTTAAATGTTTAAAGAAAAGTCTGTTACGGTCCAGACACATACCTTCCACTCGCAGTTTATATGCACACAATAATGAAGAGAAGATATATATATATGAAGCTGATTAACAAGCACTCCCAACCGATTCCCAGTACGTGCACACAGTACAGGTACACAGCGGAAACCACAACAACAATTCCATGTACAATAATATTCAAGTTAATTAGGGGACATCAATCATGCGTTTATTTATTTTATTTGACTGCGCGAGACCCGATTCACGGCCAGAGAGCAGGAAATTGCTAATTAATGAACAGCAAAGTTGATTAAAAGTAATGGAAACACGGCAGCCGCGAACCAGTACGACACGATTTATATATGTCTGGGCAGTTTATGATGATTGAATTTCCCCCAATAACCAATCGGACAAACCCAGAATTTATGTGCCGCTGTGTTCCTTCCCTGCTGCCACCCCAATGCCCGGAGTTTTGATGCTTTATTTGCATGGTTTCAAAATTAAATTTGATGGTGAAAATGGGCAGGCTTTAAATCCAGTGGAAAATTACGCGGTCGCATTTGTATTTTTGGTTCATTTAAACATAATTGTGTGGTAAATGTGGCTGCAAGATGAATGCGACCTCAAATTGTAATTATTTTGTCGTTCATTTGAAATAATTTGTATTGAAACCTATATATATAGATCGATGTGTGTGTGTGGGATGTTCTTTTCTCTTCAGAAATCAGAAAACATATGCCAACATATTCTTGAATTTCGGGGCAACTCTCGCTGAAACGAAACCTTTCAGCTCGTAAATTTACTTATGTGCATACATATGTATGTGCCTTTGTCTTTGATTTGTTTTTAAAGCGGCTCTCGCTGCCCCATGCAAAAAGGGAAAGCAAACCAATAAAATATTTTTGTCGGACAGTTTCAACATGGAGCGGGGGGGGGCACACGTTTCAGTGATAACCAAAGAGCTAAAGAGAATAAATTTATATTGAAAGATACACACACACATACACATATTGTCCATGCTCGTATGCGCTATACTGCTCCTGCATTTATGACTAAGTGGCTCTGTTCTGCTCTGCATGCGCTTCGAATGTGCAATATAAACTTTTATGCCATCGCCAAAAACACACACAAACAGAGCACCACTTGACCTTTTTCATTCAATTTTTGGTTGCCCTGTGTAAAAACACAACATAAAACGCATTTGATGCCCCAATACACCGAGTGGGGAGGAGCAGAGTTATTTCCGGCATATTGAGAAGCGACACCTTCCCCTTTTCCCTTTTAGGGCAAAATGGCAACTTTGATAGCTCTTCGACTGCGACTTGATCCATCGATCAATTCGTTTTTTAGAAACCTCCAAAACAATAGAAGAAAATCTCCATGTGAGCTATGAAATATTTAATGGGGCAGAAGGTTTACTTTTCAGTTTGGTTTCACCCTCATTGACTTAGAGCTAATCTCGGAGTTTTTTGCACCACCTCTGCGTATGCGCAATGTTCGTTGAATTGTTTTCGGTCGGCGTGGGGCGGTCTGTGGGGGGGATGCAATCAACGCGGTGTCAGCATTTCAACTCGACGCCATTCAAAAATGGAAATTAATTTTTCAGCCATGACAAGGCAATTAATTGTATGTCCCTGCCGCTGGCTGTTGTTGGTTTTTGTTGTTGCTGTTGTTGTTGTTGTTCGCCAGTGAAAGTGTTTCCCTTTTGGCCAAAACTAGATTTTTCACACTTTCATGTACGCAAAATGCAAATGTGTATAAATCAAAATAAATGTTGCCAAATCACGAACCTAATTTAAATGTCACCACGGGTGGAGCAGCGCTGACAGCTGGAGCTGGCGACTATGCACAAGAATCTGTATATCCTTCTGGTATATGTATATCCTTTATATACGCTCTTAAAGAGCTCTTCTGTGCAGCAGCTGTTGCCAGATCGAAAGGGAAACGAGGCGGCTCGAACAACTCTCCTTAATGTCCCCTTTCATTGCGTTTATTTATGCATTACGAATTACTTGGAATCTCTGGCAGTTGTCGCTCCTCCCCGCTCCACGCTGCTCCTCGCCGGTCATCCGCCATTCACCATCCGCCCCATTGCCCGGCGTCCGGCATCAGTTTTTGCCATTTTTCTTTCGCTTTTCCCGGAGAAGTGCACGCGCCATTTTCGCAGCCGTTGGATAAAGGGGAAATCGAAATTAAACTGTCCGAAGGGCTGCGGACCAGCACAATTTACGAGCACTCGCGTGCTAAACGTGGCCCAGACACAGGAGCTACCACCCCATGCCCCCTAGCTCTGCATCTGCTGCCACACTCCACGCTACGTCCGAAGCGAACTGCGTGTCCTTTCATTTGGCCACAAACATCCGCTCGGTGAAATGACTTTGTGGTTGGTTTTACATAACTCGCTGGAACTGTCTGGCCAAAGGGGGGGTGGATGCGGGGCGGTGCCAAAGATTGTGCTGGACAGGGATTAAGTCCTTGCTGGGATTGCATGTGTGCATTTGATTTTTGGCTCCTTCAGTGTGCCTTTAGCATGAACGCTAAATGCACATTTGTTTCCGGCCAACGCAAGCTCATGATTATTTTATTGAGCTGCGCCCGGGATTGGATAGCCTTGAAGCAATAGGCGGCGGGAGGAGACAGCTGGGAGGAGCTGCATGTCAGCCGATTTAGATTCGCCAGAGAGATGACAGTATAATAAACCTCTTGGATGGCTCTACATTCAGCTGGCTCCATTCATAGTCGTAGTTTTGGCTGTGGCAGCTACACATGTGGCCCAGTGGCTCGAGTCGACTCGAGTGGCTTCGCTTTCGGTTCGCTGCACGCACAAATTGCCACTCGAATGGCTATACATATGTACGTACGTATCTCTGTACAAGTATCTTTTGCATCTTTCCATCTTTTGCGACTTGGCATCTGTTTCACTCCACTCGCAACTGTATCCGAGCATGCCACACATCTAAATATTCCTGCCAGCCAGCACAATATTCACAAAGGTAGCTGCTGCAACTACTTTCGAGCTGCTTAACTGGAAATCTTTCTCAACTTGAATAACGCAATTTTTTGCCAAATTGTGAAAAGGGGTTTTGGGGTCTGGGGTCTGGGGGCTGGACTACAAAAGTAGATGAAATAAAATCCGCAAATCTCGGGCACAAACTCGAGTTGAGCTCAAGTTTATCCACTCCGTAGATATTATTCGATTGAGATGCACACAACAGCAACAACAACTGGGAACATATTTCTTTGTCCTCAATCAATGTAAAGTAAATATATTCCTGGTAGATGGAAAGGTCAGAACTGAAATCAAATTCAGTGGCGTGCGTCTTCAAATGTTTTCTCTTCTCTGAAGCAGAAGGAAATTAATACATAATCTAAGAAAGTCACTGGCATCTTTCGATGTTTTTGTGGCTAGTATTTAAGCAGAAATATCTTTCATTAAACAGAACTCAAACGGTCGGTCCTACTTTGTCCATGTCACAGGCATAATTTCGAAATGGCAAAATGCCTCTGAGCAAAATTAGAATGCTCGGCACAAAGCGAAAAGTGAAGCAAAGGAATGCTCAGGATTTATTTGGCCCCACATTCCCCAGTTGAGGCATGACCAGAAGAAAGATTTGTGCATATATCTGGAATGCATTCCGAGCTCTCGGCATAGCTGCAACCAACAACCAACACACAATATACAGATGGGTTTCCAGCACTAAATATAGTTGCATGTGGGACAACTTTGAGCATTTATTAGTCGGCGGTAGAGAGCAGATCCGTGCCACAAACACAGAAGGCACAACACTTGCTAAAGTTGGTAACAAAGTTTCCTGCAATAACTCCGCCAATTGCAATTACAATTGTGGTTTCTCGGGCTAGCACATCATTACGTAGGCCCAGACAAAGGACTTGTGTCTACGGTAGCGCTCCTCACATGACATTCATTACGGACAAACTTCTGGCAGGGTGGCCTGACACCAGAGACAGTTCGGACTGCAAAACTGTAATTGCAGAATCATTTTTTTCCTGATTTTATTTAGGTTACTTACAGCTGCAGCAAAGTGCAGGAAGTTTGTCTCCATTTCCTTTGCTGATTGAAATGCTTATTCTCACTTGTTCTTTCATTCTTGCCATCTTTTTCCCAGTGGTTCACTTGGGGTGATAATTTGTGGCCCCAAAAGTCCCAGAAGGACCCAAAATGGCAGACAGCAAGCAGCAAATATTTGTACACTCAAAGCGACTTAACTCCATCATTGAGAGAGATTAAACTTTTGCTCGAACAATGCCAAAGCATCAATTTGTCCTGAAGACGATGACAACGGATCAAAGGATTGGGGACGAAAGGCAAAAGCAATCACGACGGGCCCATCCCGTCTCCATTGTATTGCTGTGGAAATTATGGAAATCTCCCCTTGGAATAGGTGAAGGCTTTTGCCATTTTGACATATTTTAATGCGAATTTACACCGAGCAACTTGAGCCTGGCGACCTCTGACAGTTGGTCAACTTTAATTTGGAGCCCTTTTTTCGTGGCCGCTCCCTGGGGTGCCGCCCATCCTGTCTCTGTGTGTCCTGTCCCTCTGGCTGTTGTGCAAGTTAGTGGCGCCGTCTCCCAGGCGACAGACAGCACAGTGAATGTAATAAATAAGTGGAGCTACAACTCGTACTCTCGAAATGGCTTGGCATGGCGATGGTGCGGCATACCTCAATCAAAGCATGTGGCACACACTCGAAGCAGCAGCAGCAGCAGCAGCAGCGGCAGAGTGAATGCCCATGTTTCCTTCTATCAACAGTGTCTTCAATAATTTTGTACACCCACACGTGGGAATGCCAAGCAGACAGACACAGAGAGAGAAAAGACTTGGGTCGCTGTCATGTTATATTCCCGTTAGGCAGTTGCCGGCGCAAAGGGGCAAAATGGCAAAAAAAGCAAGGAACAAAATCAAATAAAATAAAAGCGCCATACAAGCGCTTACAACAGTTACTAGAACTTGGGTTAGGCAGATGCTGAAATACCCTTTAAAAATAAAAAAAACCGAACTTAAATTTCAATGAAAGATTCTAATGGAAAATCATTAAGTAAGAGCATAAAAATAAGTAAAACTGCCCACGATGTGTCCGCAAGCTGTCCACCAGCTCAGCATACCCCTACCCTGACAGGGAAATACCAGCTTCAAGTGTCATTTATCTCCCAGGAACGAAACTTTTCCTCTACTTTCGCTCAACATAAAATTGTTGTAACTATGTGTGATGCGTGTGTGTGTGTGTGTGTAGTGGGCGTGTGCCTGTGGGGCGGACAAACTCTTTGCATATTTTCCTCTATCAACCCCGGGCCACCCCGCCAGCCCCCGTCGGCAGCACCAGTCACAGAGTGTGAGCCAAATTGATTTGACAAATATTTTGCTTGGCGTTTATTACATTTTCTTTTTTCGTTGGCCTCGGAGCCGTCATGGGGTTGAGGGTTGAGCCTTTTCAAGCTTTAACCCCCTCATCGATGGCAGGGATTACGACGCCCGCTATGGCAACAATTTCAATATGCTCCTGCTGGTGCTCCTGCTCCGAAGCGCTCTGCAGGGCATCACCACTACACGATAGGCGCCACGATAAAGGACCTGAAATTCCGCGCGCTGCCACAAACACATGCTCTGGGGCCACATTTAAATGTGCAGCAATACGTCGATTGCATTTTCGCACTTGTTGCATGCCGCGCATGCAACCCCTTTTGTCCCCAAGTCCCTTTTGCTGGTGCATTAATCAATATGGAAACCAAAGCATACCAAACAAACAAGAATGCCAGTGAGTCAGCCAGTGAGTGGCTGCCACTCTTCGCTGCTCTTGTGGTTTAATTATGGGCTTGTAAACGGCAGCGAAATACCCTTAAAATATTAAGCAAGGTCTGGAATTTATGGCAAGCAGAGCCAATGATCAAGGCAACAAAAGTAAGCCAAAATGGATTAACGAAGGAGCTGGAGGCCAAGTGACTCTGGCACATCATTTTTCTGTTCTTTGTTTTTGCAGTTTTTCCTGAACTATTTGAAAGTTCTTGTGTGCTTAATGCAGCCTTCCATTCATTGTCCATACTTGCATTTTAATTTGGTCTTAGTTTCTGTTGTACGAATGTAAATCAAAGCTTCAGAGGCTCATGGCTTCAGAGCTCACATTTCACTGCAGAATAGTCAGGATTTCCCTCTCGCTCAGGATTCGTAGAGGTTTCAAAAAAGTGTATGGCAGTCTCGTGTCCGTTTGCTTTTGTGTTCCATTTGCGCTTGAAACACTCGAAGAACCAAAGAAAAGGAAGAGTGGAATCATTAATGTTCTTATCAAAAATTCAAATTAAGTTAAGTAATTTATACTTATTGAAATATATTGTAGATTTTGGCCTGCCTCTAGTCTCATTGTAGTGTATCTGATGAGTATTAGGCGGTGTCTGAATCAGTTTAATTTTGAAATTTGAACCCGAAATTCACTACCAGAAAGAGCCTCAGGCAGACAAAGGCAAACTGACCATTCCACTACCCAGAGAGACCTTGGGCAATCGGGTAAACCAGCCACAAATTCGAGTAGATAGTATTTGAGCCAATATTGCCGATTGGTATTCCATTTGAATGAGCTCCATGGAGCTCCATCGGTGCATTACAGGATTGAGAGGCAATTGTTCGGGTCCATTGTGTGGCCTTGATAGATAGGATTCAAATGGCCAGTGGCCTGGGAGCTCGTAATGCACTTCCCCGGCAATCACTGCGCCACAAAAACGAGCCAGCAAATAAGCCAGTGGCCAAAGTCAGCCGCTAATTGCCACATTAAAGCTCCCTTTGGCTGCCAGTGTACGATGCTCGTAGCAGCAGCAGCAGCAGCAGCCTCGAAGCAACATCCAAAGCTGCAGGATCAAAGTCTCAGAGTAAAAACTGAGGGGCATATTCAGCTGGGCTCCATATCCTACCTCTGCTTACCTTTCTAAGCCACCCTCTTCTATCTTCTACCACCAAATGCTTCGTTACAGCGCCTTTTAGTGGGTCGCTTGTGGCATGGCCAAAGTGGAAAAAGCGAGCAGCATGGAGAGCCGTCTCGCCCGTGATAGAGAGGTGATTAACAGGCTGTGCAGGTAGCTGCAAGTGTGCGTAACATTGAGGCAACGCCAAGGTCCTGTCATGGCCTTTAATTTAAAAACAAACAGGAAATGGTGTTAAATGCTCGCGGTTGCAACATGGAACATGCAACAAAACATGGGCAGCACGAGCAGCGAGCCAATTTGCGGCGTGGGATAACTTTGATATTGGCAAACTTTTACGTTTAATTAAAATCGCTTCATGGCATTGATGAAACAATAACGAAAAAACTAATATTTGACAATTGGCAATAATCACCAGACAGCAGCAACAGCAGCAGCTTGTACCCGCTGCAGCAAATTGCCTGTGGCCGAGGGGGCATGCAAGAGCAACACCAGCAGCAGCTGCAACAACAGCAACGACAACCAGCGGAGAGCGAGAGAGAGCAACAATTAAAACAAATCGCAAATCGCAAAGAGAAAAGGAGAGAGAAAAGTGCTGTTTGTACGACGATGTTGCTGGCTGGTGTTCGATGCTTTGTGTCGCTGATGCTGCTCTGCAGAACTAATCTAGAGTCTAGGAATCGACCATGGGATACCCTAAAACATGCATTTGCATATTTGCTGGAACTTAAACGTTGAAGATTAACACAAAACTCAACTTTGGTGCCAAATGAAGTCTGTCACAGCCAAGAACTGCACAAGTAAAGAGTATGAAAACTTGCAAACACAGATACACACCACTACAAGCATGCAAATTGGTACACTCGTGATGCCATTGCTCCCTCGCTGCCGTTTAGTTGTGCTCCTGGATTTTTGTGTCTGTTTTTGTAGCCCTACAAGGATAAAGTTTTATTTCGAACAATTGCCGCCGTGCAGTGAAATTGAATTGAAAACTGGCAATGTAACAAATTTATGCAACACACACACACAGGTTGGGGGGAGGGCGACATGTCTGTGCATGCACTGTCACCAGGTGAGCGAACGCTGGACACGGACACGCTGCTGTTTGATGGCAAAAATATAATTGAATGGCCACACAGGGGACGGCCCTTGCCCAGTGAGTCGCGGGGGTTAGCGGCGGAGGATGAACACAAATCCCGCTCCAAAAAATAGGGTAATAAATGCATTAAATAATAAACGAAAACAAATGATTTGCATAAACCCCGAACTGGTGCCAGCTATTCGAAAACATTTCGCCATAAATTATGAAATTAAATTTTCAATTGCCCGACTTTTGTTGTTCCTGCTGTCGCTTGTGAGTTATTTTGGGAATTTGTTGGAAATATTTATGCACAAATGACAGTGAAGAATCTGTAAAAATAAAGATTTACGTGTAGTCAAATAAATATGGAATGAAGGGGATCACAAAAATACATAAAAGAAGCTACAAAGAAGAGAAAACAATGAAATGAAAGGGTTTATCCATGATAGACATAACAGGCAAAGTGATACAGGAAATGAAGGGAAATCAAATGGAGAGCCACTTTGAGATCCAACCGCCTTATGTCAGAGCTCCGTAATCTACTTTCTTATCAATTTAGTTTGCTTTATTTTGAACGCATCAACAAGAATGATGCAAGATTTCATCGGAAATTTAACTGAAATTTCACTATAAATAGCCAGCTCGTGGGCGAGCCTTCTCGGGCAAACATTAAGCCGACACCCAAAGAAATTTACTTTGCTCTTAGCCTTATCTTGACCCTGGTAAAGCGGCTTATTGGCGGCAACTTTAAATCACAAAGCAGGGGCCACGCCGACTAAGACAAAGCCACCTGTAAGCCCCAAAAACAGATAACACACCGCCCACTGGCCTAGCAGCCTACTGTGCTAAAAAAGCAGGGCACAAGGAATAAAGAAAATAATTCAATTCCATAAACACTTGTTCACACAGTTCACGCAGATCAGGCGGTCGCCTCGGTAAGCCCCGGCCCAGAGACTTGACGGAAACTTCATCAACACAAATTGTGAATTCCACACAAATAGTTTGACAAACTTACTTGGCTTTTCCCGAAACAGAAACTTGGCAACAGAAATGCCCCCTCTCGCGTGATGGAGGGGCAGAGGGCAGGGGCTCCTGGAGAGGCGCGGCACACAAATGAAAGAAGTTTTGCGGTAGGCCGGGTCGAGGTCGCTTCTGGAGCGTACGAGAGAGCATAAAAGAAATCTTATAAATCCAGAGCAGCAACAACACTGCCAGATATTACATGTACATATACATCCATGGCCATGTAAGCACACACATATACGAGTGGTAGTATGTAAAAACTAGATTGAGACAAAAGAACTTGTGGAGCAACAGACAGTGGCGCAGGAGCAGAAACAGAAACAGGAACAGGAATACACTTACTACGCTCATATCCTTCCCTGTATTGCCACTCGCAGAGTTTTCATATCTTAATTTTGAGAGTTTCCGGCGCCAACTATTTGGTCACGTAGTGTGTGCTTCTAATGAATGCGATATGTGCAAATACATATATAAATATGTAATATGTATGTATAGCTGCGCGTGCCGCATGTTATCGCTAAAGGTCGCACGGCAAACTCGAACTATTTGGCCAGACTAGGCCACAAAGATAATCAGAGCCATCGCCCATCCACCATCCACCATTCACCATCCACTATCCACATCTGCATCAGCACCTACCGACACAGACATGTCTAAAGTCTTGCCCAAAAACTTTCAGATTCTCCCATAAAGGGCAGGAGGACAGTTCTGGGTGCCTGCTCAGAAACTTTTCAAACTTGTTTGGGTTCGGTTTTGGTTTTGAAATTACTCTCAACGCGCATTGATTGTCAGCGTCCAAAAGGGAATTGAACTTTCTCGACAGGCCGGTGGATTTGGGGTGCTGTTCCGTTCACTTAATAGCACCTCGGCTGTTTAAGTTTCGGCTGTCTGAATCGAAATTCTGTAGAGTTCTTAGAGTGGGATTAGTGGTCGCTTTTTGGTTAGTTTAACACACTGCGCGCCACACACGTGACAGTGGATAAAGTGGCATAATGTGGCCTATATAAATAATTGAAAAATCCACAGAAATACATAATAAGAATAAATCCCATTCGGAGGAAACTCTTAGCCACACAATGCAAATATTAATCTCTCACATTGTTGCCTAGCCTCCATTCGATTCCATTCAAATGGCAATACAATACATACATTTGTATGAATGTAAATCCCACATCTAGGGTAGGGTGTGTGGGGAATCCTTCCTGTATTATGAATCCATCCAACAGCGGACGCAACTGTTGACACTTTGCTGTTTATTGGCTGCACCAACAATTGCTTAACGTTTCCATTTGCATTTGCATTTCCATTTCCCCTCCTCCCCACGCTCGTAGCACTCCTTATCTCTTTTGTTTTTGTTACAGCTGCTCCTGGCCGCCATGCTGGCTATGCGCTGCTTTGGCAGCGACTCTGCCAGGCGGACGCTTGCATTGGCCTGCGAGGAGGTGGACGTCACAGAAGTGGAGGACCCAGACGTGAACGGGGCTGAAGCTATAGTCGCGCTCGAAAACAATAGATATAGCAGTAAAAACAGCAACAACAACCACAACGATTACAACTACAACTACGCGTTTGGCGACGTTGATGGCATTGCGGATAGCAACGACAACGAGCAGAACAATGACAACTATAACTACAACTACAACAAAGCAGCGGCCAAATGGCAGCACCAGGCGGCGCTCCTACAGCAACAGAAGCTCTACGGAAATCCCATTCACAGCATATACGACTTCAGTCGAAGCCAGCCACAGTCGCAGCAACAGCAACAGAAACAGCAACAGCAACAACAGCGGCGTGAGTTTGATGATGATCCAGAGAATACTGGCAATGACTTCCGTCTGCAATTGTCCGATTTAAATGCGGCCTTTCAAGGTGTGGGCAGGTTTGTTGTCGAGCACCAAAACCCGGAGCAGGACCAGGAACAGGACAGCGACAACAGCAGCAGCAACAGCAACAGCAACAGCCAGCCGCAACCAGAAGAGGAATTGTTGCTGGAGCGACGGAGTCGCATCAGTCGCAGGTAAGAGTGAGTGGCAGAGGCAGAGGCCAGTTGGAGCCTGGAAATCGCAAACGAGAATTAGCACGAGTTCACCTGAGAGTGGGAGTGGGAGTGGGTGAGGGTTAGTCAATTTGTAGCTGTGCATGTGGAGAAGAGAATGAACTGGACAAAGTGAGTATGATTCAGAGTACGGGAGGGCAACACTTAGTGTGTATGCATGTATGTACGATTATGTGTCTGCAGTGTCACCGAACATGATTGGGAGCCAACGAAATGATTGAAGCATTGACAAATCTGCTGCTGCCTCTGTGTTCTCTCTCTCTCTCTCTCTCTCTCTGCTGGCATTTCAGCTAAATGGCAATGCAATGCCGTTATGCTTGACGTAAGCGTAAACGTAAGCGCCTAAGCTGATTCGTTATTTTTTAGCTCTTCCTCTTTGACTTTTCGGCTGTGCTTTGTTGGCTTTTCGTTTTTCGTTGGTTTTTTCTGTGTGCTTTCCTTCGCTTTGCCCCCTTTGTTGGGACCAACTAAGCGCGATCAGGCTTAGTCCGGATCATGTGATGTCTGTGCCAGGGCTTACTTAATCTCTCGAATGCATGCACAAAACGGCAAAAGGCAAACGAAGACAATTGCAAAATCCTTGGCTGGAAGACTGATAACAGCACTATAAAAACGGAGAAGAAAGGGAAACCAAAGAAACCCTTTTGAACACTCTTCCCTCTTCGGTGTCTATCCCCAGTTCGAGTTCAAAATAAAATCCCATTCAATGCGCTACACTTTACCGCAACAAATCCCACATTCATTTCCCATTTTCGCTGCCCCACAGACGGCTTTGCCTTTATTCCATTTGGCATGTTGTTTTTTTTCCCTGTACTAATTTCGAACGCGAACTCATCTCAAGTACGAGTATGCCAGCAAGCCTTCATTTCTAAACATTTTCGCAAGCTTTGCGACAAAACTATCAAAGCCGTTGTTGCCCTCAAAATACAAGAAAAAAACGCTTCAAAAATGCCACTGTGGTTGGTCGGAGGGGAGGAGAGGTGGGTGGCAGTGAAGCATCGACAACGAAAGAGGAAATCCGCTGGCAGGCAACGACAGCCGCGTAACGGAGGAGCTTTGTGCCGCTTCGTGCCCAGAACAACGCCATCGGTAGCAGCATCTCCGGCGCTGGTCCCAATCCCAGACAAAGCCTGGCAAACGCAAAACGAAAGCTAAAAAATTCATTGGCATTTGCCTCAGTTGAATGCAAAATGATGCGCTTTTGTTGGCCAGCTGGAAAAAGGCACTATGAAGGATGGAGGTTGCAGATAGAGAATATCCTCCGACGCCATGCAAATAACAAACGTCAAAAGCGAATTCAGTTTTAGTTGCACTCGCTTTACACACCCACACAGAGTAACCGTCTAAAAACCGTCGTTTTTCCACTCCGTCGCAGTCATTTCCGCAACGTTCGCAGCTTCAGTGGCAGGAGACGCGAGCGGCGTTAATTCATTGCCAAAGCTAAAAAATTTCTATGCATATGCAATTGCAGGGAGCCAGAGGCGGGTCAGCAGCAGCTTTATGACAACGAATATGCAGCAGCTGCTGTTCAAGCTGGTGCCCCTGATGCCCGTGTCGACATTGAGGGCGAAGAGGACTATGCCGTGGCGGCCGAGGGCCAGGACGTGGACGAGGACGCGGATGAGCTGAGTGAACAGCTGCCCTACGGCATACAGAATGTGCGCAAGCGTCGCGTTCGCAGCGTTATGCCGCCCGCCCAACAGCTGCTGGCTCCTGGCCCCAACAGTGACGAGGTGAGCCCACAAATCCCCACCAGCTGTGTGCTGCCATAATCCGCTTGACATTCTCTGCCCCACAGGTAACCTATCAGTCGCTGTGCCCCACCAATCGAGTCACCGTCAAGCTGGACAGCGGCGAGTACCGTCCCAATCATTATGTGGAGGTCACCTGTGCCCACAACTACGCCCCGCAGCCGCCTCGGGTCCACAACTATGACTACGTCTACAGGGGCAACGATCTGCTGCGGGCCCTGCTCGCGGAGCGGGGCGAGAAGCGTGAGGTGGGTTCCACTCTAAGCTTCGCACATGAACAGCTCCTGAATCCAGTTTCGTATTCATTCCAGATCTGTTCGGCGATAGGCTTCGCTTGCATCCAGCTTAACCGCACCATCCACCTGATTCGGTTAAACGATGCCTCCGGCTGCTGGGAGTCCGAGACCCGAACGGTGCCCTCCGGCTGTGAGTGCATGTGGCCCAAGCACAGCTACGGCGACATTGGCTTTTACCACCAGACGCAAAAGCGGGGACGTGGGGGCGTTCGAGGACGTGTCGCTCCCAACCTTGACTACAAGCCAGGCGTGGGCTATCGCCAGCTGACGGTGCGAGCCCGGAGTCCCAAAGCCGGGCCACGCAGTCGACGCGATGATTTTGGCTACGAGAGCTACGAGTTGAATTAGTAGCGCGAGCCAGTGCCAGCCGGTGCAAGGAGCAGTGAGTGGTGTGTGGTGTGTGGAGGGTGTGCCAAGCACAAGCAGAGGATACCCAACTGGATTTGTGGCGGCAGATTAACAACCAAGTTGAAACCGCATAAATTATTTTCGCTTTAGTTTAGCCATAATGAGAAGAGCCCTTGGTAGTTCAGATAATTGTAATGAAGTATTAATAAACAACTACAATGGAGCAACAATGGAGCGAGCTAATCCTCGAGGATTCTGATTGTGCTCTGCGCGCACACAAATCACAATGGGATTAAGCACATAAAAGTGTAGCGTTTAATCCAATCTCGGCGCCTCTTCACCGTTCATAATCCGGTGTGCATATGCAATTCCGTATTTGCATTCGCTCGACACCTAACGACGCCTGTTCACGGCCATCGCGAATCGGAGACGGGCGATTTATAGCTTGCCTCTCATCGTAAATTAAAAATTAAGCGCCGACAACAAAACAATTGCCAATATTTACATATATATCAAATGCGTTTCCAAGCCATAAATCAATGTACAATAAATCCCCTCGTTGTTGGTCCCGAGCCCGAGCCTGGGCCTGGGATTTGTGCTATGTTAGCTTATCCAGCGGCTTCCCTTCCACCTGCTGCTGCAGCTTCTCGGCAATGCCTGAAATCTTTGTGTGTAACTCCGCCACGGGCTGGCTGGCATCGATTTCGTGCCAGTAGCTGAATTCCCGCTCGCCAATTCGATTGTACACCTCGGCCACCTTGTGCTGGAACTCGAGTTTCTCATAGCTGCAATGGCAGGATAAAATGTTTGTGCAACTGCAGCTCATTCCAGATAAGAACCTACCGCTCTTCTCCGTACTTCCCGCGACTCGAAAGGTTAACGGGCGCTGTTTTCAGGAAAAACACCGCGTCGGGCTTGATGAGTCCCCGTTCCGGTGCGTAGCACCAGTCAAAGTCCAGTCCCTTGGCCATGGTATAGGCGACACCAGAGTAGGAATATCGATCGACAATCAGCGTGGTGCCGGCCAAAAGTTCCCTCCGGATTTTGTTCATGTACTCCCAGCGGTTCGCCGCAAACATCAAATGTATCACCTCGTCCGGCAGATCCTTGCTGTTGGTCAGATACGAGTTTATCACCTGGCCAATACTTGACTCCCGCTCCGGGAAGTTCATGGACAGCGTTGGAATGCCTTTTGACGTCAAGAACTCAGCTGCAAACGCAAAGCTTTGAAGTTTTTAGGGTTTTCTGTAAAGCAAAAGGAATAACTTACCCAAAAGTCGGCTCTGAGTCGTCTTGCCGCTGCGGTCGCAGCCTTCGAAAACGAAAAACGCTCCACGTTTACCCGCGCTCATTTTGTAAAAGAATTTGCAATATTTTTGTATTTGTTTGCGATTTGCCAGGGCTGCACAGTAGTGTGTACGTGTTTTGGCGCCAATTTTCTTTTACTGTTTTTGAGTTTTTTTCCGGAATTGGTGGATAAAAAGTTAACAAAATGCTGCCACGAAAATAACTTGGTAATTGAAAAAATCCTTTTTCAATTGATAATGAATTTAACTCTATATGTTGGCTGCACCATCGGTCACACTGTAGCGCAGTTAAATAGCGCGTTTCACTTCTAGTATTTATTTCAGTATCTATGAAAGTGGCAAGGTGTGTGACCTAGAGACGGCACAAAATCGAACAAACTGCAAAAACAAATTAATTCGGTCACACTGAAGCGTAGATAAATTACATTTTGTTAACAATTTAAATTGTTATTGAAAATACGCGTAAACACGCTAGAAAATCAATGCGGCTTTTTATAAAATAGGCAACTCCTCTCGCCGTACTGCCACCGCCATGTGTTGAAGGCAAAAGTTCGTTCGGAAAGGCGATTTTGCTTCCATGGGTCCGTCCACGACCCAAAACAAGAAAAATTCGCGAACCGCCACAACGAAGTTGCAATGCGCTGCAATTGAGAATTGAGGTATTCATACAGCATATGATATCACCAGCAAAGCCACTAACCGTGCTGCCACATCCCATCATTGTGCTAACCGAACAAACCCCAAGGCCGCATACAACTCAAAATGGCATTTCTGAGCCCAAGCCAGTTGAGAACATTCATCTGTTACAAACACCGCGTGTTTTTGGCGTAGCGTGCAAAACAACGCTGTCATCTGTCGATAAGTTTATCGGCTGCCTTGTTTGTGGCCCTGTTATCGCGCAAGGACCACGAGAGCGCCTGCCGCTCGCTCGCCGAAAACCGTTCGCCAGTGGGTGGGTGGTGTGAAAAAAGTGCGTGCGGAATTGTTTATAGGCTAAGAAAAAGGGCACCAGCAGCGCCCTGCACTAACTATTATCGGATTATTTCGCTCGATGGTTCGTCCGGTGGCTGCATAGACAATGTGACAGGACCTCCCATGCCGTATGCTTGTGTAGAGAAGAGGCTGTGCATCCCCCTCCCCCCTTGCCACGCGAAAGTTATCAGTTATCAGGCACATTCCGAGCCGACGGCTGGACTGCTAGATAGGTACAGGTACAGGTACAGGTACAGGTACTGCCCATGATCTCAGGTCTTCCCTCCCGCGCGACTCAAGTTAGCCCAAAGGACGACAGCAGTGATAGAGAGCAATAGCACAATGGCCAACAACAATCATCCGCACGGCCACCTCAGCCAGGCGGCCCAGAACCCATCATGGAACCCGCTGCAAGTAAGTAGTGACGCCACAAGGCCGTCTAGAAGTCGCTGGAATCCTGCTGACTGAAAAATCTCAATCTCCAGATACCATCGTACATTCCACGGCAGCCTCAGCTGGCGCATATGTCGAACGAGCGGCCCATGGTGCGCTCGCCCCTGGCCTGGCATGCCTCCGTGTCCGCCCAGCCACCGCCGCCGCCAGACGCCCTTTACAATTTTATGTCGGCCAATCATAAAAACGTAATTAGGAAACCGAGAGCAGAATCAGAATTCAAAGTAGACACGCATGCTCCAATCTCCTGACCGCCCGCCCGCCTAGCCAGTAGAATAGATTCCTTCCTTAGCAGTTTTATATCTGTTTTGTAATCATTATTTGCTTTCTTCTGTGTGTGTCTCGCCCGCTGCCATCCCGCATTGTATACCTTGTGACAGTCCTCGCGAAAGTCCTTCCGAATAGTGTCAAATGTGCTCACACACTCTCACTCTTCGCAGCTGGATCATCATCATCAAATGAATCCCTTGCTGGCGCCGCCATACACTGGAACCTTGCCATTCGACTCCATGGACCTCTCGTTGCAGTCCGCACGCAGCGCGGCCCAGCCGCTAGCCAAGCAGCCACAGCAATCCCAGCAGCAGGCGCAGCAGCAGCAGCAACAGTCCCTCATGCATGCCCCCAACTATCCGACTATGTAAGAGTCATGGGCAATATTTTTCCAGCTAATCTCCATCTGTTTCCATTTCGAGCAGCCAAAACCTAGCGTCAAATGCAACGCCAACGAGCGCACAGCTGCAGCAGCAGCAGGGACACCTCGCAGCCATGGCGGCGGCTCATGCCATGCTGCAGTCGAGCAACCAGAATGCAGCCTCCTCCTTGGTCCTGTCCAATGGCACCGATTGCGAATCGCTGCTACCGCGGCCGCCGCCCACAGCTAATCAACCACCCGGAAGCAGCAGCATCAATCATACCGGCAGCAACAACAATGTCCCCAGCCCGCACTATATGCAGAATCGCGACGAGAACTTTAAATTGTCGCAGCTAAAGCGCAGCTTCGAGCAGGAGGTGCTGTCATCGAAGAGCATGCAGAAGGACAAGCAGTCGCCGCACAATCTCCAGCATCAGCAGCAGCAGCAGCAGTCCCAGCAGTCCCAGCAGCATGCGAATAAGAAACGTGAGTTCCCCCTTTGCTCCATTAAAATGCCAGCTAATCCTTTCCTAACTCCTGCCTAGCCTCACCCTTGCGCAACTATCATCAGCAGCAGCAACAACAACAGCAGCAGCAACCGCCTCCGTATAACCTTACTCCAAAATACAATGGTCCCCAAACGCCACCAACTCCGCAGTCGCCGCTGGCCGGGCCACCGCACCAGATGCACTCTCCCACAATGGACTACAATCAGCTGCATCTGCACCATCAGCTGAATAGTGGCAGCCACGGGGGAGGCGGCTACCAGCACATGCAGCAGGAACAGCCACAACACTTGCACTATCATAATCAGCATGTGGGAGGCAATCAGCCTGTTTCGGTCGCTTCCCCTCTGCATCCGCCACCGCCCCATTTAATTAGCTCTCAGTTCCACGCCCAACAGCAGAGCACAGCCCAGCCGCAGCATCAGCAGCAACAGCAGCAGCAGCAGGCGCCATCAACGCAGCAACAGACGACACATCATTCCCGCAGCTCGCAACTGACGAATCTCGAGTCGATGGCCAAGCAAAAGACGCAGCCGGAGGCGGAGAATCAAACAGTTATCACGGATCTATCCTATCGGAATGCGGCGCCTTCGCTGCCACCCGCTCCGGCGGTAGAGGTGGAGAAACCACCCGTTACAGATGCCCCCGAATCACCCTACCTGACCACATCCAACGAGGAGTCGCTGGAGTCGAATAGCAACAGCAGTAACAGCCGCAAACGGCGCAAGCGGAAGTCCAGCCTCGTCATGCGGGTCACGCCCAATGAAAATGCGCCCGAGGGAGGAGTAGCAGCCAAGCAGCAGCCGCAGCAGCAGCAGCCTGGACATACGCCCAGCAATCATAGCAACACCTGCAGTCCAAAGCAGTCGCCCAAGATCGCGGGCTCCGACTTCCAACCGTTTGGCATGCAGTCCGAGTCCCAGAATGACAAGACGAAGCAGGAGAACGGACGGGGATCGTCGCCATCGCCTACGGAGAACAGCAACAGCTCCACGCTCTACAACGATGAGAATCCCAAGACGAAGAAGCAGCGGCAGGCCCTGCTCCAAAGAAACCTCACGGAGCAGCAGCGCATCCAGCAAGAGGACGAACCGCCGCTGAAGCACACTCCGCCGACCATGCCACCACCGAGTCCTCAGAGCAACAGCAGCAGCAGCAGTTCGAGCAGCTCCAGCGGCAACACGCACAGCAGCCATAGCAGTCATGCCACCAGCAACGATGTCCGGCGACCGGAGAAGCCCGAGAACGATGAAAACAATGCCACAACGGACACGCCCGCGTCACCGGCTCTCGTCGAGCAGGGAAACATTGATGCCAGGCCAGCGGTGAGTGTGCACGAGTGCGACGAAGAAGAGGAGCCAGTGGGCGGTGCCGCCAAGGAGCCGGAATCACCTCAACCGACGCCGGTTCCTGCTTTGCCCCTGGAAGTCCCCGAAACAACCGCAACAGCAGCAGCACCAACAGCTAAGGAAACACCACCTGCGGCCAACTCTGAGCACTGTGCGTTCGGAGAGGTAGAGGATAAGCTGGAGGAGATGTTCGCTGGCATCGAGGAGGAGCCCGAACAGAATGGCACACCAGAGAAACCTGCCCATCCAGCCGTAGACGATCCAGTGTCGCACGATTTGAGTGCTCAGCTGGCTCTGGACAGCGCCAAAGTAGAGAATGAGCCAGCGGCGGCGGGGACACCAGTGTCAGGCTCACCTGCAACTGCTCTTCCACTCGTCATCCCCGAAGTGCGTCCGGTGGCCACCAAGGCAGCTAAGAAGTCGACTCTGCCCAGTCCTGTGCACAGCCCCACGCCAGAAACTCGCTCCACATCGACGCCTTTGACTGGCACCGAGGACGTAAAATCTCCCAGCATCCTGACTCCTCCCAAGGGCGCGTCTTCCCGCCGGCCGCCACAACGAAGGCTCTCCATGGGCATGGATGCCTCCCTGCTGCGTTTCATGATCGATGAGCCGACAGGCAAGGCCAAGAAATCCGGTGGCCGTGGCAGAAAGCGGTCTGCTCCCGAGCCAGAGCTAGACAGCGAGGATGATGACAAGCCCAGTACCTCGGCAGCAGCAGCCGCGGCGTTGGCAGTGCGACAGCAGAACGAGGTGGCTGCCGCCAAAGCAGCGATCCCCAAGGCCACAGCGACCAAGAAGAAGAACGCGGCCGGCGGAAAGGGCAAGAAGGGGGCAGCGGGGAAGAGCAAGGCCAAGCAGAACGGAAAGAAGTCAAGTGCAGCAGGTCGCAAGCCGCCGACCACCGACGAGGACAGCACTCAGGCGCCCACGAACGGAGGAGGAAGTGTTGATCTGCGGTTCAAGTCGCCCTTCATTCTGATCAAGCCAGACGGCAGCGTGAGCATCAAGAACACACACAGCGCCGAGGACGTCAACGAGAAGCAGACCAAGGCCAAGAAGGCGCCCCACGAGAGGAAGAGTCTGCGCGGAATGCACAGCTCCACGCTGAGCAATCGATACGATGCGGACACCACCGACTCCACGTGGATATGCGTGTTCTGCAAGCGAGGACCCCACAAGATGGGATTGGGCGACCTCTTCGGACCCTACCTGGTGTCCAACGACTGCGACGAATATCGGGCGGCTCTGCAGACGCCCGGCAGCCAGGACTTTGACGGAGTCTTTGTAAGCAAGCGCAGGCGAGAGGATATGGTCCAGCATCGACGCAACCTGCCCGTGGTGCCAGCCACACTGGCACACATCATGCAGGCACCGAAGATCAGCATGGTAAGCCGGAATGCTTGCCATTTGAAGAATTAATTAATTGAATTTCCTAATCTGTTGCAGCACAAGCGAAAGCGCAAGCACACCCACGACAGCGTTTACTCCTGCAGCGATGATCTGAACGAGTCGCAGTCGCAGTCCTCGCAGGATCCGCTCGACTGCGGCCATGAGACGAAGTTCGTCGAGACGTTTCGCGGCATGTGCAAGACCTCGGAGCACGGGTACGAGGTCTGGCTGCATGAGGATTGCGCCGTCTGGACCAACGACATTCAGCTGATTGGCGCACATGTGAACGGACTGGATGCCGCGGTGTGGGACAGCACGCGCTACCAGTGTGTCGTCTGCGCCCAGACGGGTGCCAGTGTGTGCTGCTTCGAACGGTGCTGCAAGGCGACTGCCCATGTTCCCTGTGCACGCTCTTCCAACTGGACACTGGACGAGCAGGAGCGCAAGGTTTTCTGCCAGATGCATGGGCAGTCACAGTCCCAGTCACAGTCCCAGTCCCAGACGCTGTTACAGCCGCCGCCGGAAGTCTTCAAAGCTGAGCCTGTGGCTGCAGCTCCGCCAGCAACTGCCCCACCACCCAGGTTCGATGTCAGTTCGCTTCCCTGAGTACGAGTTCGCGTCCGGGACTGCCTCCTGATCGCCAAGCGTTGAGCGTTAAGCGCAGCCTCTGCCACTGGCCCCACCCCGAATCCGCTTGTACGCCCATGTCCACCGCAGCCCTAACGTAGGCTTTGTAAATAAGTTGCCCGATCCATGGGCTGTTTCGTAGTCGCGTGTGAAGTGTTTTGTACAAATCCGCTGTACATTCGACAAGCTTTGACGCACAGCACAGATGGCATCAGTCTATGCTCGATGTATCTATGCTCCCCTCTAGTTAGATTTCTTTCACAAATCCCTAGTTTTCTATACCTAAATTATTATTTCGATATTCACAGACGCGCCAGTCCAGCCCTGTGCACCCCCCTTGCATTAGTACCTTTTAGTTTAAATTAATTTAGCGCCCCTGCCCTCTCACATCATCACGTAAGCCAATTGATAATTTGATTAAACGAACACACTCCCTGCCATACTCCATCCGACAGCCAACTGGACGCAGAAAATCGCTGAAGTTCCACTGCAGTTGAGGTGGCAGCAATGAGAGAACATTCGATGCCCTATTCTAAATGGAAACATTGTAAAACAATATATAAGTATAAAGCATAAAGTATAAATAATATTAATAATTCTAGCGATGGTAAGTGAAAAGTATAAATAGAACCTTGTATTGTATTCATACATTGCTAAGAACTGTACGTATATTGATGATAATTTTTAATTCTAAAACAAAGTATAAACAATAAAAACTTAATCTCACCAGCAACGTATAAACATTCGAAGCTTCCGACCCAGAATAGTCACAAAATGTTTGTTAGTTCTCCACAAGTGACTCGTTTCCATTGCTCCATTTTGGATGCAGTTCCCTCCCATTTGGATCTTTGATTTTGATGAATTTTTTGTTTTTATTTCTCAATAAATATGCAAAAATATACAATATACGTAGAGGATAGAATATGGAACTGAACAAATGATCTCTAGATTAAGTATTTAACTTAGCTTAAGCATAAATAGTTCATTAATTTAGTTATGCTAAGAAGTAGGGCTAGTGGCGGGGAATCTACTTTAGTAGCGTCGCAGGCGTCCGCGCAGCTGCTGCGTTATGTCGTTGGGCAGCCGACCCACACTGCTCTGTGGCACCTGATAGGAGGTGCGTCCGGAATAGAAGAAACGCTCCTTACTCTTGCCCGAACCCGAACCCGACCTGGCTGGATGCCTGTCCGTCAACTGCAGCTGATGGGCCGACACGTCGCTGCGCTTTTGGGCCAGCTGCAGTCCCGGAATCAAGCCATTGGTCAGCGCAGGCAGCTGCACATTCAGATGATCGACATGGCGGCCACCTATAAAGGATCCCTGCACTGAGCCACTCGATGTCACTGGCGGTGCCAGAGGTGGAAACTGTGGCAGCTGCTGCTGCTGCTGTTGGTACGGCACGAATATGTTGGGCGTGAGGTAAGGCTGCTGATTGCTTTGTATAGACGGACGAGACTGCTGCTGGAACTGTTGCTGCTGTTGCAGGAAGGGATTTTGCTGTTGCTGCTGCTGCTGCTGGTAGATGTTTGGTTGGTAAATCGTTTGATGTGGCTGTTGGTACTGCTGCGTGATGTAGTTTAATTGCTGCTGAGGCTGCTGCTGACGCTGCAACTGCTGCTGCACTTGTTGCACATGATGCTGCCGCTGCTGCTGCTGTTGCACGTGATGTTGCTGCTGTGCTGGCTGCCTCTGCACCTGTGACTGCTGCTGCTGCTGCTGTTGCAACGTTGCAACACTGTTTGCGTTGCCCTGTCCAAACTTGCTGCTAAAGAAGTCGTTCAGCGAGACGTAGGAGCTGCCCTGCGTGGCCTTGGCTGGCGCCTGGGTGGCCAGAGAGGCGATGATGTTGCCGGCAGAGTTCGGAGCAATCCGCTGTCCCTCAGCGCGGACAATCACTATGCCGGGTGGCGTGGGTAACGCTGGCTGTGGCAGCTGCGGGGGGCGTTGCGGCACAGTCAGACTGGAGATGGCTGTGGAGCGGAAAGAGAAAGAGAAAATGAAACCGTAGGCATAGCCTCAACTTGAGGACTCCTCACCTGGTGCTGTGGCGGGTTTGTTGTAGGAAATGCTGTTTCTGCTGCTGCTCCTGCTGCCCACAGAGTTGGACTTGGCCAGTGGACGATACTGCTGGGACTGGGACTGGGACTGTGACTGTGACTGGGCTGGAGCTGCAGCCTTCGACTGGACACTCTTGAAATTCTGTAAGACGGAGTCGTCAACAATGGCGCGCGTTAGCTTATCGAAGGAGAGGAACGCAGAGGCGGGAGAGAGGCTCGAGGTGATGGATTGAGAGGAGTGTGGTGCAATGTCGCTGACTGTTTGTGTGGCGTATGCGAGTGTGTGTGGTGTTTGGGTGTGTTTATGGGTTTGGAGTGCGTTGGCTGCTGGCTTGGCGTAGCTGTAGCCCGAGGCCAGAGCGGAGATTTGCTGCGACAGCGTGGACAAAGCTGGGGAGGAGGTAGTTCTGGATGTTGTGGTGGTGTACACTCGCGCGGTGGTTGTACCACGAGTTCGCGTAACCGGCGCCTGTGTCTTGTAGTTCGAATAGCGATTCTTGCCACGATTCACCGATCCTGCTGCTGCCGTGTGTCTGGTAAAGCTTCTCGTCGTGGATGTGGATGGTGCGCTGGTACTGGTGGTGGTGGTGGTGCTGCTGCCGCTGCCGCTGCTGCTTCCTGTCGCTCTTGTTGCCGGCGTGTAGATGCGATTCCCGCGCTGCACTTGGAACCTCTGCAGATTGCTGTGGACACTCTCCCAGCTGGCCTTTCCCGTCTCGCGATCAATGTGTCGAGCCGAAAGCTTCTTGCTCGGTCCCTGCTCGGCCCCACCGTGCACATACGACAGCGAGGAAGCTGTGGTGCTGGTGGCTGCCTCTGTGGAGGCCGTGGTTGTGGTCGTCGGTGCCTTGGTTGTGCTTCTGGTGGCCAGCGAGAGGCGGGACAATCGCTGGCGACTGGCTGCCAGGCGTTCCAGGTAGCTGCGGGTGGGCGTGGTGGTTCGTTGTGTGGTGGTGCTCGTCGTACTGCGCACCACCGGCATCGGGCGAACGTTGGCGCGTCTAAAAGTGGAATTGCCGCGATTCTGAGCGTAGCGCCGGTAGCCACGAATCCGCTCCTGGGTGCTGCTGATCTCTGTGACTGTTTCCGTGGATGTAACCATTGCGGGAGTGGTGCTAGTGGTGGATGTGCTGCTGCTCTCTGTCAACTCATTTGTGCTGAGCACCTGCGTCTCCTCGTCGTGGGAAGTCAGCTGCACTCCAGCCAGCAGCAGCTTGGCAGCCTCCTGATGGACGCTCGTCTTATCGGCAGCTTCGGGACTCTCCTCTCCTTGGGCCACGTCATCGCTGAGGGGCAGACTGGCGGTCAGGGCGGCTGCTTGGCCGAGGGACTCAATGGCAAAAGCAGGCTCCAGCAGTGGTGGTTCCAGCAGGGCAAGTGGCACAGTGATAGTGGTGGAAGTGGAGATGGAGGCGGCTTCTGCCGCCGCTGTGGTGGTCTCAACTTCCTCTAGTCCTTCTGCCTCCTCCGATGTGGGCAGAGTGGGTGCTATCAGCAGAGCAGGAGTCTCCTCCGTTGTCGCTGGAGTGGTGCTGCTGCTGGTTTTGTCAAATGTATGTTTGTGCTCAGTGGATTTGGGACCTTCGGTGGGTATCTCATTGGGCTTTTGGGTGTAGTTTGTGTGTTGTTGTGTGGTTTGAGGTGTATGTGGATGAGGCATTGTTGAAGGCAATAGTTGATAGAGTAGCAAAGCAATCAAAGACAGATGGTTAGAGATAGAGAGAGAGAGAGAGAGAGAAATAGAGATAGATAGTAAGAGAGAGAAATGAAATAAGAAGATGGAAAAAAGAGCGAAGAATATTGCCAGATAGTTCGCAGACTTAATCTTCGGCTTACCGTAAATCTCACTGTGCCCGGCGTCTGTTTGGGTTTGCTGTACACATAGGCAGAGGAGGAGCTGCCCTTGGAGCCATCTCCGTACATGGCGAAACCGCGACTGAGGAACCTAAAGGGCTGCTTGATCTTGGTCGGAGCCATTGACTGATAGCCAGAGACGGCGGGATCCACATCGGAGGAGACCTCGTCCAGCAGATTGTTAATGTTGGACACCAGATCCACTTGCGTGGCCTCGTCCTGGTTGCTGCGTATGTGCTTCATGTAGTCCGGGGCCAGAGCTTCGCTCGAGGTGGACTCTGTGTCGGCCTGGAGCTCCAGTCCCGCATTGACACGCTCCGCAAAGTTCTTCTGCTTCTGGAAGTGATACTCCCGCGGGTACTCGGCCACGATGTGGGCATTGGTGTGATCAAACTGGATGCCCGGATCGGAGGAGAGCTCTCCCAGACTGTTTACATAGATGCCCTCGTCATTATCGTCGTCTGTGGCAGCGGAGGGAGCAATATCCTGGAGTCCTGCAGCATTAAGAGGTTCACTTTTGATAGCCTCTCCCCTTACAGCTGCAATTTGTGGCTCCTCCGGGTGGGTGAGTACTCCACTGACGCTGCTCAGATCTTTGCTGAGGCTCTGGTGCTGATGATGGTGGTCCTGCTGTTGCTGCTGCTGCTGCTGCTGCTGCTGGGAATGAACCTGCTGCGGATGTGCCTGTGCCTGTTGCAGTGCCTTCGATATCGTCTTCATGGGATACTCCATCATGTGGCGAACGCGCTCCATCATTTGGTGTGTGCTGCCAACGCTGTTGTCCACGTTCATGTCGTAGTACCGCTCCGACTCGTCGCAGTTCACGTTGCGGTACCAGTCGCACACAAAGTTCTTCTGGCTGAAGAGCGTTCCATTGGGACAGAGGAAGCCGAAGCCCTGAGGGGTTCTCGCGGTGTGGGCGCAGATGCGGAATGCCTGGCAGCGGCTCTCTACGTCAGCATAGTAGCCTGCAAAAAGCAACCGAAACCAATAAATCTAAGGCAATCCAGAGAGATTGCTGAAGATAGAACTTGCCTTCATGGCGACCCTTGCACACGAAACTCGTCTTGGGCGGTGCACTCAAGATGGGATAGTCCAGGCCGGGTTCGCCGGGTATTGTGTGCCGCAGATCGAACTGCTGGTCCGTGTACTCGCTGGACTTGTCCGCGTCCTCGAAGTGCTCTCCGCTCTGGCCCTGGGCCGCGGCCGCTGCCAGCAGCAGGAGGAGAAGCCCCGTCCAGAGACAGGAGCTCGGCATGCTGAAAGTGGAGCTTGGATTAGCCGGCGCTTGCGACACCTTAAATGTTATTCATTAGGCTGATTGATAAACCATGAATCGGGGCAAACTCATTGATTAAAATGTCTGTCCAATTTGCATACGAATGAGAGCGGGCCGGGGCCACGTAAGTGACCACCACGAGCCGCCGACTAATCTAATTAGCATACGGATTGGGTCGAGGCGTGTCCGCGCTCTCACGTAACCAAAACGAGCGACTCGCCGCCCCAAACAAATGCCTTTTCCAGCTGTGCAGCGACTTGTGTGTGGCACTGTTGCGTGGGTCCACCAACGGTACAAATTCGGCATCAAATGACACTTGGGCACGATAAATAAACTAAAACAATAAAAGGAATCACGATCTCTAAGAACTGACCCTGAAATTTGTGTAGATTTTCGTTCGATCTAGATGCTATGCCTCTCGGAATACTTTGAATATTTATGATCGATTTGGCATCACTTTCGATCTCCCTCGAGATAATGCTGGGCAAGCGATTTGGAGTCGGTTTTGGCTTTGAGGTGCGAGTGTTGGTCATTTCACTCTGGTAATCCAGCAGCTCCATCAATCAACTGGATGAGCAAGCATTATCAATCACACTCGGCCCGGCATTAGAATGTGACTAATTTCGAATTACCAAACTCTAATCAAAACTGAGCACCCAAACAAATATTTGAATCGCTTCCAGTTAAGCATTTGAGCAATAAATTATCAATGGGTTGCTTGGCATCGGACAGCCGCTGAGGTCATTTGATGCCATTACGTTTTGCCCCAATGTGAAATGTGCTGACAGCTGATGCAGATACAGCAACAGATACAGATAAGTACTCCACATATCTAGGGATATTGAAGCCTGCTCAAACGAAAGACTTGGACAACGAACTTTGGCAAGCGAGCGCACTTGCTCTTCAGTTGTTTTTACCCTGAAATATTACCATTAAGTATGTGCCTGTATGGCTGTGTAAGGAAGCAACAAATCACTTGAGCAGCCACTCAATGATTGATTTGGCTATGCCCCATGCCATGCCATAAAGTGCAGAAGGCAATCAATGGAGAGCGAAAACCAAAGCGAAAAAACTCTTCAGGTTTTAGAGAGCGAACCAAAGTTGGACCTTTGTGTTCGACTGACACACAAGTCGGCACTTAATTGTCTATCAATTTGAATTGATAACTCAATCGAACGATTGCGTTTACATAACGTCCAAGATGAATGATGTAACAATTAGAAAATCATAATTATGGCTTGGATAATTGCAGGCTGGTGGTGGTCGGTGGACAGTCAATGACCTTCCCGCGAGTCAACAAACTGTAAGCTCTTCAGTTCTCAAATATGGCATCATAATGACTATCTAAGCGACATCTAATTGAATTTTAATGATCCACAGACAGAAGCCAGAAGAAGCGCGGAACGCAGTTCGCCACTGAGCGACTCCTCCAATATGCAAATATCGAATGCATTTGGGGCAGGGACTTGGGTAAGTGCTGCACTCATCTTTGGACAGCCCAGAGCTGCTTCCACTTCCACTTTCAAATTACAAAAACCATTTACAATTCGACAGCTTCAGGGTCATTATCAAGAGCAACGCAAAACAGAAAATCAAAACCGAAAACCAAAAACCAAAAACCAAAAAGCCCAAACCCGAAAAACAACAGACAGCCACCGACAACGAGGAAGCATCGTCAGAAAATGTTTTACTTCTCATTGTTTTCAATGATCCATCAAAGAAAAAATTAAAAACTGCCAGACAAATGATGAGCACAAGATGATGAGGAGCCACACTTCGCAGTAGGGAAGGAAAACTTTAGATAACAGACTTTGCATTGAAAAGCAAAAGACCACAAAAAAACAACAGAAAAAGAGAATGGATAAACATAAACATAAAACTCATCAGAGGCATTTTCAATGAGATGGAATATACATACATTTTCGCTGTAATTCAAGTGCGTGGATCATTATATTTATATTTATATTTTATTATGATCTGCGACTGAGATTTGAGCTGCTGCTGCTGCGGCTGCGGCTGCAAATTAATTGGCAGCACGTTTTGTGGTGCCGAACCGTAAATCTTTGCCAGATATCACGAGAATGGGTTACCCCCGCTAGTCGGATATTTAATTATAGCAAATCGCTGGCTATTTGGCACCGACAAGCCCCTGACTCTCGAGTGTCATCCAGCTGAATGGATGGCTGGAATCGCAATGGAATGGAAATAGGTAGAAGGATCTGCTGACCCCCACCGCGACTGCTCTGTCACTCACTCATCTGAAGTGCCCGCATCTATGGAATTGGAATTCGGTCTGAGTCTGTGTCTGAGTGTGAGTCTGAGTCTCTGGGTTCTACTTATGGTCAGATGACGCAAACGGAGTGCGTAACACGAGCTCAGAGTGAGCCACTTCAAATAGCTTCAAGTGCTCAATGTTCTGGGGAGATCCGTGAACTCTTCCATTCTTAGATCCGCTTAGATATTCCGTTTGGAGGAGGGCTTTTGCTATTTACTGTGTAAACATATCAGTTGCTGATTTACAATATTTATTCCCATCTCAAGATGTTTCAACTTTAAAGTGTGTTGCGGAAATGTTTGCCAAATTGGCTGTTCAATTTAATCTTCTCAGATTTCTGTTTCTAATACTCCCAGTCAATAATCCCAGGGAGCTAGGTAACTCAGAACTGCATTCTGTATTCCCAGAAGACTAGCCAAATTACTCATCCCTAAATCATTCAAATCCCATAACTAATTACTAAAATTAATCACATACTCTTTGCCATATTTTAGCGCTCTAATCTTCCTATAATTATCTCCGTATATAGCTCTATTTGTTGTTCTAAAAATCTACCAAATCACTCCCACTTGAGCGGAGTGGAGTGCATCATCTGCTCGTAGGATTGTGTGGGGGTGTCGGCATGTAATTTGGTTTTGATTAATCGTTTGATCGTTCGTTTGATGATTATTCGGGGTACGGTACACACCATGGAGTCACATTTTTACCTTGATTATTTCCGAGTAAACGTTTCCAAAGGGACAAACTTTATATATTATTCGCAATTTGGCACAGCTATGGGGTGATTTCGTTTATTTGAGGCACAGAAATATAACTTTTAGTGTATGAAACTTCACAAAACACAAAACTGAAGTCAGGCTAAAGCATTATCCTGTTGGTCGATTGGGACTATGTCCTTTACTCGAAGTGGTTTGGGGCCTAAGGAGCCGGCTACTGAGCGGTGCGGAGCCAGGTTAAACTGAACCGTTCGAGGCGCGATCTTGAACTGAACCCAAACATTCAAACATAATCGAAATATTTTGGCCACAAAAGAGTTCGAAGAGTGGCAGTGGCAGTGGCAGACCCAGGCCCAGACCCAGACATTCAGACTCGGCCAGTCAGTGTCAGATACCCCGAAATACACGCTGAAGAAGATACACAGATACAAACGCAGAGACCCGATCCGATCCGATCCGATCCGATCGATTGCGTATGATGTTGCTGCGGTACCAACCGGGAAACCGGTGACAACCTGCTGTTGCGGCCAATGATGATGATGATGATGATGATGATGATGATGCTGCTGTGGCCAGCCTACATAACAGTAACAGTTGGAATTTATAAAAAATACTCAACAAAAACAACAAAAGAAAGGCACCAACCCACTGTCAACTGTCTTGCTTAGGGGCGTGTGTGTGAATGGAAAATGAAAGCACAGTAAACACCCGACAGAAGGGCAGATTTAGGGCTAAGTCTGCTGTGAGAAAGAGCTTCTATGTGGGAAAAGATTGGAGTGTCATCCCTTTATGAAAAAAGATATACATAGAAGTGGCAGTAGTCCGCCTTTAAAGTGTTTTCACTGTACCCAAAATTGTCTTTCGTTTTCATTTAATTTCGGTTTCGGTTTCGGGTTCAGTTTGGATTTTCACACGGCTAAAGTGGCAGAAAAATGCGGCAGATCGGGTTCAAGCTCCCCCTAGATTCCTGTCATATGAATGCCGCATAATTTATTGGGTAATCTTGGCAGTGGCTAAGAACTGGCGGGAGCAGGGGGTGCTTTGACTTCCGCATTTAGAGCCAAGTCCAAGTTTGAGTATCGTGTGACCCAAATCTAAAATTTTAATTAAACAAAAGCTCGATCAATTAACATTAAGCGCTGCGCTTAGCAGCTGCACTTGAAGCGCTTCTTGGCGTCTTGGCCAAATGATTGATGGATGGAGGCAGCGCTGGCGTTGTCATGTGAGCGTGGATCATCGGATCCATGCAGATCCACGCATATCAAATGTGCTGCTGTGCCTTCTACAAATTGGATTTTGAGCGCCATCCAACAAGCGGACAAGCGGACAAGCGGACGGACATGCTGAAAAATTGTTCGCTGCGGCATCTGCCCCTGATCCGCTTTAGTTTGCATTCTTTTTTTTCTGCGCTAAACGTGTCGAACAAGTGGCCAAATATTTGCCATGGCTGCTACTCGACCGTGTTTACAAGCCCAACCGATTCGGGCCTGGCCAGCAACAACTGTGGCAACAGCGGAATGGGGTCAGGCCAGCTTTCAGTGGCAGTGCCACTGCCACAAGCCTATATAAAAGTGCAACGCGAATGATTGCATCACCAGTTGATTGCGAGCAGAAATGATTCCCTGGACACTTGTTGCACTTGCGGCGGCTCTCAGTGCTGCCCTGCTGCTGGCGCAGCCCTCTTGCGCCAGTCCCCTGGAGGACGACAACGAGGACAGACCCCACATTAACTACCCAGCGCTCTTCAAGGCGTTCTTCGACGTGGGCGAGGCCATCTTTGGTACCTGGGCCCCCGAGCGCTTTAAGGAGCAGCTGAACATGCAACGAGACTCGTATTATAGATAGGCGAGACGCCTCTATCGGGTTTCCCTTTCTTTCTGTATCGTACAGATGTTGCATAAGTGTCGCATGCTGCATCAATAAATACAACCATAAACAGAAAGAGAAGGTGTGGGGGCTAGAGACAAGATTTTAATTTATGCACATCTCCCTTTTGGCCAAATCACCCATCATTACCACCACATTTGCTATTGGCTCACACCCTCGTAAAGGGCATGGCTGATTTTTCTAGATATTTGTCAAATGTTTATTCAATTTCACTCTCTCTTAAGTGAAGAATCAAACAGAGTTATGACTGTCTTTCAGTGTATAAATAGACAAGAGACAAATGAATATTTAAATGAATGGTTGCGAAGTCCAAAGCTTCTTAACATTTGAGGAAAGAAGATCAAAAGATCTCACCACAAGAGTATTTGGCTACTCGGTGTCAGTCAGTTCTTTGCATACGAATGGGCTTAAATTTTAGTTTTTTTTGTTGCCCGTTGCCCTGTCTGTTATCTACGAACATGACACTTCATATGTTTCTTTCATTGGCAAATTAGTTATTTCTTGACAAATCCGACGAGGCAAAGACAAAAAGTTATAAATCGATAGCTAAAGTAGAAGCCTGCCTGCCATTCGGCATTGTCGGGCATCGATCAATTTGACTAATCATATTTATAGATTCCCATTCACATTCACATTCGCAGTTCGCAGTCCCGTATCCCCATTTGATCTTGTGCAAAACAACTGCTACGAGAATAATCATCATTATGCAAGTCGAAGATTCGAAAAGCCAATAAGCAGTCAGGCACTTGTCCGGGCAAAGCAGTTGATTGAATCAATGGATGATAAACGTATAGGAGGGGGTGCTGCTGGCGGGGGAGACAATCGAAATAATCATCTAGCCAAATTCTTTCAATTATTTTGGCATAATAAATGAAGCAAGCAATTTGTCTGGGGCTCGCTCCCAAGTGTTTCCTTTGTGTCGCTCGCTCGATCAAGTGTTTTTCCTCCATAAATGAAGTAATCCAATTGTTTTAGCCATTCATCATGCTCCACTATACCACACAATCTATCATCAGTGTTTTTTGTTTATATTATAAATATGAAGTCTATTCAGATTTTGGCTATTTCACCTGCGGCACATGCGGGCTCTGCCCCTCCGCGTTCGTAGAAGCGCCAAATATCGACAATATTTACTTCCTGCACGTGTCGCAGTATAAATTATCGAGTCGCCGCGTATCATCATTCGGGCTTTGGCCTTAATTGTCGGCTATCGTGCATGTCAAGAAAAGATGTGCCAGCAAACTATTATTAAAACTAAATTTGCCAACTCAGGGCCCAAAGAACGTGATATATATTTCTGTGAGGTCTCTGACTGGGGAAACGCTTACTCACGTGCCAACTAACACTAGAATTTCCCCCTAATCCGACTTTAATTGAATGCAAATCCTTTGACACAAGCTTAGAGGAAGAGTACAATCATATCCATCTAAGTATTCATTCAACCATCTGTTCATACATCCATCAGTGATGATCAAACCGAGTCTTTAATTTGATTACGAGTTGGGGAACATCTTCATATATCGACTATATAAATGTTCGATTCATGGGTGCACGCAACGGAACAGTGGAACAGTGGAGCGGTAATCATCATTAGTTGCTTTCAATCATTTGTTTCCCGCTTAAACACTGAGCTTAACATACAAATTAGCCAACAAACTCCCACAGCGGCAAATAGGCAGCGCCATGCTGAATGCTCAAAGACGGATGGGCGTCTGCTTCTAAATGCATGTTAAACATCACATTACTCAAAATGTTTGTGGAGAGTATTCAAATAAATCAAAATTAACACACTCCGAGATACTCCACCTGGAAATGTTATAATCAAGCTGAAGAAATGCCGGGTTTCACTTTCATTCGACAGCGAAATTCCCCCCCATGAAATTCCCCAATTTATACACATATAAATGTGTTGAAAATTATGTAAGTAAATGCTTGATTAGGTGTAGGCAAATGCCTAATTTCTAAATCAAATTACTTTCATTGATTCGCTTAATTGCCAGAGCCCAAAATATCTCTGTGAACCAGGCGGAGTTCCATTTCCGTAGCCGCCAGAAAATTCCAAAAAAATCAAAGTCGAAATTTAAATCGAACGCCTATTACATCACATCAACATGCCCGCTCGGGTATATGCAGATTCGTAGATGCCGGGGCACCGGCGTCCGACAAACACATGTTAATTTCAACTCATTTTTGGTGGGTCATCTTCCCCTTTGGGGACCCCATATCCCATTCCCTTCCATTTCTTTCCACGCTGCTCATATTATTGATTTCTTTTGGCAAGCGAGATTTCATAATCACACGGCGATGCTGCTGCTGCTGCTACCACTACCGATGCCGGATTATTATCAGCGCCATAAATTAATCAGAGGCACAGAGCATGGCGCAGCACAGGTCGCGCATCATCTCGAATCTCCCTTCCCGCAAGAAAAGCATATGCAAATGGTAATGGCAATGGGATTGGGAATGGGCCTGGACCGAAACCCTTTGATTTTACCGGGCAGGGAGCTGAACTTGTGGCAACTTGAGGCAGGTTGTGTGCAAGCGAGGCATTAATTTAATTTTATGTATTTATTATGCATTTTGTGTTTTTCTTTTTGTTTTAATCGCACGATTGCCTCAAACTAGCCGAGATGCCAGCGGAGAAAGTGGGAAGTAGCCTGCAGACGCACCCAACCCAACCCAACCCAACCCAACCCACAACCCACAACGCGCGCACTTTAATTAAGTATCTCCCAATGCAGAATTCACTTCCCCACTCCATTAAATTTTCCGCCATTTACCCAAATTTTGCATAAGCATCTGTCAGCGATTAGTCAGAGCTCCAGCTGTCGGCGTATTATAATCTGATTTGATTTGGGTATTTAAATCGTTTACAGCCTTTGATTCGGGATTGCGAAATGGTCTTCTGTTTTTTGCCAAATTAACAAACGTTTATAAATATATTTCACATGTCTATGCTCTCGCCATCACTTTGGTTGTGAATTTAGAAAATACACGTATATTTGTCACTAATTTTTATGAGTTTTTACATAAGATGCCCATTTGGGTTTTCTGGCGACGCTGTTTTGGCATATTATACCACCTATTCCAACAAATAGTTTCAGCGTAGGGCCCTACAGGGCAGGGCTGAAACGAGCCTGGGGCGGGGCCCATAAATTTCTTCTTTTCGGTGCCTATAATCACATAAATCTAAGTTTTGATTTGGACGATGATTAATGTCAAATTTGTGGGTCCCATGCGAGCTTCGGCTGCCATCGAATGTCAGTCAGAGAGAACGCCTTATTCGAATATCTGTGAGTGTTAATAAGTTGTGGCCTACCTAAAGCGAGTATTCAATCGAGAATATATTTCCCCGTTGCACCATCAAACAGCGTGTTCCACCTTTATTTCAATGTTTATTAAAGAAATTACATTTACATAGTTTCATTGTTGTTTGTATGATATAACATGGTTGTATGTAGAAGTACGCTCACGTTACAAATATTAAGACAAGACTAACACTTTGCTCTGTCGGAGTGTTTTGCAGGGAAGGGGAAAGGCTTAAGACTAATAAATGTGTGTTATCTTCTCTCCATATTCGCATGCGATTACTTTATTTGGTGTTAATGAACAGATCTATGCTCGTTGTTGTTAGTGTTAAATACACCGCACTTTAAAGTTAATAATTCTAATCGAATTTGTGAAGAATTTGCAAAGCGGATTCCACCATTCCAATGATATTCGTCATGTGTGATGTTTCCTTTCTATTTGCAAAGTCTTCCAACAAATGGAACAATTTGTGTGTAGTGTGTGTGTTTTATTACTGGAGAAGCACAATGTCTCTTGCTGGTCCAATAGTGTGTGCTGATCGTTTATCTATACATTTAATACTGGGTTCGACGCTACCTTTCACACGGTTACAGTTCGCTAACGCGGTTGCTTAGACAAAATACATTTTACATAATGCAACTTAACGCTTAATAATCCGGTGCTGCTGTTTACGTTACAAGGATACGGGACAGGGACATAGTATTTAAAACTGTGGTTATCAGAAATTCCATCAATGTATGTATGTGGTGGGGCGTTTGTATAAAGAGAAGATATGGTATAGCTATTTAAAAACGAATACAAAGATGAACAAAGAATAATGGGGGACAAAAACATATAAGAGGCTAACACAAACACTATTCGTTATTCATAAAGATGTTCAGCTTTTGGCTCTCGCACACTTACACTGGCAGTTGCTGCGAAAACTGAACATTTACAAAAATGGCCATTTAAACATTTAGAATTATAATTATAACGATTATGTAAATTGTATTTTATTTGATAAGATTGAACGCAAGCGTCCATCCTGTCCATCTCATGCGCTGCCAGCCACAAATTCCAGCAATCTAACATTCAAGTTGCGAAATCGACTTGGCATTTGGCAAGTCGAATTGTTTGCCTGAAATTTGTTAACATTGTTGACATCATGCATGGGGGATGTGACGCTCCATTTATCGATGCTTAGAACTATTACTTAACTATGATATATATTAATGTATAATAGATTCATTATTCGACGAGTTTCATCAAGCATATGTGACCACAAGCGGTACGTAGATGGTGTGCTTCGAAAAATAAATCAAAACTTCTCTATCCCATTTCCGCGGGAAATCTCTGGCACTCTCCACGGAAATCCTCCAACAGTTTTCTCATTTTGAAGTTATTTTTGAAAGCGTCTGCCGCATGCAGCGAACGGATACTCGGGTATCTATAATCCGTTGTTCATCAATTCAATTCAAGTGGTAAAGTGGGCTTCAACATCAGCTTTAATCTTAAGTTTACATACTGTAGGCACGTGCATGTGCGTACAGTACTTAGTAGGGGGTTGGGTCTCTCTAAGGCTAGTTATTGTTCAATTCTCAACTCGGAGGATAGACGATTGGGCACGACTATCCGTTCTGGGCTGCTCAGTGTTTCTGTTCGTTACATTTCGTTACATTCAGTTCTTTGCTTCGTTCATCAATTCTCAACAACAAATAAATAAAATAATAACACCAGTTGGCTTGCACAAGTTGCACATAAATAAATAAATAGGTATTAACTAATAATTTGCTATTTCAGAAGGTTGGCTTTCTTTTGCATTGTTTCTCGTTTTCCTCGTTTTTCTTTTTCCTTTTTTTTTGTGTTTTTTTGAATTTGCACACAGCTTGGTTTTTGGATTTTAGGTTTGCTTTGTGGACGGGTATTTCTTTTCGTTTTTGTTTTGCTTCTCTCCTTGCAAATGTGCAGCAACAACAAAAATTGCAGTTAAAAATGAATTTCAATTGATTAGATTTACTTCTTGGCATTGTTGAGGCCCAGTTCGCTGAGGATTTTTAAGGCATTGCGCGCAGCGTCGTTCTGCGACTCGTCGGAGCTCTTGCCAACGCCATGGCAGATCTGCGGCGGGTTCGTTGAGAGTGTCACAATGGTGAGGAACTCGTTGTGGTTTCCCTTGGGATAGTCCGAGAAGTTCACCTGCATAATGATTGAGTTAATACTTGTCCTACGTTTGTCCCTACGTTGGGTTATTCATACCTCAAATTCAAACAATTTGCTTAGGTACAGGAGCTGCTCCTTCATGTGTACGGCTGCGGCTGCACTGCTGCTGGCAGCGGCATTGCTGCTATTGCTGCTCACGCCACTCGTGTTGCTGCCCGTCGATGTATTCAGCGTACTCTCTGGGGCTGTCTCCATGGGCTGCGGCTCGCTGCTGTTGTCATCCGTCGTTGTGGTCGATGTCTCCTTGTTGGCGTCCTCCTCCTCCTTGGCTTCTTCGCTGTCCTTGACAATAATCATGGGATCTACCTTCCGTTTAGGCGCTGTTGGACAAGGAAAAGTGTCTAGAATCTATGCTTCCAGCGGTAATAAAAGATTGCACACTCACGTCTCTTGTGCTGGCGCAGAATGAGGATGCCAGGCATGGGACCCACTGGCGTTGAGACCATGGGAATATCCGGGTCTACAGTGCTTTCGATTACTGGTGCTGATGTCGCTGTGGCAGTTGCTACTTCAGTTGCATTGCCATCCGTGGAATCCTGAGACTCCTGGACTCCTCCGCTCCTGTGCTCATCCGATTCCAGTAATTCCAACAGGGCTGCAAACAGAGACATTCAAGTAATTCGATTGATGGTGAAAAGAGAAAACTATGAACTTACCCTGCGCTGCACTGCGCTTGGCCAGCTTCTTGCTGCTGCCCGTACCTCGGGCTGTGGTTCCGTTGGCCGACACCTCCATAACGAACTCTCGCCGCCTGGAGGCTTCGTTGCCATTCTTGGCTATCAGTTCGAAAATGGGCTCCTTCTCCTTGCGCGTCTGCTGCAGCTGGATGAGCTTCGTTATGGGATTCTCGGCATCGTCCAGCTCCACAGGTCTGATGGCGACATTGAGGCGCTTTCGCCGTTCAGGCTTTGCCATGGATACCACATCCGATATCGAAAGCGTTGTGCCTGATCCATTTTTGCCTGGAGTTTTCACCTTGATGCGCCGGACTGGTGTCTGCTTGGTGGGCGTGAGGGGCGGCAGCTTCTGCAGTTCTGTGAGCATCTTCTCGGCCGACCGCTTCTTCGACACCTTCTTGCCGTTGCCCTCGCCCTCGGTGACAATGCTGCCGACGACGCAGGCCGTGATGAAGTTCTTCATGTGGGCAGGCCCATCCTCGCGCAGCACTTTGAAGTGCACAGTCATGTTGCGCTTGATGCCGATCTCATGCACCTGGGAGATTGGCGACTTTTTGTCGCCCTCATCCATGGAGTCGTCGAGTGCCTCCTCTGACGCCGAGCTGGCCTGCGTCTTGAGCACCTGAAGAGCCCTGGCCGCTGCATCGTGCTTGGCCTGCTGCAGCGTGCGCCCGATGCCCACGAACTTCTGCTTTCCCACGTACAGGGTGATCTTGCTGGGCGTCGGCGGAATCGGAGCGTAGGGCATGTTGGGCCCGTGGATCATGTGCGGGCCTAGAGGCGGCACCATCGTATATCTGGATGCATATTTAGGGCCATAGGCCCGCTGGGGCCCGCCATAAAAGCCATGTGGATGCATGGGCGGGGATTGAATGGGCACAAAACTGTGTCCATGTCGTGCAGGACGCAGCGCAAAGGGAGGCGGAAGGGGCTGAGGCATAGGCTGGGGCATTCCTGGCGGCGGTGTGGGCAGCAGGGAGCCGCCTCCGTACTCCGACGACAGCAGCGGGTCGATGGGCTGCATCTGTGTGGGGTCCAGCAGGTAGTAGGTGCGCTGTCCCAGCTTCATGGCCAGCGCATTCAGCTCCACGGTGGGTGTGATGTGGGTGCGTGTGGTGCTGGCTTCCTCGCTGCGGCGTATCTTCGGTGGTGGGTGCTTGTACTTGGTCTCCTCGATGGCCCTGGAGGCGGCCATGTGCTGGGCCTTCTTTATCTTGAACCCGTCCGCCGAGTACTCCTCGTCGCCCAGCTTCAAGGTTACCGTGAAGGTCTTGCAATGGGCCGGTCCCCGCTCTCCCGTCAGCCGGTACTGGTGCGTGATCTTGTTGTACCTGGCCAGCTCGTTGACCAGGCACATGGGCGTCTTGTCCTTGCCACTGCGTCCCGAGCTGCCGTCCTCGTTGGACAGCGTGCCCGCAGCATCGATATGCTCTATGCTGCTGCCTTCATTTACTGCTGTCGCCGCCGTCTCCGTTGTGATTGGCTCCAGATCCGATTGTGGCAACTCCTGTAGACCTGTGGGTTCCGTGGCTACCGGCAGGTTGCTGCTGCTCACACACTCTGGATGCTCCGCTGCTGCTGCAGATGGTGCTGAGGTGGCTGATACTGCCACAGCCTCCGGGACCATGGCTGGGGCCAGGACTGGCCCGACTTTGGCACTTCGATATGTTGCCTGGAGGATGGCCTTGGAGCCATAACCGTTGCTGGTGCCGCTATTGGCGATGTAGTGGCCGCCAGGGTTGTTGTTGTTGTTGTTGTTGTACTTGGAGGGCGGCTTGGGCTGGCTCATTTGGTAGTAGTGTGGCGGGTGGGCTGCATAGCCGCCGATGTGGGCGGCCATGTGGTGCGGCGGCGGTGGAGGCGGCAGCGGATTATACGAGAGAGCTGCCGGATTGCCCGCCAGAGGGTTGTAGGCCTGCGGCGGAGGCTGCTGGCATTTACCCACGTGTCCGTTGCTGCTGCTGAGATGCTGATGCTGCTGTCGAATCTTTTGCATTTGATTGTTGTTGTTGTTGCTGCTGCTGTTGCTGCTGATGTTGCTGTTGTGATGATAGGCAGGTCCAGCCGCCACGGCAACGGCGGTAGGGTTCGACGGCGTCTGCTGCTGCTGCTGCTGCTGTGCGTGCAGATGGTGATGGTTCAGGCTGCGAACGAGAGAGAAAGTGCAGCTCGGTTAATCGATCGGATGGAAGGAAGGAGGGAAGCTGGCCATGGAGCCCTGGAGGGCATGGAGCGCGATGGCTTTGCGGTTAAGTCAGCAAACAATGCTTGGCAAAAGGATTAGAGAGGCAATGAGGAATGCTGATGGACAAAAGTACATCAACTGACATCTGGGAAAAACAAAAACACCAACACGCAGGCCGACCCAACGTCCTTTTCTGATCGCTGCCTCCGCACCCCAGTTCAACCCCTGCCCCTTTTCCACTGTTGTTGCTGTTGCTGATGCTGCTACAGAGGACAACAGACAACAGCGGTGAGGCAGAACAATGGACAAAATCCTAACAAAGCACAAAAGCCGCATTCTCTTACGCATCGTGTCATTTTTCGCCAACTGTCAGTTTCAATTGAGACGCACCTACCGCGACACCCTGACATCCTTTCGCAATTGGGCATTTGAGGGGCCACCAGGGACGGCCTTGCCTCACTCTCACTCTCGCTCTCAGTCTCAGCATCACAAATCAGAGACCTAACTGCCACCACACATACAGACACAGACACTATGCCGATCAGTTTCACAAGACACGTACAAATTTCGGCAATTTTTAATCGCCAAATCAGTTGGGAGAGAAAAAAGCCTTCAAATTAACATTGATATGGACAATTAGAGATAGAAATCAGCTACGCCGGGATGCAGAAGATGACCCTTAGATAGGATTCATCTGGAATCTTTTTGAGTCACTCACAAATTAATTCGAATCTTTAAAATGTATTCCATAAACCGTTTACAGAATCGAAACCACAACCAACTGTTGAATTGGACTATGCATTTTTCCTTAAACGAAATTTCCACTGAACAGCGCTCTTTTCTATTGCTTAAACATCTCTTGTTTTCACCTCTTACTCGAAATGGACTTGCGTATTTCATGACGTACTGAAATGTACGCTAAGAACTGTGACCACTAACGCGTTGTTTTCCGTAAATTCATGAGCGATCCGAGTGCCAGGCAAAACGCAACTAAAGGCAGGCCGAAGAAAAGTTCATTGGAAGTTGAGGCAAAACATATGATTGCAAAAGAATAGAGAGACGAAGGGAGACCAGAAAGCGATCCAAGAAATCCGAACGATCCTCACGAACGTCAAGGATAATTGCAGCCCAGTCGTTGCTATTGCTGCTGCTGCTGCTCCTGCTCATGATCAAACCCGTTATCAAGCGGAAGTCATGCTGAGCGCGAAAGAACAAAGAGCCACTGAAATTATAATTTATGAGTTGAGAAAATGGGATGATGAGTCTCACACCGATTGTCAGTGACAGGAATTAACATAATTGCCGCATCGCATAAAGCCTAGACACGCTGGTAAGGCAAGGCAAGGCTAGCAGCCACGATGCTGGGGCCAATCAAGGGTTGGGTCTCGTCTCAGATAGTGCCAACTTGAACTCTAGCTGGGTATATTCTTCTATTCCTGCCTAGGTTTACCGTGGATGATGATGATCGCGGTGTGGAGTCGGCTGCTGTTGTGGCTGCATCTGGGGAGCACCGGCCATTGATGCCGCGGCGGCCAGATGCTGCTCCAAGCTGGGATGCATCTGCATGTGAGTGTGGCCGTGCGTGTGGTGATGTGCGCGTATGTGGGGCGCTGGTCTGGCCGCGTGCACATTGTGCTGCATGTTGGGGCTGGGCTTCTTTCGACTCCTCGGAGAGCGATTCTAGCGGGATGAGCGAGTGCAGCTGCAATAGAGGTAACATTTTCCATAAGATACACACACAGAGGCAGAGACAAAGCAATGTTTTCATAGGGGAGAGAGGTGTCTCTTTGTTTGGCAATTGTGCAGACTTTCAGCAAGAATGAAAAACAACGTGCAGCCATTAGCTGCATCGACACTGCATGCATGCAAATGCAGCTACATCCACGGCACCAACGACGATGCGCCTAAATCAAATTGTGACAGGCTACAGCTAGGGCCATGGGTCGGGCTAGGGGTGGAGATAGTGGTAGCGGCAGTGGTTGAGGCGCTGTCAAGCAACCACCTTTTCTTAAGCATAAGAACATTCATAGCTGCCCGCCTGCCTGCCATGCCCTGCCCATTGATCGATGTACGTGTAGCTATCTTGCAGACTGCAATCTGTGTTGCACTTTTCTAGTTCTGTAGGTAGTTATGTTGCTGCTGAAATTGGATAAAATGCAGCTGCATTTTTGAATCGGTTTCGAAATCAGGTTCCAGACAGGACCACTGCGTTCTCAACGTGCATTGAACTGTTCATTTCGAAGTCGGAATCGGAATAGGACAAACGACAGACACTCAGAACAAACGGAACCCCTCTGCTGATTGAAAGCAGACGCCGCTGATCATATGGCATAACAGTTTGCATTCGCTTTCTGCGCGCAGAGTTCTACTACAACAAAAACAACAACAACAACATACCTTCTGTCGCCGTGGGCAATGAATGCAATGTATTTTTGTACCTTATTCGCTCCTCTCCTCTTCTGCAGCAACCAAACACGAACGCACTTTATTGGGAACAAACACTCCTCCAATCGATTTGGAGAGAATTATTGGGTGTACTAATAAGCTTGGCGCCACTGATTAGGGTTGCTACTGGCTCCTGTGACGCCGTTTTCATTCAGAACTTTAAAAAACTCTTTACAACTACTTTAACACTTAAATTAAATTGATAAACCTATTTTGCACTGTGGCTGCGGATGAAACTCGAAAAACAATGGCCATTAGGGATGTTAAATGCGATATATCCATATATCGATATCTTTTTGGACTCCCTAAAACATTCATCTGTTTGATATTATATCATCAACAGAACTACTTTTCTTTTCAGAAATCAGAACGGATCGGATGTATATATATTTCTGTCGTTTTACGTCTTGAGATCATATAGCTACTATTTATTACATTTACCGATGAACAGGGCAGCTTGCAGAAATTATCGTTACTCTTGTGCAATAGGTGGGATTAATGGGCACTTTATTTTTAATATTTCAGAAATGATTTATTCAATCATTTGTATCTGCTCGTTACTTTTTACATATTTAAATACCTAGAATATCTTATCAAAGAGCATTGTTTTTCCCAAGTGTATCGTGTTCTGTAGATGATATTTTTTATTGAACTGCATAAATAAAATTCCAGTACTAAATATATACCAAAGGAAACCTTCGATGTGCGAGTCGTTTATTTCGAAAATACTTTTCATATAAAAACATAAACTAATGATGAGAGATGAAGTTCTAAGAAGTTGGTGCGTTTACAAAGGCACCGGCGAAGAGGATGTTCTTCTTGTTCCAGATGACGTACAGGAACGGGCGATCCGCTTGGAACTGCAACGGGAATGTCATCATCATGCGAGTCATCATGATCATTCCAGTGGCTGCAGCAGCCTCCGTGCCCTCCTCATTGACTTCAATTGTGGCCTTGTGCAATACCTTTGACACAAACACGCCTTCGGGGGATTCCAGCAAATTGTTAAACTCTGCGCTCTCCGTAAACATTTTCTTGACGCCAAGCTGAAATGTACCGAGAGGTATTCATGAAAATGAGGTCATCGCACGGCAAAGGGTACGCGATCGATAAGATAGACTAGGTGTGTCCACCTGCGACTGCAGCAGTTATTATATAATTTAATGGAATCGTGTGGTGATACATGATCTTAAACACGAGCCGCAGGCTGCGTCAATTCGTATTGATCATCACAATATCGAAGGTTATCTGAGACACTATTAAGCCGATAAGCTACTAAAAATATTCTCGCGAGATAAGACTTCCATAAATACAATACATCAAAAGTATTCCATTGATTGGGGGCGTAATGCAACGCGGCAGGCAGCAACGTGTCATAAAGCAGGCTAAATTTAGGTTCCTTCTTCTACACTCACCTCTTGCAGTTTGTCGACCAGGTCGATGGAGTAGTCAACTTTGAATTTGGGGAACTTTACTTGCACCTCCTCGACGTCCAGTTTTGAGGCCAAATCGACCAAGTTCACTGACTTCAGTTTTTCGGCCAAGGCCTTCAGGCCTGTGCGTTCCTGTGGCAACAGCACAAACATGGACAAATCGGAGTCGCTGTACGGCATATCCAGTGCCGTGCAGCCCAACTCCTCAAAGAAGCCGTAGCCGAATTTGGCCTTCTGATTCATGTAATTAACTTTAACGGCCTCCTCTTCGCCAACATAGAAATCGTCCTCCGCGGTGCCTAGCTCGTTGAATTTGTTGGTCCAGCTGCCCTTGAAGTGGAGCGCGTTCAGAAGGACAAGACGCGTGTTGTCCGTGAAGCTGTCGGCGCTAACCAGATCAGTTATCTTGCCCTCAGTCTTGGCGTTGACCCAGCTGTTGATAGCCTGAGCAGCTGCGTCGCTGAGAGCAAAGTTGATGGACTCCGCCTCGGCGTGGTACTGCTCCTTGATGGACGCCTCATAGGACTGCTTCAGCTGCTTGCCCTGTTGCACGTACAACTTATTGGCGACGCTCAGGAGGCTGCTATTCTTGTACTGCTCCAGCACAAACTGGAAGGTTTGCGCCACCTCTGGGGGGAAGTTGGACACGAAGTGCAAGGCCTTGGCGATCTCATCGGCAGTCTCACCCTGGGCACCAGCAAAGGCGAGAGCAATGCAGGCTTGGATGGAGAAGGGCGAGAAAACGATGTTCTTCTTGACGCCTCCTACGGCCAGCAGCTGGAACAGCTCATTGGTGAATCGGGCACCGCCACGCGCAAATTCCAAATTAAAGTCGAACATTGTGTCTGATGATGGCTGACTATTTGTGGGTGTACCGGCTGCGTAATCACAAAATAGATTGTTTGTACTTGAAAGAGAAAACTTTCAGCGTTTGCGTCCAACACTTACCGCTGTCTACACTGGAATGCCTTTAAAGCTATTCGGGGCCACAACAAAAGTCAAAACATACAGATATCCGGCTATGCCTATACGGCGCGGGTGAGTCACCATCATAACTGAAGAAGCGGCGTCACCTTGCCAATAGTTGATCAGTTTTCTTTAAGGGGTTTTTTTCCCCGGATGCCTTTAGTAATGCCAACTAAAAATAAGGGCCAGAAGATCTAGGAAAACCCAAAACAGCCATTCCATCTCATTATAGAAACAAAAATAATAATAAGTAAACAGCTGTTTTGTCGTGAGTTAAAATCTAGGGATGGCAGTGTGAACGCGCGTATTTTGAATTTTATTTACTTTGAACTTCATTCTTACAGTTCGATTTACCCTGGTTCCACCACTGGTTCTTTCTCTCGGCACGCCTTTATGTATACCCTTTCAGAAGATATATTAACATTGCGTAGGTGTATGTTGCGAACAAAACGAATTTGCAGAACAATTGACAGATCAGATTACCATATAATACAGCAAGTAACTGTATAGTAGAGAACTTGGATGTTGGGTGGAGTGAAGTGTTATCGCGTCATCCCAACAATTCTGTTTGTAAGAGATGGACCGTCATAGAAATGTAAGGGTATATCAAATAGGGCACTGGCCTTTATATGTTTTCTTCCATACTAAATAGCTTTCTGTTATTCTCGCACATTCGTAACATTATCATCATTAGTTGGCGTTTTATCACCTGTACATTGAATATTGAGCCGACAGTATATATACAAATGCTCCTCCTGCTTTGCTCGCATTCCATTCATTAGTTCACTTCTGAAAGCAGCTCCAAACCAAAGCAAGAAAGTTCATAATTAAATCAAAATGAGTTGTTGCTTATGCTCTTTGTTGTGCCCAAGTGTACTGTGGGCGGCTATTATCGGCGGGGCTATATATTTCCTAAAGTAAGTGTGTCAAATATAATTTCCAAAAGGAACTCTGCATGAAATTATGAAATTGTTCATGACTAACACCCGCGATTGTGGGCTGCCACTTGTTAATAGCATAAAATGTGTCTGGACTGATAATGATAATGTTTGACCTTTAGGATTTATATGCAAGGTGGCCAATTCAAAAAGGACACCGATGAGACGGGCAAGGTTTTCATTGTGACTGGAGCCAACACAGGCATCGGCAAGGAGACGGTTCGTGAGATAGCCAAACGCGGGGGAACAGTTTACATGGCGTGTCGGGACATGAACCGGTGTGAACGGGCCCGTCTGGAAATCGTTGCGGAGACGAACAATAAAAACATTTTCTCCCGAGTCTTGGATTTGAGTTCGCTGGACTCCATCCGGGAATTTGTTGCTGGGTGAGATCACTTGACAGCATATAAAAGCCTCTTCTAATATGTCTCCTCCACCATTAGATTCAAGAAGGAGCAGGACAAACTCCATGTCCTCGTCAACAATGCTGGGGTCATGCGCTGTCCCAAAACATTGACGAAGGATGGCTTTGAACTGCAGCTAGGCGTGAATCACATGGGACACTTTCTGCTCACAAATTTGCTGCTGGACGTACTGAAGGTATTGACGGTTCAAATAGGTTTCTCCTAGCTTATTATTAACCCTTATATTTGTTCTAGAAATCTGCCCCAAGTCGTATTGTTGTCGTTTCTAGCTTGGCACACACGCGTGGTGCCATCAACGTAGACGACTTGAATAGCGAAAAGTCTTACAGTGAGGCCGACGCCTATAGCCAGAGCAAATTGGCCAACGTCCTCTTCACCCGCGAGCTGGCCAAACGTTTGGAGGGCACTCGAGTCACTGTGAATGCCCTGCATCCTGGTGTTGTGGACACCGAACTGGCTAGAAATTGGGCCTTCTTTCAGACCAATTTTGTAAAGTAAGAGATACTAAAACTAATCAACAAGGCTGCTGTTAATCACACTTAATTTTAGGTACTTCCTGAAGCATATACTTTGGCCAGTCCTGAAGACTCCCAAGAGTGGAGCACAGACTTCCATTTATGCAGCATTGGACCGTGATTTGGATGGAGTTACAGGCATGTACTTTAGCGACTGTAAGCCTAAGGATGTGGCCCCTGCTGCCAAGGACGACAAAACTGGAAAATTCCTGTGGGAAGAGAGCGAGAAATGGACGGGCCTAGTGTCGTCCAAGTAGGATTAAAACAAGCGGTTTATTTCACGGTTCACGCACAGTATTTGCATACTGTAATACTAGGTGCACTTTCAAGGATTACATTAGTTCAATAAATACGATTTGCTCAGCATTCTTAAAGCGTGTTAGTGCAGATAAGTTCGATAACTATATATAGATACATATATTGTAAGTAATTTCAGTTTGCCTTTTCAATGGCGCCCGCATTAATGAATATCCGGGAGTGGAGGGCGTGTGTAGTGGGCTCCTTCTTGTCGGACGCATTAGACACTGTGTTCACGTACGTGTACTGCATAAAGAAGCCAAGCATGACGTCAGTGTTGGGCGGCAGCTCATCTGCTGGTGTGAACTGCAGTCGAATCAGAACCTTGTTGCCCTTGCGCCAAACAATAAACTTGGGCTCTTCGGTCGGCAGCTGCACGTCCTCATCGAACTCCTTGGAATCGTCGCGTTGGCTCAGCACAAACTCGCTCTCGAGCGGCACAATCTCAGCATTACTCACGTCTTCCACTTCACGCTTCACTTCTCTGGTCGAATTTTGTCGGGACAAGGTTAGTCCGGTGTTCCGCACCAGTGGAGACGACGTGACCACCTCCTCCTTAATCTTGCAGGCCTGCTGGAAGGCCTCAGGAGAAATAAGCGCCTCCTCCGGTGGAAGTGCACTCAAAATCCGTATGGTCATGTCGTACATGGTTGGATTCGAGAGCTTCAAGAGTATGGCATTGGCCTTGCCCGGCTGCAGCGGTTGCTCGCAGCGCACCATCAGCACCTCGGGAACATGGTAGCTGGCGAACAGCTGAATGCGATACTTGATCGATGTCGGATGATACTCCGGCTTAATCAAATTATGCTCGCACTGGCGGCAGCGTAGAGAACGCTTGATCCAGAGCGAACGTCGCTGCGGATAAAGGTTGCTGACAGCAGTCGGCTGATCCCCCGGCTGGCCGTGGCGCTGAGCAATCGTTGTTATGTTTCGTAGATTCAGAGGCTCCGTGAAGATGTCCTCTGGAAGGCTACCCACATCTGCAGTGGCCTCGGCAGGCGGAATACTGATTGCCTTTGCCTTGGGAATGCTTTTTTCGTGCCACCCGATTTGTCGGCGAATGAGGGACACAGTGAGGCCAGTGCGATCGGTCAGGCTGGGGAACTTGTGCTGCTTTGGCGCTTTGCGTCGCATAAACTCCAGCTTTTCCTGCTTCTCCTGCAGCACTATCGACTGGTAGTAGTCTACGAGTGTGTTGAAGCGCGCCTGGTACAGACACTCGTTCTCGGGCCAGGTGCCGGAAGCCACACCCTGATCTGGTATGCCGACGTCTCGCGTTGTCCAGCGGCATGAGAGACATGACAAATAGTATATCTTCTTGGTTGTGGGTATGGCTGACGGCTTGCTGCTAGCCGTAGCTGGAGGTGTGCCTGCTGCCGCTGGTGACTCTTTACTTTCTCCCTCCTTGGTCTCCTCTGACTTGCGCACCACTGGAACGTTGGCGGCACGGGCGGAGAGCGTGTGCTGGCAGCATGGACAGTCGAAGCAGTTGGCACAGCAGTTTTTCTTGTGTCGCGCCTCCGAGGAAGGGATATTCTCCAGGCAATTGGAGCAAAAGTGCGACTCAATTTCCGTGCATACGCAATATCCGCATCTCAACTTTGGGCAGTGGCGGCAGAAGAACAGCTTGTTGATGGGGTTCAGTATGCCGCAGGAGCACGCGTACTTTACGGGACTCGGTTGCATGAAACTCATTTTCTTTGCTAATATTTGTTGATTTCTTTTATTTATAAAATTTTGCAACCTTCCACGAATGACAAATTATCGATAAGATATACCGAAAAATATACAGAATATACTGTAAATATACAGTAATCTTAAACCATTTTCCACGACTTTGATCTTCTATTTGAAATTACCTGCTGTTTAGGAATCTAAGCTGTAATAATATAATTTTATTCGATTTATCAATCAATTCTCCAAATGGTTGGCTAGTTTTTGTGACACTTTTGATTGTATTGTTTACAAAATAAGAATCAAACTAAAAAGGTCAACCAACAAAAATTTCATAAACTTTACATGAACTGAACTACAAATTTGCTACACGTCAATTACATATTTTCTTGCTTACAGAATTAAAAGTGTGTGTAGTTGATGAGGTGAACAGGGCTATCGATGGTTGAAATGGTGCAATCGAACTACTGGAGTGAACATTTTGGCGCTGATTTAAATTTGAACTATTTACATGTTCAGTCCTCAATGGGCAATACAACATTACAATTAACATGGCAGACACTTGTAAGTACCTCTTAGAAGTTATTTTTTCACCATAATAGGATGTTCCTGGAAGTTCTGCACCCTTGATTTTAAAGTGTTGCAACAAAATCGTTAATCAACGATATTTTGGATATGTATACACCATATTATTTAAATAATTATGGCATCCTATGATCTTTGTAAAAAATTGATAATTCATTAATGGAAAAGCGAAAAAATACCATGTTGATTTATTGAAGCGCCTCCTAAGTGGTCAATTAGCACCAGACTGCCAGATTCGCTAAACATTTCATGGATCATAGAATTATTTCAATAGAAAGTGTAGGGCAGTAATCATCAAAATCATTTCCTCTTATGAAAAACATGAGTAAATACCATAACATTAAAGTTACCTAGCATCCAATTGGCATATTTCGATCATCCAATAAATCTACTTAGGCGGCTCTCCAGCCGTAAATTACATGCCAGGTGCCCATTTCTCTCCTTTCTATAAATAAATGAATTTTAATTGAGATTTCACGATTCCACTTCGTGGGCTCGATATTTAGTGTGGCGACATTATTTATAATCAATTTGGTGAACCATTTATTGATGGAGATTTGGGGGTATTTCAGATATAAATATAATTTAGATAGATTCGTATAAAATATTTAACAGTATAAGGTACTATTTGGCTTGCCACTCACTACTAATACAATAATAACTATTCCCTATTCTAATGCTTAACGATCAGCGTCAGTCTGTACTCTCACATGCGGTTAGGAGCAGCTCCGTCTAGCCAAAGAAGTTGGGCACGAAGAGCTTCTTGCGCTTGGTGCGCGTCTCTCTAACGCGAACGAGTGGAGTGAACTTCACGTTGGTGGACAGAGGGGCGTACTGTAGGCTGGCGTCTTGGCGACGGGTGTTGGTTCTGGTGCCGGTGGAGACGGGCGCAATGTAGCCATCATCCACGTAGTAGTAGCCCGGATTGAGCTTCTTCAGGCGGTTCTCCGTCAGAGGCTTGCCGTAGGTGAAGGCGTACGAGTTGCCGCTGTCCCGGTCATAGCGATCGGTGTCATAGTTCTCGTAGCTATCCAGGTCATAGTATGTGGGCTTGGCGCTGCACTGCGACAGCTTGCAGGCAATGATGCTCAGCAGGAGGCAGGCCCATGTGTACAGTTGCTATAGAGAGGGATTTGGGAGTTAGTTGGGTTGCCAGGGAGTAGCTCTGCTGCTGTAGCGGATGTAGCTTACCTTTAGATGCATTTTGTGGTTTAATCTGGTTTTGATTATCGTTAGAAATCCAAAATTGAGTGTTATCCTTTGGTTGTTTGGGGTTGCTGGTGGCTTTTGCTGTGAGTGCTCTGAACGTCTGTCGAGTTCTGTGTGCTTGGCTGTGAAGAACACTTCCTTTATATACGAATATGCTGCCCTGTTCGCACCCAAATGTGAAAATTTTGCCCTCGGGCAGAGCCGATGCCACAGCTATGACGCAAGTCCGGAGGAAACGCTTGGTGGCTGCGACAAATCGACAAATCGACAATCAGCAAACGACACCCGACTCCCGACATCTCAACTCTCTTCCATTGACGCCATCCGTCTTCTGGCTTTTGCGCATGCGCCGCGGCTGTGACTTCAATCCGATTCGAGTCGTTGGGATCATTGTGGTGTGGTGGTGTGGTGGTGTGGTGGTGGTGGTGGGCTGTTGTCTTATCACTATGTGATTCATTTGAACGAAAGGCTCTAATTGCCGGTTGCAATGTTTCGGTTAGCAGGGAATGGGTCCAGTTTGACTCGGAAAACTTTTTACAATGCGGAGAGATACGAAGCGAAGCCCAAAATTCCACCACTGCCTGGCGCTGCTGTTCAAACAAACATATTAATTAAATGCTTTCCAAATGTCTATCGAGTCGAGGTCGGAAAGATACGGAGACCTGACGGAGTTTCTTAATATATTATATTAATGCGTTAAATTAATATTTTGTTATTTGTCAAAGTAAAGTGACGTCAAAGCAAAGGCGTGAGCGAAAGACGGTGCGGAAAGATACAATCAGCAATAATTCCAATATTTCTTGGCATAATTTAATTAATTTATTGTTTATTTTTCCACCTACTTTCCCATCAAGTTAATTTCCAGCATGAACGAGACTCAGACGAAATTCATTATGTAGTTACAGCTGGCAGCGCATGGGGGGGCTCGTGGCCAATGGCGTCTGAGCAATGTGTGTGCCAGGCTCTGCGGTCTGGAGTGGTAATTTCTGTGTGGTCACACGATAAATCTAAATACGGAATCCCATAGCGTTGTAATGTCGCGAGGCTCGGGGCTTTTTTTTATTATAAATCAGCACGGAGACGCAAATAGAGTTGGCGCCTGCCGAAAATACTCCACGAACTTAAAAATATCCAACCGCAATGGGACACGCCGCTTCGGCGTGAAAATGTTGCTGACTCAGGAAGTGAGAAATCCAACATTTTCTGGAAAAATACAAGCATAACGTATGGTGATGGCAGACTCTACTAAAAATTAGCAAATTTGTTTAATCTGTGGAAGGGGCTTGGGTCTGGGTCTGGGTCTGGGACTGAGTCTGAGTCGGAGCTGACAAAAAAGGGGCATGACTTCATAACTTGGGGGGACGGAAGTCATAAATGAATCACAAACGGCGAGGAATCTCGAAGAGAGCTGCAATTAGTTTGATTAGTCTTCTGTAAACCATCGTTAAGCAGATGGAATTAATCCCGAAAAAGACTTGGGCTTGCACATAAACGTTTTCGCACTTAATTATCCTCAGATGTTTAGAAGATTTAGCTCGAGACGGTAAATATAAACCTGCTAATTCAATAAATTTATAAGCAATTTATATAAATATAATTCCCCACCGTAAGTCCCGTCCGTCCCTTCCCTGCCCAGTCATAACAACATGTTCGTCGTTTTCCACAACATCTCATCTTTTCCACACAAAAGCCCGACGCACTGAGTAAATATTATTGCCAACTCCAACAGCAGCGACAACAGCAGAAAGGTGCGAAAAATCGCCAGAGCAAAAGGAAAACATAAGCAACAGAATCGAGTTCAGCGTGCATTACGTATACGCACGATTGGCTGCCTGCACTCGGACCGAAGCGAACTGCCCTGGGAGCACGTTTCTTTCAGCACGCTTTTGTGTCACACCCCCACAGATTCTTGGAGGTTGGTGCAAAATATCAGACGCTTTGGCTAATTTATGCACGACGTACGACAATCATTTTGCAGCCAGTCCGCCATGATTTGCACTCCAGCTGCTCGGTAAGTTTCCTCAGACTTGACTTCATGTGGGAAGGTAAATATCTAAATTTGCCGCCTTCCAGTAATATAATATTTACTTTAGCACGATTTTCGCCCATTCAATTGCTGCTCTTACCGCCTTATGACTGGTGTGAATTCTGATTACAATGAACTATGGAAAATTTCATGTCTGCCACCTGAGGGATCAATGGATCTCTGAGTTTTGACCTACGCTAAGTCAACAGAGTGAATGAAACTAGGAAGTAAGCTTCTCTCTGTCATGGAAATATATCAAAGCTGATTGCTGGAAACCAAGAGGAATACCCATTGGAGCTGATACTTTCCCTAACCCTCATGGAAGGTCTGCTGCTGCAGCGTAAGTTAAGTGGAGCACGTTTCTGTGAGAGCCGTTCTTGACCGCAACCAAGGCAAACACATTGCGAGGGAGTGCAAAATTCCTGATATCCTAACCGATTAGTCAAACAGCCACGAAAACAAGGGAGCCACTGGCAGAGCTCTGCAAATATTTAGATGGTAATCGCTTAAGCATACGCTTGTAGATCCATACATATTTATGTTTATTTGTGAGATTAATGTTTTTGTTATGCCCGGGCAACTCTTTGAGCACGATCTATTGAGAGCTCCAGGTGGCTTAGGTCGGAAGTGTGATCGAAGCATTCGTTGCTACCTTGTAAACGACCCTCGAGAACAGCTTACAAATGAACGCATTCACTTCCTTGTTGACAAAAATAGTTTGAGGAGCGATACAAATGTGATGGCGTAAGCCTTTTATTAGCGGCTTATGTGTGAATCGCTTCCGATTAAGCGTGCTCTCCCGCACAGTCGAGACTATTCTCGGCGCAGTCGGAAAAGCCTGCGACTCTTTCATCTCAACTAAATGTCAGGACACGTTGCCTCAAGTGCGTCACTGGCGTTTTAACACTTCATTATCGAGATATTCCCATCAAGCCAACGTATTCCTCAGCGTCGAGATGCGTCTCTGCTATTAGTTGCAATTAAATCCCGATTAGCAGTGTGTCTAATGAACGGACGACTGCGCCACGCTTAATACAGTTTGAGGAACGTTTTATAAACGTGTTTTCGGCAAACATGTGTTCCCACATCACAAGACCAATCGTATAGTTTTGAATTCTCCATTCACTAATCAACTTAGTATAGCTTAAAACAAGTAACATGCGGAAACAAAATATTTTGATGCTACTTTTTCTGCTGCAGCATCAGATGACCCTTGGGCTTCAATTTGTTCTCGATGATTCGCTGCTTCTCCGTGGCGGCTGCCACTTTGTTGCGTTCGTACCGCTGCTTCGCAAACTCCAGCTCTCCGCTCAGCTCGACGATTTTGGTGGCGATCTCTTGTTGCTTCAGCAGGCGCTTTTTCTGGTTGGACTAAAACAACAATCACATTAGTAGGCAGCTCGGATGTGGAAGTGTGGATAATAAGTAGTACATACACCCAGTGGCGTCGGTCTGCCATCAAGGAACGTGTAGTCGGGCAAATTGGTTAGTGGCCCAAATGCATTTGGATTCTCTGGGAGCCCCTTGTCCGCTCGCCACTTCTGGTCAATGGCACGAGCGGCGGTGGTAGCGACATGCCGCTGGCCTATCCCTGAAAGTACAGTTGTTTTATTTGTATGGAACATAAGTATGTTTTCAGTACGGTTCTCACCAGTGATTCCACTTGAGGTGGCAAGGCACAGCTTGGTGATTTGTAGCATTATTTGATTGTGGGTTATCAGAGGCTAAAAAAAAAACACAATTTTGACATAACCAACAGTATGACCCACCGCGGACTTATCGTAAAAATATACCGACTGACAAGACAGTTGTATTTATCCCACAGATATATCGATAAAAATGGTTTAATTTTAATTGCCTACGAATATATTGATTTATCAATAAATATTTAACACAACTGTCATCTCTAAGCAATACACAACACATTCGCGCGACAACAAAAACAAAACCAAAAATTCTGCGACATTTCAAGAATAAAATCATGTTTGGGGCCACACAATCATCGAATCGCATGAACGATTTCGAGGTGGCATCGCCGCCTGACGATTCTGTTTCGGCCTTGGAGTTCAGCCCAAGCACATTGCAGAAAAACTTCCTGATTGCCGGCAGCTGGGACAGCAGCGTACGGTGTTGGGAGGTGGAACAAAACGGAGTAACAGTGCCAAAATCTATCAAATCAATGGGCGGCCCAGTGCTCGATGTGTGCTGGTCTGACGATGGGACAAAAGTGTTTATGGCGTCCTGCGACAAGCAAGTGAAGCTCTGGGACTTGGGATCAGACCAAGTGATGCAAGTGGCGGCTCACGATGGGCCGGTAAAAACATGTCACATGGTGAAGGGGCCGAACTACACGTGTCTGATGACAGGATCTTGGGACAAAACATTAAAGGTGAGTCCTTGGAATTTTCTCAGCTCCAATTAACTGAATCTAAATTTCTTTGTGAAATAGTTTTGGGATACCCGGTCACCCAACCCAATGATGGCAATTAATCTGCCAGAACGCTGCTACTGTGCGGATGTGGAGTATCCCATGGCCGTTGTGGGCACTGCTTCACGAGGACTAATCATATACTCTCTGCAGAACACTCCCAGCGAGTACAAGCGGCAGGAGAGCCCATTGAAATATCAGCATCGCACCATATCGATTTTTAGGGATAAGAAAAAAGAGCCCACTGGATACGCTCTGGGCAGTATTGAGGGCCGCGTGGCCATCCAATATGTGAACCCGGCCAATCCCAAAGATAATTTTACCTTCAAGTGTCATCGCTCTACGGGCACCTCTGGCTTCCAGGACATTTACGCCGTTAACGACATCGCATTCCATCCGGTGCACGGCACTTTGGTCACTGTCGGCTCTGATGGCACATTCAGCTTCTGGGACAAGGACGCCCGTACTAAGCTCAAGTCTAGCGATGCCATGGATCAGTCTATAACCAAGTGTGGTTTCAATTCGAATGGCCAAATATTCGCATACGCGGTCGGATACGATTGGTCAAAGGGCCATGAATACTTCAATCCAGGAAAGAAGCCTCAAATTTTTCTGCGCTCTTGCTATGAGGAATTAAAGCCTCGGATAAACTGATTGGAGGCTTGTTTTAGTTTGGAGCTAATCGACAGTATGAACTGCGAATAAAATTAAATCACCACTTTGAATGTTTATAGATTTTTAATCAATTTCACTAATGGTGGCCCTTGTCGTCGTGACCGTGTCCATGGTCACCCTGGCCCTTGCCAATACCCAGTCCGTACTCGACGGCAATGGTAGCAAGAAAGGCGCAGAAGCCAACGCCGAGACCGCGGAACATGAAGGTGTTCAGACGAGATCTGTGGGTGCCGAAGGCCTTCTTCTCGTAGCGCCAGGCTTCATTCCTGCAAGAATGCAAACAATGGTAATCAAATAAGATGAAGAGTACGTTGCAATTGAATGTAATTACCTTAGCCACGGATCACTCAGCCCCTGGCGGCCCAGAGCTTCTTTCACTTCCAACAGCTGTGGCACATTTTCCACCTTGTAGATCGAAGGATGTGGTACCTTGTAGGGTTCTCCGTGATGTCCGCCCATTGTGTGCTATTCCTTTGCTAAAAATTTGAAACAAATCAATTGGATTCTCTGTGTTATTTGCAATGTTTAACCTATCGCTGAACAATTACATAAGAATGTTTATGTTTTGAAAACTTTTCCGGCCTGCTGGGCAAACTAAAATTACGAGCAATCAAGTAAAATTCTCTCTAAATGCTGTTGCAACTGTGGCAACCCGCTTAATTTATGTAAATTACATAAAATATATTAAAAACTAAAATTAATAAAATACACACAGTTTAGAGCTGGAGATGATCAAGGGACGATAAGTTTTCTCAGCTGATTTATCGATGTATCGCGCAAAAGCGCTAAAAAATGCCAAAAAGAGTGTGCACACGAAAGCGTCTATCGCCGTTTCGAATAAGCATTTGCCAATCTACATTTTTGAATATTTCTTTATTATTTAAACGTAAATCCGTAGAACATTTGTAATTTGTAAACGTGCTTAAGTGAAAATATACATGAATTACTTTCCATTAGAATTACACTAGTTACACAATAAGTAATAGTAATATTTGCAGGATTTTGTATATATTAATAGCGATACTTTTTTAATTAACTTATATATTGTGTGTTTGTGATTATATTAATATATGAACTTCTTCACTCTAAAACACTGTCACTACAATTGGAAAAAGGAAATCGTTTTAAAGCATACAATAGATACATTTATACTCATATAACAAAATACTGTTCCTTCCTTACAATCTTGATATTTTTGTCATTTTGCATTGTATTGTAAAAGCTAGTTACAAAAACGCATGTTCCGCATGCCCCTCACTCTTAAAATACAATACATATATAGGTGTATATTCATAAAGAATTCTCACAATCGGTTAAATCATATTCAGTTCCATCGAACCCACTTTTAAGCTTAATTCTGATCTGGAAATGCGGAAAGCACGTACATTCATTCAATCAATCCATTAATCTATAAACATTTCATCTACTCTTGGAAGCGACGTTTTCTCAACTAAATTTTACAATATTTCTGTGTTTGTTTTCGCATTACTTTTCTGTGTTTGGGTTCTCTGCTTTGCAAATGCCTCGAGACAATCAAGGGACGGGACCAGCTTCTCCATTCTCTGCTCTGCACTTAAGGTTACGCTTGGTTAAAAGTTAAAAGGGTTCCATTCATTTGCTGGCTGTGAGGGTGGGGGTTGGGGGGCTATATCTGGGTTAAATAGGTTTCTGTTGAATCACATTTTGAATTTCTAAAGATTAGTTGATTTTTTTTTTCATAATTTAACACATGTTGCTACAACAATTTAGGTATTTTGAAATTAAATTGTACTTTCAACTTGTGTTCCTTTCTCCGCTCTAGTTTCCACTTCCTGTTTTCTTTTCCCTGTCACTCTCTAGATCCTGTCCTCGGCCAGAATCTCGTTGAGCAGTCGATTGAGGCTGTCCAGGCCGGTCAGAAAGCCGCCGTCGGGTCCATGGTGAACGGGCGCCACGGGCGGAGTGGGCAGCATGCTGCCATTGCGTGGCACAAAGGCCGTGTGTGCAAAGTCAATGAGACGCACGTCTACAAAGCACTGCGAGTCGTCTGTGGGTGGCGCCGACATGTCCAGCGACTTGGAGCCATGCTGTAGCAGTGCAGAGTTACGCTGTTGCAGCTCAATGCCACCGCTGTTGTTGTTCTCCCCCTCAGCACTGGTACTGGCACTGGAGCGACGCTCCAGCGAGTCCAGGAGTATGCCTGCCAGCATGGAGTTGGGCTGCGGCGCTGTCTTTGCGGGCGATGAGACGGTGGAGACGGGTGTCGAGATGATTGTAGACTTTTTGGCTTCCCTCGAGTCGCAGTCATCGTGGGCAGCATAGTGTTCGTCGTCGTCTTTGCAGCGCAGACGTTTGACAGCACCCTTGACCGATTTGAGGGACGAGGCGCTGGAGGAGGGGGGTGAAACCAGAGACTTGACGGTGCCGCTGTTGGAGACACTTGAGTTGCCGGCAGTGTGTGGAGGAGAGGTTGGCTCAGTCCCTGTGCCTGGGGATGCCGCATCGAACGATTTGTAGCGCTTGAACATGGCCTCTGTGGGTCCAATAACGCTGCCCTCGAAGTCGGAACTGGCATCGTCGGAGCTGTTGTTGCCTGTGCAAGAAATTAACTGAATAATATCGGAACACAAGATCGAAATAATGTCGCATTCTTACATGTCTGTCGACCGCTGGCAACGGCCTTGATCTGCTCGGACAGGCCGGAGAAGTCGTCGCTGCTGTTGCTGCTGTAGTTCATCCAGGAGTCACCGGAATGTGGCGATGAGGTCGCCACGTTGGGCAAAGCTGGCTCTGGATCCAGGAATACTGTCTCTTCGGAAATTGGAATGAATGCGGGTGCGGGCTGTGCACTGCCGTTCTGGCCCTTAGCGCCCGCCGATTTGGCAGCCGTGACGCCACAGCTGCGTGGCGGTGGCATGGCGGCCGGGTGTGCCTGATCCTCATCCTCTTCCTCGTCGGTGGTGGTGATGCTGGCCGACGAATGCTTGACTCCGCGGGCCGCTGCCTCCCCAAAGCCGCGCTTGTGCAGGTGTCGACGCGTGGCCAGATTCAGCAGCGAGCTGGAATCATTCGATGCATCCGCATCGTAGTTGCAACCATCTCCGCCCGTGCTGCTATTGGTGGCCGAGGCATTGCCGCTGTCAGCAGCCACCAACTGCAGGTCATCGTCCGTGTCATGGGGCTCCAGCTCGTCGCCAGCCTCATGGCCCGCCTCGTCTTCGTCTTCGAGGTCGTCGTCATCTATGCTGTTCTCCGGATGATAGTCAAAGGCTGTTGTCGAGATGGTTGCCGACTTGGGGGCCTCCGGCCACTCATCCAGGCTAATCGATGGTGGGTAGGCCATCGGATTCTCCTCAAAGCCCTCGTAGACAATGAGCAGGGAGCTGATGGGGACATGGAAAGTAAGTCACAAGTCACAAGGATCTCAGGAGTTCCTCGATCTTACCAGGAGTAGAATCTGTAGCTGGACTGCTTCTCAATAACTCTGCGCATCTGAAGCAGTCGCTGCAGGATCTTGCGAATCACACGGATCCTCAGCCGGAAGCCGTTGTAGAAGAAGTCATGAAGGGCCTTCTTGAAGCCGTCCTCGTTGAGCTCGCGGCCCCAGTACTTGTCGCGCTTGGCATACTGCTCGAGATCGGCCTGGTAGGTCTGCATGCCACAGAGGCGCACACCAAGGGAGCCCGAGGTGCTGGCTGCGCACTTGGCCATCTGCTTGGAGCGCTTCTCCGCCGAGGCATCGTCCCCATGCTGGCGGGTGCCCATCTTCAGATCGAGAATGCAAGGATTGCGGAACTGCGAGGTGATGTTCTCGAGCATCAGGAAGTCTGCAAGCGCAAGGGTTAAGTCTCAGCTTAGGTTGGGGTTATAATGGATTACTCACATTGCTTATTGGAGTTGTCAAGTTGGGAGATGCTCTTGATGACATCGGCTGCGTTGCCATTCTTGTGGACCTTCATTCTGAAAATGTATACACGTATAGCTGGTTCTCATTCTTGGCTGTTTGACGGGTTCACTTACCTCAGCACTTCGTCCCGCTTCCTCTTGGAGGCGCTCATCTTGCGGACGGGCACGGCGGCAGCATCGTCCCGGAAACTGGGCGAGTATCGCTTGTCCAGCTTGACGCCTCCCATGCTGGTGGCTTGCATGACGCCTGGAATAGAAATAGAGTCGGGACCGGTACAGAGATTAGTGGATTGTAGCAGGCGTCTCTTGATCTTGATCTTGTAGTTGTATGTAGTTTAGCATCGAATCGACACGACAATTGGGGTCGGGGTTAGGGGTTACGTTAAGGCGGTCTAATGTGTTAAATGGATGCGGAGGCAGCGGTCCCTTACTTATGCACGACAGTTAGCAGACAGATCGATAGAGTGAGTCGCGGGACAGACAACAAGCATTTCCGACGGATAATTCCAACATTGGTGGAATGATCTGTATGAAACATCAGACGGAATCAGAGGGGTTCCCACAGACATTCATATGGTTATGTATCGTAGTATTAATATAACAAAAACAAAAAAAAAATCGTACCCAATTGTAGACCTAATATCTAAGACCAAGTGGGTGCAATCAGTGAGAGACTTAACGAGCCGACGCAAGAACAAGAACAGGTGCAGGAGGAATAGTAGGAGCAGGAGATACAGGAGGAGGAGCCGGTTCTGTTTACAAAAATGAATTTCATTCAAATTTCTCTTCGGTGGGTGATGGTTTTTGGGTGCCCTAAACTTAAGTGTAACTTTAACTTAAAGGAAATGGAACATCTTAGCTAACATAATCGTATTGTAATTGTAATAGTATTGCAGATTGCAGATTGTAGATTGGTAATTAACATAGTATATGTAGGTAGTATGTAAAATAGATAGTAGATAGAGAGTTTTATTCATACAAACCCTTTTCGGCCATTGTCTTGCTTTGGCATTGCCTTTGGCTTGGCTTGGCTCGCTTGCATTTCTAATCGGCTGTGAGAGTCTTCGAGACGTGGAGGTCAGGAGACAGACAGAGCAGAGATCCGAGCCGATCGGTTCGGTTGGGATCGTTAGGGAGACCGGATACGAAGACGGAGACGACGATGACAACAACAACGTTTGAGGGGGGCAGCACGAGGCACGAGCACGATGTGCGTTCTGAACAAACACATAAAATAAAACTCGATTTTGTTTGTTGCATTTCGGAAAATAAATTGGAAAAATTGCAATTTGTTTTTGGTTTTTGATTTAAAGATATTTTATGGTGTGTTACTCTCTCTCTCTCTCTCTCTCTCTCTCGTTCCGGTTCGGATCAGTTCGGTTCGGTTTGGTTCTGCTTGGATATTGCTTGGGGCAGCCAGCGGCAGATCTCAAGAGCGGTTCTGTCAGTCAGGCACCTCGAACCTTTGGATAATACGAGCATAGAGCGTATATGTAGTGGCAAGGGGCCGATCCACGTCCCCCGATCCAGGCCTCCATAGAGTGCCCGAATCGAGGTTGTGTCCTGGCCGTTCAAGTTCAATGATTGTAGAATTTTTGCAATCAAAAATTGTACAACCTCAATGGGGAGGATTCACAGTTTGTAGGTTTACTTTACTTTGGAGTGGTGATTTCTCTTGGAGTTGTTGTTTGGTTGTTTATTTATTTTTGTATTATTTTGCGACTTACCCGATGCTGTCTGTTTTGTTCGGTTACTAACTAAAAGGTTTTGATATTTGTTTATCGATCATAATATTCCCTGGTTCTGGGATGGTTCTGGCTCTGGTTGTGGCAGATACAAATTTGTTGTTTTCTCTTTTATTTTCGTATCTCACTTTTCGTATTACAAATCGTTAAAGCTATGATTTTAGCTACATATTTAAATGTATGTAAATGGTTCAGTCTTTTCGTCAGTTTTTCTTTGCTTTTTTTTCTTTATTGTTTTTTTCTTTTTTAGTTTTCTTTTTTGTGCTCTGTTTTATTGTAATTTCATATCAATAAAAAAACTTACAGACTACAGATATATAGATATCACATATTTGAGATGTTTATTTGTTAGAGAAAATAAATACTTAAAATAATAAATGATATTCGAATGCGACTTTGGCTTTATCTAAGGACGATACAAGAGGAGCAAACGCATATTGTTTGTTTGTTTGTTTGTTTGTTTGTTTGTTTGTTGATTTCATTCATCAGTTGTTTTTTGTTTTGTTGCGAGTTAGTACAGCAAACAAAAGTTCGATACATTCTACGATAAATGTGTGTTTGTTGGTAAATGTGTTTATGTGTATATAGAAAGATGGCAGCTTTAAGCTGTATTCCGATTCGCTGTTCATTCATTCATTTTCTGATTCATTTATTAATATTTGTTTATATAGAGTAGAACGATTAGTTGTTTCGAAACGAAAGATCAAATGAAGCGCTTCGACTGAATCGACAAGTTGATATTCTTGAACGTGTGAGATCGCTGTGATCTGGTATTTGAAGGGTGTGGTGTGGTGGCAATAAAGGCCGGTATCTTACCTTTGTATTTGGGCACAAACTTCAGTATGTCCTGCGGAATGTTCTGGTAAAAGTCCAATTCCCGCAAGTTCAGGGGCTTAATCACCGTCGACTGGTTGAGCAGCAACAGGCGAGTGTGTCCTCCGACCTGTAAGTACAAAAGTAGAACATAATTAGCGTAAATTCCATCAATAAAAGGCAAACATCCACTGCCTGATATTATCATAATCGTTATCATGCGAATTGGGGTATTTTTTTAGCTATTCTAACGCTCTGACGCGTGGCCAAAACCACAACCAATGACATCTTATCGCCTCCTACGTCATTTCTTGGTTTTAATCTGTGGAAGTGCCCGGACAGCGAAAGTGCGAAAAGTACATTGAAGCTCCGAGCGAATGCCACAGCTTATCGAGAAGTCGGGGAAACATAAAAAAAGAAAGAAACAAATGTTACTGCGCTGGGCAAACACACATTCATATCACCGTCGAGACACTGTCTCCAGATAAGGAGCAAAACGACTCAGCAATCAGTCATTTGTTTTCAAATGCCATTTGTTTCAATTCATTGACAGCAAAATTATATTTATCTCTGAAGTGGGCAATGCCCGACGAGAGGATTTGCTAGAGACTGGCAGCCATGGATGCACTGCGGAAACAGTTGGGGAAGTGGGCGGGCACCAAGTCGCCCCGACCCGGGGCCTCAAAATCGGACAGGTCCACCACCACGACCAGCAGCAGGTCCATCTCTCGACAGTCGACAGGTTCCACGTCCAAGCGGCGTACCACCAGACACACCAAAGCCGTGGCCTTCGACCACAATAAGTACGCGGTGACTGGTGGCAAGGCAAAGGGCAAAGCGTCGAGCGCAAGGATGACGACCGTGGAGCCTACCATCACGAAACGAGGCATGACCGTGGTGGAGCTGATCGTGCCAATTAGGGACTCGCTTGGGGGCAAATACTACTGTGATGCGCCACATGAGGGCCGCAAGGTGCTTCAGGAGAAGCTTCGCATCCATGTGGATGCTCTTTTTCATATGCTGTTCTCCGCCAAGTCGCCCTTCTTCCAAAAATTCCACGAGACGCGCCATTCGACGGATCTGAAGTTGGGCGAGTGGCGGAAGAATGCCGCAGGTCAGAACGAGCGCGTCATCACGGTCACCGTCGCCCTGAAGGGCAATGTCGGCCCCAAGGTATCGAAAGTCACCGAGACGCAGACACTGCGCGCTTGCACACACCCCGGCCAGCTGTACTCCATCGACGCGACCAGCGTCAATGCGGAGATTCCCTATGCGGACTCCTTCCTGGTCAACATGCACCTGTGCCTGCGCGGCACCCCTGAGGGTCACACCGAAGTCCTGGTCATGGCCCAAGTCAAGATAATCAAGCCAGTGTGGGCAGTGGTCCAGTCGTTCATCGAAAAGAACACATTTGCCGGAGTCGAGGAGTTCTTTCAGTCCCTCTACAGTGCCCTGATCAGGGATCAGAAGAGGACCACAATGCTGCCTGCCAGCAGTTCCACTTATTAGAGCGGACAGTTGCCCATTAATATATACTAGCTGTTAGCCATTATTTAGTTGACTTTGCTTTGGAGGGAGGTACTAACCTGATTGGAGAGCGGGTGCAGTGCCACTTCATCTTCGTTGTCCAGGAGATCCTTGCCCAGCTGAGAGGGGGTCTTTGATTTGCCGTCGACTGACGCCTCCGAGCACTGCCTTAGCCACGCCGCATGGACCTTGGGACCACTGGATATGCCAGATGCTACGTCTGGAGCAGCAGCTGCGTCCGGCAATGGTTGCTGCTGCTGTTGCTGTCTGTTGATGCCACTGACACTACTGCTGGAACTGCTGGGGTGGCTGTTGCTCACCGACAGTTGCTGGAGATTGGCGGTTACCAGGCTGCTGCTTGTGCTGACGCAGCTGCTCCTTGGGCCAGCAACATGGTGCTGATGGTGATGGGGTGTTGAGGGAGAGACTGACGTTGCCGGAGAGCCTGGCTGCTGGAGGAAACTGGAGCCGCTAGCAAACTGCAGCTGGGACTGCAACTGGCTTAGGCTGGTGGAGATTTGGGCAACCAGTTCCTGCTGCTGCTGTTGCTGCTGCTGCTGCTGCTGTTGTTGTTGCTGCTGCTGCGCCTGCTGCTGTTGATGTAGATCACGTCCATGAATGCGTTGTTGCTGCTGTATATTTGGAACATGCTGCTGATATGACGACAAGTCAGAATCTCCCATGCCCCAATCCCCCAAGAAATATACCATTCCCTGCCGCGCGAATCAGTGTAACGAGCTCTGTGGATCTTCCTCCTTGTGGCTTCTGTTGCTGCTTTTACCGCTCGACGCTCGGCGTTCACTCTGATGCGGCTTTGTTCTTCTGTCTGCAAAGATAGACCATAAATTCCATTACTAAATGGGACATGTTCACCGTATTTCCCCATGGAATCCCCCACAATGTGACCCTCTTGATCGGTTAATCGTTTTGATCGTACACTGAACCGGTTTCGACACTACGCTGCCCCCCAGGTGCCGTGGGATCTCCGGTGTGGTCGGAACAAGTGCATTCTGACTACCAGCAGGCGACAAGCCGGGTTCAATGTCATTTCCGCCGCGGAACACGCACACTACGGACACGTACTTATACGGTTTCGATTCATGCTACATGCGATCGGCCATTCTGTTCCGGTTTACGCGGGGAGATCTACTGGATAACCATAGGGAAGATCGCTAAGCCAGATGTAATGATCATGAACACCTCAACACAGAACACAGCAAATCAGCTGAGAACATTCGCTCTGTGGGTGACTGAATCGTTCGATCCCTCTCTACTATCTCTCCGACAATAGCAATTAAATCGCTTAATGAAGCGTATGTATAATGGAACACAATTGGGAGGGGAACGGAGACGCAGAGGAGGACTGAGATTGGACCGAGCCAAGCGTGTGGCACGTGCATCTATAGATCACGAATAGGTTCGGGGGCGAAATTGCGTTGCAGACAGGTTCCACCAGTCTCCAGTTCCAGTTCCAATTCCAATTCCAATTCTAATCGGAAATTCAAATATGGAACTGCAGACGTCATAAAGATAAGAAAATCTCCCCAGATGCGTATTCCTGTGCACATTTGCTAGCAATTAGTACCTGGCTCATGTTTACCTGGCCTGTAGGGCCCCAGACCTTAGCGATAAAGGGAACTTAGATATGGCCACAGATCAGATAGTAACTACTGTGCGGAACGAACCGTAGCCTGACTTCTAGGAACCACAAAGCGATTAAAAACAGCTACGACTACGACGCTGTGCTGTGCTGTTAGGTTCAAGTGGCGATGATGAGGTTCATTAACTTGAGTGATTCATGCCGCCGCCGCCCGGCGGGCATTGTCTTGTCTACGCGAAAACCATACGGAGAAATATTATCGCTAAGAGCTAAGGCTATTCGCACAAGAAGTTATTTTTAACAAAAGCCTTAAAATAACGCATATATTTACTTGCCTTTTTTTGGCATTATCCACAAAGTTTCGAGGGAAAATGTCAGGCTAAAGACAAGAAAATTGATTGCAGCACGGAAGGCACCACACACAGACACACTTTCGCTGGCTCTCTCACATGTTTAGCTATTATACGAGTATGGCTGGCTAATCGGGCGGCCAATTAATTGCATGCCATTAAAGATCGAAGATTGAAGATCAAGTTGAGGCAGCGCTATAAAGATCAAGCTGATTCAGCAAAATCTGACCTTATCAGAGAATGGAAAAAAATGTGGAATCTGTTGGGGAATGAAATGGAATGGAAAAATGGCAATCAAACAGAGACCGAAATAAACAAAGGAAAAGGAGGAGGAAATCCATACATACAAACATTTGATATGTATATTGCGACGTAAAAACTATGCATGGAACTCCCTCAGTCAGTCCCCAGGGTATGCTCCACATTCTGAGTGTATGTACATATGTATATAAAGGTGCCTGAAAGTGGGTCAACGCAGACAGAGAGACCGCCGCTGTAACAGCGAGACCCCAAACAGCTGCAATTGCGACGCGGAGGCCAGCCGCCAGCCAGGCAAACATATTTCCGAGCAGCGCTCTATTGGAAGATATTGCTCCCCGAAAGCAAATTTAATTAGCAAATCAGAGAAGGAAGCAAAATGGAGCCGATGTCGACGATAGCCATGACAACAAAGCGAAACAATACAATCATTACCCATTTACGAATAGATTAACTTTCGGTATTTCCGCAACATTCTGGCTACGTAATGCGACTAAAGTTAGAGTATTCGAAAAGGTCTGGGCACTGATTCGTTGAATGTGGCGTGGCATTGTCTGATGCCAACACCAGAAAACAAATGAAAAGTGCAAATTGAAAGCTAAACAAACACGTATTGATATCAATTTGAAAACATTCTCACACACACACATACATAGTGTTTATTGAAATATCAGACTTTGATAGACATACAGGCATATAGTGTTGATTAAATGAAATACAAAACATACTCGGAAAGTTCGAGTATGTTCTGTATTTAATGGCAACAAAACAAAGACCAGGTAGAGAGAAGCGGAGCACCTGATAGTTTGTAAATGGAATAGTAGCTGCGAAACGAATCGAATTCGTAAACCTGACCCGCATGCAAATGAAAAAAAGGAGGCCTGCCTGGCCAGACCTGTAGCCCCCTTCCTCTACAATCGCTGTGGACCCGAACTATGGCCCACTGTACTGATAACGAAAGGCAGATTAAACGGAATTTGGCGAACACTTAGCAACAACAAAAGAGCATTACATGAAAAGCAATTCAAAAAGAAAGCCCTGCGATTAGCGCTCAAAGGGAGGGACTATGACAAAACGAGAGCTGGGACAGCGAGAGGGAACAGCAGCAACAACAGTTATCTTTGTGACCGTTCGTCGGCAAAACGAAAGCCAAATCTTGCGACAAGCAAAAGCGATAAAAACAAAAGGCAAAGAGCACTTGAAACTGGACTAGTACAATGGAGATTTTGTGCAATTTAAACGGCAATTAGTCATGCACGTATGATCTTCAGGAGGCAATAGCAGTTTCAATGGAAAACTTTACCAGTTTTGGACGGGGATTTTATATACTTATGGCCATACGAGTATTTTTTGATTATACCAGTTTTTGGGGCAGGTTGATTACAATATTTCGCATATCAAAACAAAAAGCAGCTGTGAAGTCGATATCTAAGCGAATTACGTGCCAAATATACGATGACGGGAGGAAAGATCTAGCCAGCACACACATTCACAACAAAGCAGACGTAGAGATAAAACGTTTTCAAAACAAAAGATTAACACAAAAGAGATAGCCAAAGAAGAAGCAAGGAAGCAAGAAGAAAAGAAAGAAACGCCACTTCAACAAAAAAAAACGATGACGTCGCGAACAGGCAGAGAGAGGGAGAGCGAGCAAGAGTCTCTCTAGCTATTTTTACAGTATACACGAAAAAAAAAGTTAAGTAAAATACACACGCACACATACGAATCCCACAAATCACTCACACACACACAACTCGGGGCTAAAATTGCTAATCGTTTTCTTGGCTCCGTTTCGTTTAAACAAATTTACCTTTTTCGAGACAACTACGGTTGTCCCCAATTGGTTGTTAACTTTTCCAATTTGTTGGCTTAGTTTTCATTCAGTTTGCATTTTCCACAGTGAAAATCTCACACACACACACACACAAGCACTTGTATGTATACGGTTTTATGCTTCTCAATTAAATTTGATTTCCCACATGCGCGTTTTAGCTTATTTTGCACTTTATCACGCACCACAATACTTTTAAGCGCAAACACGTCCGACTGGTCCCACTGGTAAAATTTTTATATTATTAAAAAAGGTTAAATATGTTATTTTGGATTTTGCTGCGCGCGGCGGATGGGAAATTTCTGTCGGGGAAATTTTCAGGGGAATGCTCTCCTGTGTGTAAACGGTCGGGGAAATGCTCTCCTGTGTATAAACGGTCGGGGAAATTCTCTCTTGTGTATAAACGGTCGGGGGAATTCTGTCTTGTGTGTACACGGTCGGGGAAATTCTCTCCTATTTCGGTTGGGTGCTCATAACTGCGTACAAATTAGGTCCCTGTGATAAGAATAAAAGATAAAGATAAACCCAGTAAAAATCCGGACACGCCTTTTTTATATAATAAAATATTTTTTAACATATTCTCATCATTTTTTGTTTGACACAAATTAATAAATAAAATATAAATGCGATTTTACCCTGAAGAAAAGGCGATTCCGCGCCCATTCAAAAAAACCTTCCTCTCACTATTATGAACTCAAATCAAAAAACTAAGTAAAAAAATGTTGTCCCGCTTAGAAGATATTCATTTTTTTACATTGGTTCCACCTACTCAACCCATCACCTGTCATAGCCAGGTGAAACCAGATTTTCCATGAGAATATCCAACACGCTCTAGGGCCACGTGAGTGACTCCTTTGACAAATCATCCAGGGGCACGCACCAGATCCTTTGCAGGATGGCCAATTAGTGGGTCAACATTGAAAATCCAGATATGATCTTTCCAGCCAGCCAGAGCACTGACCAAGATTCGGAGAAATAAATTCTATTTCGGACCAATTGTGACAAAAAAACAATAAACAATGGGAAATCTCTTTGGCAAACTGTTTTTTCCGTTAATCTGCGGGCCATTGTTTGTCCAATAAAAATTCCAACGCAAATATTTGTTGACGGAAGCCGCTGGGGGCCAAGAGCCGGGCGGGCAGCACCTCTCTGGCACCTCCCTGGTTTCCGGATGGGTCTTACGCGCCCTAATTAAATTACGGGGACCAAAAACACGACGGGAACAGCTGCTCTTTTGTTGACAAACGACTCGACATTTGCCATTATCGTTCACATCTTATCGCAGAATATTCCATTAGGCATCGGCAATCTATGGCACGATCGGCAGGTAAGGAGTGCGACGAGGTGATATATTGATACTCATAGCCTGGAAACACTTGACAAAGAATCAGCTGTGGATCATGGGGATTTCTGCCATTCAAGTGCAGCGATCGATCGCTGGATCGCTCGATACCATTAAAAAGTTGAGCGATGACTGCAGCTATCAATTATTTCCATATAATCCTTCATCAATTTGAGTACGGAACCTAACCCCTTGCCATCGCCTGTCTAAATGTCGGGAAATTCTCGTATATTTACACCGTAGCCGTACCACGTACGGGAATTGCAATTGCCTAAGGCTATTATCGAAAGTGTTTACGGGTACGGGTTCTCTAGAACAGAGAACACACAGCAGCAAATGAAATGAAAATCATCGCGTGAGCTTCCGTGGCGGCGTCTCCATTTGGCACATCCGAAAATAAAACTCAAAAGGTTTCATTCAGCTTGGAAAATGGCAAAAGTGACGCAACACCCGGATATTTTTACACCAAACACAAGCAAAATAGATAGCAACAGAAAGGGCAGCCATGTCGACATACTCGTCTGCTGTGTCGTGCCCCACTCATAACCGATAAGAGCTGTTCCGTCCCCCATCCTCTGAGAACGGCCTAGAACCCATTCCCATACATTGTGCCATCCCAGAGACCCTGAGGCGTCCCATAAATAATTTATTCAAAGCCCTTTAAGCTCTGCCCAGCAGGAAGAGGACGAGGATGAGTATGAGTATGGGAGGAGGCAAGGCCATTCATTGTCAAGGCTCTGGGGCAGTAAGTGGGCGCCACACCGCTTGACGCTTCCATTGTTCGTCGAGCTGCCATCCTTGACATTGACTTTGACTGCAGTCGAGCGAGCCCTGGCCCGTCCTTCTCTTTGTTGAGTGCTTATACCACACTGTGTATGCATGCAGATTTGAATGTTCCTTCCATGGGGCATCCAGAATGCAGGTCAGAACGGGCTTTACAATAGCTTACAACGTAATCCCAGATTAAGTTTACCTTCTGCACGTGCCTCACTCATGCCTGGCCTCCTGAATTATAATATTAGAATATTTAATTGACTGTGGAACGCTCTGAAATAAATAAATATACGTACGTACGATTATGTTCTCAGCAAATGTGTTTGGCTACCTGGCAAATATGTATGACTATTTCCCATTTTATAAGTGTGTGGGTTTTTGGGGCCTGTTCCGCTGTCAGGCGGGGTAAACACAAGTCAGATGGTGCCCGATGATGAGGGATTACTCATTCGGCAGAGGCTTCTAGTGGGCCAATTTTGCTGACAGCAGCAAGAAGCCAGCAAGGGAAGCTGTCACTCAGCCACATGTGTGATGATGATGTCGTCAATCATTTACAGGATGTAAAGCTGCTAGATGTTTAATCGTATTATGAATAATTGTTAAGCCGACAATCAAAACGGAAGTAGATACATATGTAAGTATCCTCGATTAGTGATGGATGAGAGACGACCTTGAGCGGGAGGCTGTCGCATTCGCATCCGCTTTGCCAGGGACATGCGCTGCACCTAAGACTTTTATCATTATCGATTTTCGTGCGCAAGGACGTGGTAGTTGTTCTGTCTCTGTGTCTCTGGCATTGGGCTTGCATTAGAAAATTGAACCACAACTAGAGAGAGTAGCGAAAAGATATGCGTGCAAGGAGCCAGTTTTCTTTGAGCCCCACCAACTTGTCCCCAGCTCACCTCCACTCAATTTACATTAGATATTCGCATGCAGATATATTCGTACCCATGTATAGTAGTTCCAGTCCGTGCCTGGTTGTCTGCTGCATTATTGATAACTATTATTGAAAACACGCGCCTGCCGCTCGTGTGATTCCAGCTTAATTGAAAAGACTTTAAGAGAACGGCTGAGGCAACAGCAGTTAGGCAATTGAAAATGTACAATAGCAATCAAATAAGTTATTCATCATTTTGCCCCAGTTACCTATGTATGATGAACAAACAGAGTTTATCAGCTGATTTTCATTAGTCAGAAATCAAAAGAATTGAACTAAATAGATGGAGATGCCTATGGCAAATAGTGGACTCGAACATGTTTCGATTAATGATCAATGAAGCGGGCTCAGGACACCTTTTTCGATCAAATATGATGACGCAATAATCTGTGAGCATTTCCACTTGTTCTCCTTCATAGGAATACAGAATAGAACAACTGAAACTCATTCAACATCATTCTAGTACATTATACATGCCAAAAGAATTATCTGAGTTTTCTGCCATGCCAAAAAAGTGAATTTATTTAATTTCTTTTCTGAAATCAAACATTTATATTTTTAGCAGTAAGCCGTTGACATGCATCATCAAAGGAATAGGTAGACATGCCTACAATATTTTGGGGCATAGTGAAGGTGCGAGATGCAGCTTGTAATGCTTAATCGGACACGAGCAGCGCGACCCTGACATTGAAGTCCGCTTTTAGAAAGCCAACAAAAAGCATTTCATTTGTTGCTCTAGCAGCGAATTCCCCCAATGCTATAAATTTGACTTTTTCGTAGTACTCGTACTCTATGCCAGGCATGCGCCACTCGGCGGGATTCCAATTTATTCGATTTATCTAGATTCGAGATGCTTTGAGAATTTACGGGTTCGCTCTTCTCTTTTGATGTGGGGAAGACGAGACGTCACCGGTTACCGGAACAATGGCCACGAGCCCTCGCCGTGATCAGAGCTGGCGCTCCGATGACCGAATCTTAAAATACGTTTCCGCATTGGTGGGCGGGTCTGGGCGGCTTTAATCGGTTGCCAAGGCGAGCCAACGAATGTTTGTCCCTGACAAAGACAAAAGTTTGCTGCGAACTTTTCAGGGGCAATCGAAGTGGCCACTGACCACGTACCCACATGCCATCAGTGTTCCAAACGGGTCTGCGGCCAGCACTGACCACGCCAAAATGTGTGCCCCGATTCCCAGCTGTTGCCAGCTAGCGGGGATGTGGGCTGTGGGCTGTGGGTGGGTTCAAATATTTTGGGCCGTTGCCAAATCAAAAATGCCGGCAAAATGAAAAATGCCATCGCTGCCTTCATGCCTGCCCCGGCGGAAAGAGTGAAGACCCTTTGGGAATTGCCCGTTTACTCATCGGTTTAGCCCATCAAGTGTGCAACATGTAGCAAGGGTAATCCCTTATTCTATCCTTAACCCAGTTTGTTGGACATCCTTGGAACCGTTCGTTCAGCCAGCACGCGCCACAAAAAAGTCATGACCAAGCGAACGGCATGTCCAATGTCAATGTGGCAGATGCTGAAGACTGCAGTCGAAGAAGAGGCAGATCGTGTGCCCCAAATTAAAGTATATACATACAGTCTGTATATAGTATATAGATGACTTTTTTTTTTTAATGAAATTCTCTTTTTTCGAGCCTTGGTATCGGAAATGAAATGAAATTGCGCCGCAAGCAGAACAAGAAATTCGGTCTCCTGCTATAAATATTGCCTCGGTCCGCAGCCAATCTATAACTGTACGAGTTATATAAATATTTGAATAGCATTAGCATTTGCACGGATTTATGTGTGTGCCTCCGCCTCCCGCCGACTGTGTACATACAAATATGTACAAATGCATGTAAATATGTACACATACTAGCATTTGTCGCTGGGGGATATGTAGATCAAGTTTAATGTAATGCCAAAGATAAGCGAAAGCGCTTACAGAAATACAAAGGGCCAGAAACGACGAAGTGGGAATTCCCTAACCTGCAGAGTTGATCCACAACTACATGAATTCCACAAGCGGTTACTATAGGGCATGTACCCCCCAAAGTTCAATCAAACTCTTTGCACAAATGTGTCGAGAAATAATGTCCAGAGAGACAAAATGCGTTGCGCGACGTGTGAATTGCAGATTCATGATGTTTCCAAAGCAAAACAAACGGAATGGCAACGACTGGGACTGGGAAGAGCAGAATTCTGCATGCCCTACCAATATGAGAGCGGAATATCGGGTGGTCTGGGAATTCCCTTTCCATGTAAACAAGTAACAATGTTGATTGCTTATGGCCTGAGTAAATGAAAGTATGATTAAATGAATCACTGGAGACACACGTAGCCAGATTGGAGGGGGAAGCACCATTAATAAATACTGAACAAATTAAAAACTGTTAGGAAATAGATAGAAATTGACAGAAATTTGAAAGTATAGCATAAGTACCCTTTGAAAAAGAGTATTTGACTCGAAATTCGCGAGTTAAGGTAGCTAAGTATGGGCATTATTTGCAGAGAGTCCGACAACAGAAAATAAACAATATTGTTATTCTTTTCAATTGCGTCAATGGGCCAGGTGCGGGGTGTCGACAACAAGTGTTTGCCTGCCTTACTTGGCCCTGTCCGCCCGTCTGGCGCACTGTCTGCCCATATCTGTGTGTGGTCGTTGTCCGGTCTAATGTCTGGGCCGTGCCGGCACTCGGGGCAACAAATTGCATCGATCATAATCTACGATCGGATCGGTAAACAAAAATTGTACGGCCAGAAGCGTTTCCCCGTCAAGTCAGACGTTTTTCGCTTTCGGTTTCTTCCGGCAGACGAACGCTGAATACGTATTATTTCTGATGTATTTACCCCTCTGTTGTTTGTTTACTCCAAGTCGGTTTAATGACACAAACGGAGAATTGTAAACGGGGAAACAAAGTTCGGAACGTGCAGAGGAAATGTTCTTTGAAGTGGATCCATGGCAGTCCTATCATTCAGCATGGGATGAATTCTTGCAAATCAGCGGGAATATTCCGAGCATTACAAACAGCACAGCCAACGCTGCTGAGAACCATAATTCAATCGAATAATTGTGGAATTTACTCTCAGGCACTCATTGCCCGCTGGCCTTTACAGAATTTGCCTAATTGCGTTCTAATTTCGGCCGCCTCACGGCAAAAGGATGGGAAAGAGAAATATTTACCAGAGGTTACGATTCCCGTAAATATCACATCAGTAAAAATGAAATTAATTTTCTGTTAAAAATTCAGCCGTAGCGTGACTAATGTCGCAGGTGACGTGACGTCGTGGGAGCTCTGGCACCCAGAATGGTTCGTGTCGCCCATGTATTTATGAATTATTTATAGGACAAAAATGTGTGTTTATTCAACATTCTATGCAATTATTTCAAATACCCCTAGAGAGAGCGAGAAGGAGCCAAATCAATTAAATTTGATATCATTTGGCAACTGTTTATTTTGTGGTTGCAAAATAATTTATGTTCAAAATACTGGTGTACATACCCCACTCTAGTGCTGACCCGACAGCATCCATACAATTGCCCCTTTTCGTTTTTTGGTCCGTGGCCAAGTGTTCCCTCTGCCAGAGAGGCTTCAAAGTTCAAGGACGCCTCCAGTCGAGGATGGCAGCAGGTGCTCAAGGCGCACAACAACCAAATAATGTAGAAAGTAGTTTCGGGGGAGACTAAATCCCATTTGCATGGACATAAAACTTTGGCATGAGTTTAAAATTTAAATTATTACGAAAAATCAATATTTACTCTCTCGCCATAATTACTACATGCGGGAGGGGGGGCGCAGGGATTTTCCGCCAGTGGAAAAATCGTACTATGTAGCAGCTGAGCAGTAGAGGCTATCTTATCACTCGACACTCGGCGTCGGGGCTGCCATAAATAATCTGAATGAATAAAATGAATTGACTGGAAGGCGATTTTCACTGTCCGGCTGCTATACCGTTTTATGACACTTGCAAGCTTATTTGCTAATTAATTATCAATTTTATATGACAGCCAGAGACTTGAGATTGCGCTGGGATAACCAATTAGTCGAGAAAATCCATAATGTCTCTGAAGTTTCCACTAGAGCTCCGGAAGCGCCGATGCGCAGTACGCATTAAATGACGCACAAAAGGGAAACCTGAACCCCCAATTTGCGACTTGGTTTGGGTTTCTGCAGCTCCAGTTTCCAGTCTCCGACTTGGTTTCGGCTTCAATTGCGTCTCTTCGGTTTGCATAGCTACATATGCCTGATATGTAATGCTAATTGCTGATACAATCTCAAGCCCTACCAGACACTGGCACGTGGCACGTGGCACTTTGGATCCAATATACCATGGACCTTGACTTGATTGTGATTCTCTTTTGATCGGGTTTGTTTTGTTTTGCTACTGAGTCTGTTTTTTTCCGGGAATGGCATAGCAAACGAACAAAACAAGACTCACCAGACAACAAGAGGATTACAAATTTGAACAATAATAACTCTTACATGAACGTGTTACGATTTGGAGAGATAGAATAGTAAAAACGTTTCTTTTTTTACACAAATTGTTAATTTATTTGTTATGGGGTTTGTTAAAACCGCTTTCTTCTTATCCGTGTTCGATTAATGCCCAACAATTAAAACCAATAGCCGACAAAGTTCTAGCCTAAAATGCCAGTCTGATATTCCCGGAAAAACAAAATAATAATAATAATAAAACAAATACAATTAAAAACAAATCAACTGACACAGTCGCAAAATTGACCTTTACATTCAGTTAGCTTTCGTGCAGGATTTTGGAATTAGTGGGATGGGAGGGTAGGGGATAGATCTGCCTGTTCTTCAAGACCTATAGATGGGATAAGCTTTCATACGTGTGTGAACCATATATGGCCTTTAAAATTCATTCAGGATCTGCCTTGTATGCATGTGTTGTACATGCAGTAGTTAGCTTTGATAGATAGAGAGGAGAATTTGCCTACGATAAATGACCTTTACATTCAAATAGTTTCCATACAGCATTACGGAAAAAAAGGGACGTGGGATGGGATGCTTGGATATGTGTGGGCTGTGGGATCTTTCTGTTCTGCTTATCTAAACTTTTGTTTTGTTTTGTTTTCGCTTACAAAATTCGAGTTGTGCTTAAGGGCTACGATGTAAACAAGTTCTACGATAGAAATCTAGGATTGCAATATGTGTGGGGGCAGGGGGGCTTGGCGTGGAGTGCTATATACTAGTACGACAACTAATGTGGATAGTACAAAAATATATATATGTATAGGTATATGCATAATCTATATGGTCTAGAGGCCGAGCAGGCATTCGGACATGCCTACTGCGGCATACTCCGCGGGCTACGCCTGCGTCACGAAATAAACCTCGCCGGAGGAGCCGACAACAACAGCATGTGTGTCCCCGGGGGCGCCAGTGCCGAGGCCCCCGGGGGCAGCGGCAATCATGTTGGACATGTCGGTGCCATTGCTAACGATGCTGACCGCGCCACTGAAGGCAGCGTTGCTATTGCTGGTGTTGTCGCTTATCTGCGCCTCGCTGTGGTCTGTGTTCTCCACGTGCTGCTGCAGCCCGTCGATGCTGTCGTAGAGGGTGGAGCACTCCCCACACTTGTAGAAGGGATCGATCACGTCGGGATGCTTGCGCTCCACGTGCCAGCGCAGGTTAGCGGCCGACGAGAAGTTCTTGCGGCAGTTGGAGACGCCGCAGCAGTAGGCCCGCTGCTGGTGCGTCTGCCGGTGCCGGTAGAGGATGGCCTTCGACTTGAACGTGCGATTGCAGATGGTGCAGACGGGGGTGTTGGTCTCGGCGTCGTGGGTCTTCATGTGCATGCGCAGCATGCCGGGGCCCTTGAAGCTCTTCAAACAGATCTGGCACTGCGGCTGCTTCTTGCAGTTGGCCCGAATCCAGTTGGTGTGCGAATGCATGTGGTTCTGCAGTCCCTTGAACTGCCGGAACTCCGTGCTGCACAGGTGACAGACATACCGCCCCGAGCCCAGCGGGGAGGTGTGCTGCTTGATGAACTCCGTCACCAGATTGGCATCGATCTCGTAGTTGTCGTCCGCTCCGGCAGCGGCTATAACGCTAGCTGTCTGCACCAGTTGTCGGGAATTGGCGGCCGCCAGCTTGCTGCTGATGGCCGGCGGACTGCTCTGATGATTGCACACCTCCAGCGTGACGCCGGATGCCGATGTGGACGTCGACTGGTTGCCTCGCTTGGCCCGCTTGGGCGTGGGACTGGGGGAGCTGACACTCAAGGTGGGGGTCCCCATATTGTCGTCTGTCGTCGCCTGGCTGAACTCGACCACTGCGTTCTCCAGGGATATGCTTTGCAGTTCCATCCCCTCCATGTCGTCCTGGTGGTGCTGGTGTAGCTCTACGTCATCCGCATCCATGAAGGCTTGCTCCATGTCGGCACTGCCCTCGCCATCGGTTGGTTCCAGGAAGGACTGCTCGAGGTCCCCACTGGCATCGCCGTCTGGTGGCTCCATGATGGCATAGTGCAGCTCATCGTCCATATCCCCGCTCAGATTGTGCTGGTCCGCTTCGTCTGTGATGTACTCACAGTCGGGCGTTATGGTCTCGTCGGCCTCCTCCATTAGGTCCTCCTCTTCCAGCTGGATTTCCTCTATGATAAATCTATCCTCATCCTCCTCGGTCTTCAAGTCGCTGTCTTCTAGCTGCTGCTGGTCCAGTTCATCGAAGTATTCGGGCTCCTGGCCCTCACTTTGGGTCAGGTCGTCGTCCATTAGTACCTGATGCTGGTGGTCCTTCAGGAATTCCTGATGCTGGTCCTCATCCAGGACGATCGTCTCGAACGATTGACCCTTGCCATCCATGCTCTCATAGACCTCCTCGAATTCCTCGTCTTCCACGTCGCAGCCGTCCTCCAGGAGATGCACATCCGCATCTTGCAGCGAGCCGGGTCCGTTGCCCATGTTCACCGGGGATGTGGTTGTGGTCACTGTTGTCACGCCCGTGGGAGCCATACTCCTCTGCGGCACCAGCTGGACTAGCTGCAGCGTTTGCGTGCCGTTCGGCTGTTGGACTATCTGCAGGGTCTGTCCGTTGGGCGCCTGGAGGAGATGTGGCAGGAACTGTGCTTGCTGGGGACCCCCATTTCCATTGGACGCTCCGTGCGGCGCAGTGCTGATGATTTGCGCCAGCTGGGGGGCCACGATCTGGGCAGTTGTGATGAACTGGCCGTTCGGCAGCAGGATCTGCTGGGGCATCGCCCCGGCGGATGTGGTCGAAATGAGGTTGTGGGTGGGGGCTTGCTGGAGTGTTGGCAGTTGGATTTGCTGAAGTTGCTGCTGCAGCGTGGGTTGCTGTGGCTGGATTGGTGCCGGCTCTGGCATGAGCTGCACCTGGGCAGGGGGTGACGCTGTGGCTGCCTCCAGGTGCCGCAGCTTGATCTGTCGCGAGCCTTTCTTCAGCAATGGCTTCAGCTTGGGCTTGCTTTGGATGTGCTGTTGCTGTTGCTGCTGCTGCTGTTGCTGGGCCATTTGCTGCTGGAAGTGATCGTCTAGATTCTGCTGCTGCTTCAGCTGCTTCTGCAAGAGCTTCTGCTGCTTGCGTTCTTGCTGCTGCTGGTGCTTCGCATTGGCCGCCGACTGCTCCTCCATCGCCATGCGCACAGTGAGGCCTGTGATGTATTCACGCAGCTCCTTGTCACTGCGCTCGACGAGCGTCTTGAAGGCGTGGTTCCGGCTCACAGAGTGGACGCACTGCACACAGATCTTGTCGGGCCAGCCCTCCGTGGGCACTATCCGCACGCTGGTGCAGTCCATCAGCATCTCTGGCACCTTCTCGCTGAACAGTGGACGCATTTCCTTTCGCTCAGAAATGCACAGGCGACATATTTTGTCCAACTCCAGAGCTTTCTTGCGGTCCATCATTGATTAAAGCAATTGAGTCTTCAGAGGGATTCTGCAACAAGAGATCTATGTGAAAAAACGCCTACAAACTGTGTGAATCATTTCAAAGTGGCACCGAGTACGGGTTTGCGCAGCCCAATCTGTTTTATATTGTCCCTGGTCATTGGTATTGCCGTCTGTGTATCACTTTTCGCGCCAAATTTCATTAATTAAAAATGTAATCAATGGTCAGCTGCGAATTCCTGCACTGTTGGGCAGCTGTTAGGAAACAACAGCACTGTTAAGTGCCGTTTATTAGTGGTCTGGTAGCCCTGCGGCCGCAACTGGAGCGAGACAGAGACAGCCATACTGTTATACACAATTTACCATCTTGGTGTTGGTGTGAGCGAAAAATCCTATTTTCAGGCACAAAAGCGAAACAAATACATAATCTTTGGTTTTGGGGCCCAAATTCAAGAAATATCTAAGCAGCGCTTTCATTCACCTGCTCCCGTACTTGATGCACACTCCACTGGAGATTTACACACGCGTAAATTGTTGTTTTGATGCACTTACCAGCGTTTTATTTATATAATTTTCGTAGCTCGCACGACATTCAATCTAACAATCCTCAAATATGGCCGCGTCACACAATTTCTGCATATAGTTCACACATTGCTGTTTAGTTTAGGTTTTCTGTTTTGCACTCACAGCACACCGTTTCAAAATATTGCCACACCACAGGATTATTCTGGTGCAAGTTAATCAAATATCTAGATATCCAGGCGGGGAATGGATTTAATACAAATTTAATGAATGAATTTCCTATTTCTTACTACCCAACCTTAATGTCTCTGTCTTTCTCTGTGTGTGAGTGAGACGATAGGCACACGCAGAAATATACCCTCTCATGTTCAGAAAATACCGTAAATATACCAAGCTAGAAAGGCACTAACCCACTTAGCTGCCTATGTTTGTACAGGTGAACCACTGTCCGTAAAACCGCAGAAAATAATTCGGTTGCAAGTTCTTATTCCAGATTTATCCTTCACCTTTGCTTACAAACCCAAATGACCAGCACATCTTTCACCTGAAAACTCGTGCGCCTATAAATGGGTATTTACTGGTGGTCGAGAATGGGTTAATCATTCCGGTCCATGTTCGAAAATCAAAATTCTCGATTTTAATATTCGACTTAACATTAATATCTGCCTGGAACTCTCTGCAATGAACATGCAGTTTAAGCACATAGAAGAATCAATTTTATAGAAGATTTGCTGACTTGGCGGACTCCCTTCAGCTGGACTTTTTAGAAAACACAGTTAAAGCCGGAAAGGTCAAGGTTTTCTTACATGCTAACTACACGTTAACTACATTTGCTAAAATAGTTTGGTTTTCCACTTACCCTTCCTTGCAATCACAGCCCAATGCACAACTAAACAATTTAGATTCGTGTTTTATTCATTCTTTCGTCGAACCAGAGCACAGCGCGGACCATGTAACGCACATCACCTCTCGCACTTACAGCAGCACAAATACAAATACAATTAAATAATGATTGGGAAGGAATATAGAGCAGTGCCAGTATATGTCAGCGGGGTTGCCAGCTCGTTTGTTTCAAGTGACATTGAAAATTAATTTCTGGAAAAGCGGTCGAAATTAGCTTATATTACAATTGATTGGTTCAGGCTGGTGGCGGGCTTGTGTTGGCCAGATCGTACTTCTGCCTCTTTTTGTTCTTTCTGCTTTGGGTGCGAACGATGAGGTACACGGCGATGATCACAGCCACGGCCAGCAGAAGGCAGGTGACCACAAACCAGCTGTAGAAGCTCGGCTCATCCTCGTTGTCCTCTGTTGCGTTGTCCCATTCGGTGAAATTGGTTCCAGATTCATTCAGACTGAGTCTCGACAGATGCTGGTCCCGGAATAGTGAAGCCTTTACGAGATTGTTCGACTCGGGAGCCTCAAAGGCGGGCTCCGTGTTGTCAATTCGCACAAAGGTGAGCCTAGCCCCGCTTATTGGCTGTCGGTAGCGCCGCAAACCGTTTCCATAGTACTCGTAGATGTCCGCACTGAACTCCCGGTGCTGGTCCACCCACTGACCAATCACCTGCACTTTCACTTCACTCCTGGGATCCATGCTGCGGCCGAAGTACGCCTTCTGCTCTACGTCCAGGCCGCCAACACCGTCGGCATCAAGCTCCAGGACGGAACCACGATGCTCGAACAGCAGGGGGAGCTTCGTGAGGTGCTCATCCTGATAAATGCTGCTCGTGTTAAGGTGGATCTTCTCCACAAACGCATAGTTGATACTCCCATAGATGGGCTTGCGCTCGCCACTGGGGTTCTTCAGCACGCTGTCGCCCAGATGCATCTTGTAGCTGTTGGTAATATTGCGCCAGGGCATGTAGGTAATGTTCCTCAATTGGTACATCAGAGGCTCCAACTCAACCAGAACGTTGATGTTGTCCTCTAGCCCATACTGCAAGATGCATTGTAAAAAAGCTTAGAAGCGGATTGAGCACGAATGTTGGTGGCACTTACAAAGTTATCGCCGAATATCATGACCACACAGGTGAAGAGATTATCGGAGACGGCGTTGACCAGATCCGTGTGACGGAAGTGGCACAGCTCCGTCTTCTCCCGCTCCACGTTCGTGGCCTTGGCTATGTAGGTAAGACGCTCCTTGGGATTCAGTTCGGGGGCGTAGAACTTGAGCATCATGGAGTAGGGCACCCAGGCGAGCACGGAGCTGGCAGCATTGCTGCATATTTCGTCCTGGGAGCCACGGCCGCTCAGCTCGCCATTGTGCAGCTTGAAGAAGTGATGATTGTCCCTCTTCACTGTCGTGGAACCGTGGTCTGTGCACATGGTATCGATGAAGCTCTCCTGCGGATTAGCAAGCAAAGATAAAGTAGTGAAGAGGCAACACATGGATGTTCGTCAATAAGTTGCCCTTATCTAGCCAATTCGCCATTATCTTCTTATCGTCAAGCTAACTCAATTTGGCAGACACTCGCGCCACTTGACGAATGATCTATTACTCATATTGGCATTGAAATTGTCATTTAAGGATGTAGCTAAATCAAACACGTTTTCAACCAATGAGTGGTCATCGTTTGATTGATCCACCATTTACGGCAGGGACAAAGTTTGAAGCTTACACACAGAACCCGTACTATGCAGCTGAACTAAACCTATAGTTCAATTGGTACTCCCATGGATAAATGGCTCACCTTTTCTTTGGACGTCAACGTTGTGGCCGTAATGTGGCACTTTAGATCCCTTTCAGTGGGTATGACCACATGGCGATCAATATCGGCGAGCAGCAAGGGCTGCGTCTCTATGCAGAAATGGGGGTGCTCCTCGTACGCCGTGCAAAGCGTCAGCGAGGTCAAGAGAACGATTATTGTTTGAATAAACATTTCCGCTGTTCAGTTGGCGAGAGTTCTTGCAATCGATCGAAACGCTCTCTATGGCTGGCAAATCGTAACTAAATTTGCAATTTTAAAGTGACAGCTTTGCGATGGACGACTATTCGAGCACAACACATTCAACTTGACCGCAAAACATCAGCAGCCACGATAAACGCCTAGCCGATCGTCCGAATATATCCATATTTATCTACTGATGAAGGATTTTGCCGAGATTCACTACGATTTTTGGTGGTGCGAGAGTTGAACGAAACACAATTGATTAGCGTCACACCAATGCCAATGAAAATTGAGCAAGGCATGCCACGGCCCGACCGAAGGGGAGTTCATTTCCCAAACTTGGAGCCCCACCATCGGCGATAAGATAAACGCGTCGCGATGCAAGTATATGTGGATAGCTCTGATTAGGAGGACGCTTCTCTGTTGGTGTCACATTCTATGTTTGGTTATGCTCCAGCGAGGGGTTCACTACGGACAATACGCGTATGCTTAATGATAGCTAACAAGATTACACACGAATGCGTTTAATAGAAAAATTATACATCATTTATAGCTTTGTACAGTTGAAATTGTTGAACAATATTCGTTTGCTTACAATTTATAGATTGGTTTCTCACAGACGGTTTTGTGAAGCAGATTTTCGATTACAATTGAAAGTGTGGGCTTCTTTAACGCTCGTTTTCTTATGCTTTTTTGTACAATTTTCAAACACAACATAGTTTAAAGTTAACATTCTACACACTAGGATTAAGACTATTGAAGATTTGGATTCCTGTTCATTTCGTGCACGCTGCGTTTAGAATGGGGAAAGAAGCGACGGCACACGACACGAGACGAGACGAGACAGTGGGAGGAGGAGCAGGTTGTTGGGTGGTTATACTCAATCTAAGGATGGAGAAAAGACAAGCCTTATACGAACAGAATCTAGAGAGTACGAGTTATTACCATCACTGCTGCCATCGTCGAAGACGCTATCGCCGAGCTCCATATCGATGTCGTCATCACCGTCACCGTCACCATCACCATCGCCGTCATCGTCCTCATCATCATCGTCATCAGAGTCGAAAAGATCGACTATATCATATCCATCATTATCCCCATCATCCCCATCTTCATCGTTGCTCGAAGAGTTAAAATTACGAAGCATCGGAAATTCCAAAAAATTCGGACCTAGAGCAAATGCTGAATGAGTGAGAGACAGACTTGTTGTAGCACCAACAAAAAACACAAAATATATAAAGAGAACTTACTGTTTTCGGAGCCCGTATCGGAGCCGTCCTCATCAGATTCGGGCACCTCCTCATCATCTTCCTGCAAGCATAGACATAATATTTAATTCAATATCATCCATACGCCGCATTAGAGCTCTGAGATCGATGGCAGCGTTGACGCCGCCACCGCCAACTCCAACTCCGTTGGCATTGCCATTGCCATTGCTATTGCCACCCAGTGTACGTGCTCGCCGTCGCACTCCAACAATTGAGCTGTTGGGTGCATGCTGGCGAGAAAGATTTGGACTTGCGTTCGAGGCGGGACTGTCCCGGTGTGGCCGCGGGTTATTATCCAATTCGTTGTTGGCACGAAGCAATGCACTTTCTGGCGCACCGCCACCGACACCGGCAGGTGGGCGCGACACATCATCAAAGACACGAAGTAGAGCTTCGCCAGCATCGCCATGGGCACGTGGGGCATGTGCTGGTGCCTCCGCCTCGGCGCTGTTGCGTCCGCCCACCTCGTTGGCTAGATCCTTAACCGCACGCACCTCTTCCGACCGCTCGTTCTTTTTCACGCCAACCGCATAGATCTTCACATAAGTCTCCTGCTTCGATTCGTAGCCGCTATAGTCCTCGACCACGGCAATCAGGCTCCCGTTCGCACTGACGCTCAGGTCATTGATGTTCCGTTTCACGTCGATGGTGGCTATGCTCGAGTAGTCGTAGGCGTCGAGCACGTTGAAGCTCGTATCATAAGTGGTAGTCTCCATGTCGTGGTCCCTGTCCGATCCCAGGCTGGCCCCATAAATCACATGCATGGGCGAAAACGTGCAATTCCGCTGATCCAGCACTGGCACCGTCTGCAGCAGATGGAACGTTCGCAGGTCCCACACCTCAGTGTTGGATATAATCTGTGGAAACGAATATAATATCGTCAGAGTCAATGCGAGTTGAGTGGGTTGGTTACGCTACCTCCAGGCAGTTTGGATGGAACACTCCAGATATGCACTGATTGAATTTGTCAAACTTGTGGATCTCCTTGCCGGAACGCACATCCCAGAGCACACCATCTGAAACAGAAAGACAAATCAATTGAATTTTGAACTCAAGCAAGGGCTCCCCTAGCACTCACCCGACAAAACCAGTTCGTCTGTGCGGCAAAGCGTCGCCCGGTTCTTGGTATACTGGTTGGGTATGGTGGGGGTGAAGGTGGACAGCTTAGAGCCCGTATTGATATCGAAGAGCGTGGCACACTGCAAAGAAAAAGGAGAGTAAGAGTTGGTTTTTACTTTAGTTTAGGGGGTTGGGGCTTTGACTTTACTCACCTCATTCTGTGTACCCAAGAGACGATCCTGCGCGGTCTGACTGAACTCGCAGTAGGTGACATCGGATAGGGTTAGCTTTGACTTGAACTCATTGTCCGCAATGGACCATAGGATGCTGGTGGGAGTGCGCCAGAAGCTCGACGTGATGACCAAATCCCCAGCTCGATTCGCCTTTATCGCATCCACGCTGAAGTTGTGACAGTTTGAGTAGAACTGCTCGACGCCGTCGTTCATGTTGAAGACCCGACCATCTCCCTGCTGGGTGCCCACAATGATGTACTTGCCCACGAGGTCGCAGCAGGTGAACTCCAGATCCTCGTACTCGGCCGAGCGTATGGTGCGCCAGGGGGAGAAGTGCGTGTGCACATACCGTCGATCGAAGCGTCCCGTGGTGAAGCCTGCCTGGGTGCGGAAGTGTCGACTCGTCAAATTGTAGTTGGAGCTGAGCAGGCGGCTGGGCCGTGGATCGGGGCACTTGTGCGGCTCGTACAGATCGAACTGTGGACACGTCGTCACCGGGTTGTTGCACAGCGAATGCTGGTTGGTTAGATACTCCGTCACGATCGTGTTGAGGGTCACCCGCTTTGGGTATAGGGGCACCGAGGAGGCAAAGTCTTCCGGCAGACCTACAGCGCTACCTCCGGGCTCGGCAATCTGTTTCTGTATGGATCGGCTCACAGAGCTGATGGAGCGTTCAGTCCTCCGTATCTTGATTGGCGTCTGAACGGAGTTGAGGCTACTAAAGTTGGGTATGCTGGCGGTGGAGGTGCTGGCGCCGCCGTACGGTGAGTCGTCGCCAAAACTTCGATTCAACTCGCCGTTCGACATGATGGCAGCATTCACGTCCTGCATGCGGCTCCTCAGGCGACTCCTGGAAATGGAGCTGCCGCTGGAGAGAGCTTTGTAGTCGAACGGCGACTGATGGAAGCTCCTCGTGGTGGGGGTCTGCAGCGGCAGTCCCACCTCCCGCTGCAGCATCTGGGCCGTCTGCGAGAGGCCCTTACTCTCCAGGTGCTCGAAGATCAGCTGGTAGAGCTGCTGCTCGTTGTACTGAATGCGGGTCTGGGCAATAACGTTCGCCTTGTGCATGTTGGAGAGCGACGGATCCAGCGGATTGTTCAGCGCCTTGTTCTTGCCCGACACTCGCTCGAGCAGCTCGAGGGCGTACTTCTGGAAGATCACATGCTCGGCTCTCTTCTCCTGCAGAATGGGATCCCGCATCAGGCACTGCAGCTGACCGCCGGCGAACAGGGGAAGCTTGCTGACAATCTGCCTAACACGGTCTGATCTGGCCAGACCGGCCAGAGCTCGGCAGGCCATTCCTCGGATGCAATCGGCGTCTGTGATGGGTCCCTTGGTCTGCATCAGCGAGAGCAGCACCACAATCCCATTGTTGGAGCACACAGACTCCCACACCTTCTCGATCAGCTCCTCGGCATACTTGTGGTTGGCCTTGTTCTTCCTGGAGGAGTTGCCAAACTTGATCAGGCTGTTGCCGCTGTCCTTGCGTATGATTGGCGAGCACACGCAGTGGCAGAGCACGGCCAGAGCAGATTTAAGCACTTCGGCGTCCGAAGTGATTTCTCCAGCTGCAGCTCCCAGCACCGAACAGAATCCCGAGGTGGTCGTCTTGTCCAGCATCTGTATGCGCTCACAGAGCACCACATAGACGCGGGGAATCACACAGCACACACTGAGCGCATCCAAGGCGGAGCGAACCGTTTCCGAGCGTCCGCTGTTCACCCAGTCGTAGCTGAAGGCTATGATTCGCAGCAGCATTGAGATCCCGCCCAGCTTCATCAGCTGGTCGACGGGCTGCCAGTGTCCGCGTATCGATGTGTGCTCCTGCAGCGTTCGAATCTGCTCGTGCAACTGGTCGAAAGTGAGTTTGGCCGCCACAGTGGGATTCTGGTTGAAGTAGTGCGACGACGAGGGCGAGGAGGAGGTCGCATAGTGCTGCGACAGGAAGCTGTTGTACTTGAAGAAGAAATGCGCCTCCATATAGCGCTTGAGGGCCACACAAACATGTCGCACCATTTGGCGGGAGGCGCACTCCACATCATCGTTGATATCCGAATCGTTGTCGCTGTCATTCTGGCTGGGATCCAGTATCTTCAGCACGGATATCTGCAATATAACAAGAGACTCAGCCAATCTGCATGCCCCAAGAGAGAGATTTTAAAGGTACTTACAACATTGTAGAGCTTACGGAGACCATCCTGTGCATCGAACTCGTCCAGTATCACCTTGAACTGGAAGCTCAGACTGAAGAACATGGTGGCATGGCACTTGGAGGAGTCGTGGCAGCGACCCAATATCCACAGTGCGTAGCGTACCAGCTCCGAGATGAGGGGCCGCTGCATGCTGCATATCCTCTCCATGGCATCCTCGCAATACGCCAGATAGTAAATGGCAATCGACACGCCCGTGGTGGCCAGGCTAGGTCGTGGCACTTTAAGCAGCAGCTAGATGGTATAAAGATCGATAAATATCTATTAGATATTGTCCAAGAGCCTCAGGTTATATTCACTTACCTCCAGGCCGCCGTGGGATATAAACTCTAGAGCGAATTTCTTGTGGCACAGCAAGGAGGCCAAGTACTTGAGCACCTCGTAGGCGAGGCAGGTGTCGCGGCGATCCAGGTTCTCCAGGTAGCCAAATATCAGCTGCATCACATTATTCTCGAAGGCCATGGCCAGGAACTCCTGATACTCGCCGAGGCTGGTGAGGAAGCGCATGATCAGCTTTTGGCTGGCATCCGCCGTTGGTGGGTGCAGCGGTATGTACATCCGCTTGTAGTAGCGCGACTGAGAGAAAGCATCGCGGCTGTTCTCGAACAGAATCGACATGTTGGAGGCATCCCCATGGTTGGAGCTCGCAATGCCGCTTCCGTTGTGCTGCGGCGACTGCGGGGCCGAGGCCCCGTTGCCGCAGGCCATCCAGCAGAGCAATCCGCCGGAAGCGCTGCTCTCTGTAGAATAGTTCAGCGCCGATGGATGGTCCGCTGTGGCGCTTTTGCTTATGGCAAGCAGCATGTGCAGGCGCTTGATCATCTTGGGTACCAGGCGCATGTTCTGATCGCGATAGTTGATGGCAATGTCGCTGACCTCCATGGCCTCGGCCAGCAGCCCGGTGGCGTAGCTCTGGAGCGGCTCGATGCTGTCCTCGGCCCAGCTGTAGATGCGATTGATGGTGCCATCGTCGTTGGCTGTCTGGAACACGGCAGTTGTCTCCAGACCCGGCATAATCTCCAGAATAAGGCGACATGCCAGGATGTTCAGCTCCAGCGAGCTGCGACTTATGGTCTGCCGGCTGAAGTAGTTCTCGCGCAGATAATCGTTCAGCAACTGATTTGTAGACAGCACAAGGAAATAAATGAAATGCCAAATATTAATTAATTGCTTTTCTCACCTTTCCCATGAAGACATCTTTGCGGAAGAGCAGCTTGAGAAGCAGCCCATATTGGCAGCTGGGATCGGCGCGATATGGATGCCTCGAGTCCAAGGGGTCCGGATCCTTGCGCATATAGGCGTCCTTTTCGCGCTCAAATATCTCCGCCAGACTGCAATTTGTTCATTAATATTTATGAAGATTTATTTATTTACTGGCTTACCTCTTCAGTGTGGGCACGGGATCGTAGCCACTTTGTGTCTGCTGCTGCTCCCACCGGTCGATGATTTGCGTCAGCTCTTTCTTGGTGGACGATCGCCTATCGGCGGCTGTGTCTTCCTCTTGATTCGCAGAGGCATCTTCGGCGGCGGGGTTGCTGTCGCTTTCATTTTCGTTTTCGTTTTCGTTTTCATCTGCGGCTTCTGCCTCGCCTGCACTCATGGCATCCTCCTCGGCATCTGCCCCTTCCGCTGCTGCCTCCTCATCTTCGTCGTCTTCGCTCTGGTATGCAATTGCCACAGCTTCGGCCATCAGAGCGGCCTCAGCCTCCGTCTCGGCTTCCCCATCAACGGCCTCTTGCGCCGCCCCAGGCAGCGCCTCGTTACCGTTTTCACCGCCCTCTGACATAGTCAAACTGGACAAGATGTGAAAATACGTTCAACGCTCACCAACAGATTCACAGCACTCGCAAATTTACAATTTAGTTCACTTGCGAAAATAAAGCGTGCGGCATACCACGCGCTCGAACCAGTGTTGCCGCGAATTTATCGAACAAATATACCAAAATAATATACCTTCACTGAATTTGGACATCAAAATAAATAGAAAAGTGACCGTCAACTGTCCCTTTAAACGATACTATCGTATTGTGTCAGCCATATCGATATAGTATCAACAAATCCTATTGTTTTGTTTTGGCGGTGTCCCATCGGTATTATATTTATTTACCAATTTATATAGAGTGCTGTTTATGTAATGGGGTTCCTGTACATACTGGGATGGATATCCCTTGGCATACAGATCACGTTCCTCACCCTGTCCATAGGTGAGCTGCTCTAACTGGTGTGACGCCCATTGCTCGTGTATGTTGACGTTTGCAATGTTCTTCCAGTGGCTGGACTTTATTACTTGGCGGAACTAGCGGAAGAGTACACGACACAGGCACGGCGATGCATTCTGTTCATGATCAGCTTCACCATCTTTGTGTACATCATGCTGATGGTGTTTGAGGACTTGCCCTGGAGCATGCTGCTGTGCGGCTTCGTGGCGCAGGGCTTCCACCTATCGATAATGGGTGGCTTCCCGTTCATAAGGCTGCTGTCGGTGCCCTTCCTAGGATCCCTAGTCATGCTGGTGGTCAATCACTTGCTAGCATTTCAGTATTTTACCACCGTTTATGTGCCTTTCACGCAGGTGAGTGCCGTCTCGGCGTTGGCTTGAATTGAAACACTAATCATTATTATTATCGCTTTTAGGTGCTTGCCTACTTTACCATTTGCATGTGGATCGTACCCTTTGCACTGTTCGTCTCGCTCAGTGCCAACGACAGCGTCCTGCCCACGGTGAATGAGCAGAGCCGGCGGAGTCCGGACGTCGTCAGCAATTACTTCTCGCGCAACAAGAAGCAGGGGCTGCTCTCCCTCTTCAACTATATGAAGGAGCAGCTGCTGCCCGCGCGGAGCAAGAAGGCGTTTTAGAACATACATAGGATACATACATACATGTGTGTGCAGAGCGGATTGTGGAATGTGGAATGGTCTAAAATCTAGCGTAGTTCCTTTGGTTATTTATTTTTTGTACCTATGTAGAAACCAGACAGACAAACAAGTATACATCCATGTGTAGATAAATGCAAGGTGAAAATTGCTTTATTTATGGCCAACACTGCTTAATATTAATCTAATCCCTGTGAACAGTAGTAGTGGGCGGGATTTACTTTGTCTGCGCCTTAACATTGCCATCGGCCATGCCGAAGTAGCACTTGTGGGCCATGTTTACGAAGAGGCCCGTCTCCAGGACGCCGGGGATCATGGTGATGCCGCGATTCACCTCATCCCAGTTGTATTCCCGTTTGGCAACAAACTTCCAGTCGAGCAGAAAGTTGCCATTGTCCGTTATAATGGGTCCAGCCTTCACCTTGGCCATGCGCAGCGACACCTCGCCTCCAAACATTGCCTCGATCTGCAGCTTGATGGGAACATAGGCCATCGGCGCAACTTCAATGGGTACACCGCGGCACCATTGCTCGCCTAGGCGCGTCGATTGCTTCGTGTAGTCGGCCACCACAATGAACTTTTTGGCACAGGACGCCACTACCTTCTCCTGCAGCAGGCAGCCACCGCCGCCCTTGATGCACACCATGCGCCCGTCCACCTCATCGGCTCCGTCTATGGCCACATCGATGTTGGGATTGCGATCCAGCGAGCCCAAGTTGAGATTGTAGTCCAGTATGAGATGCTGTGCCTGGTAGGAAGAGGGCACACAGATCAGGTCGGTCAACTCGCCGTCCTTCCACACACGCTCCGCAATGCGCTGCACAGCGAACACCACCGTCGAGCCACTGCCAATCCCCAGGATCTTGGTGCCCTCCGTCACCCACTCGTCGACGGCGGTGCGTGCGGCCTTCTTCTTGGCCTCGTCCAATGAAATCTCGTCGGCCATGTTCCTTGTCTGTCCACAGAGTAAAGCTGCACCCAAGAAAAGCTGCTGCGCGTTCAGATGATGCTGATAGAAATGTGGTCGCGAAAAACCTCGACGAAGTAGGCCCAATAACATGTGGTGGTGTTGGTCGTTACACTGGCGTCCCCTCGGGTTGAAAGTTTAAAAACTTCAATGTCAAGTCAAAAGCAGATCTGGATTTTAATACGCGTTAGGGTATTTCTGCTTAACAGCGGCAGGTCTGTTAATGCGCTGTACGGCTCTGTTAGCTGTGGCAATTTGAAATTTAGCGCGAATGTTAAAAATTTCTGAACATGTGATATATATTTGTTCACTTTTGGGCATACCTAGAAAAGAATGATATGGATACAAATTTTAATTGGCTTTCACTTGGCTTTGAAGTTCCTTGAGATACTGGGAGTAGTCATAGGTAACCACCTTGGGTGCAAAGAAGCCACCGAAACCAGGACGACCCTTATGATAGATGCCCAGGCCGGCCAGAGGCACAACTGGATGTGGCACAACCTCCTGCGGTCAGGTGGTACGCGTCCACTGCCAGACACTCCAGAGAGGACACGTTAATGGCCCCGCGGGTCATGAGCTCGCCCTGCTGCAGCTGCAAGTGGAAGACACGATTAATCTTCAAGAAGCGCACACCTGTTACCACCTTGTTCGCCATGAAGTCTGAGAGCGAGTCGCGCAGGTTAAAGTAGCGATCAGAGAGCGGTCCCCCGGCTCTTCGCACAGGCAGAAGCAGTTTGCGCAGCGCCAGAAGAGATAGTGAGACGAGGATGAAGCCGTTTCAGTGGCCGTCACGCATTTTCCGCTGGAGCTCTTCCGGCCGAAAATCGGGCCATCAGGCTGAATGTAATCGTAGCGTCGCGAGGAGTTCCTCCCGGAAGGGCAGACCTGCAGCTCCGAGTCCATGCCGCCGCAGTTGTAGAGTTTTCCGTTGCACTTCGGCAGCTTGCCGCAGAGCTGCTTATCACCCTTGTAGCAGCCATTGGAGCGAGTCTCATCATAGTCGCCACGGGTGCCCCAGCATGACTGGTCCTTGCCCAAGTTGGCCTCGTTCTACACGTAGCTCTGAAGGAGTCGCGTAACCCGGACACGTGCTTTTCCTTGCCGGGATCACAGCGCCAGTAGACACGTCCGCTGTCGGCCATCACCTGAATAACAACCCTCACGGAGGCGTTCATTCGGCAAATTTCAGCAGCGTGCCGGCCTCCAGAGAATCCTTGTGCTGGACATAGTCACTCAACTGTGACCACGTTCAGCTTGTGCAGCAGTGCAGACTGCTGGTGAAACTCCCGAATCAGGGTTTCGATGGTAAGAGCAGTGCGAAGGGATTCCATTTGCTCCAAACTACGGATGTGGACATCCACCTCCTCGATGCTGTTCATCAGTTGTTGCTGCTTGTCATGGATGCCGTTAACCGGCAGGGAGTCTACCACATCCCAAGTCTTCAATATCGCGTTGGTCACATCTCTGATCATCTCTACAACCTCAATGGCCTCGTTAATTGAGGGGGATCAATAGGATGGTGGCAAACACCATAAAAACTTTGAGTCGCATCGTGTATCCGCTCTGGAAGGAGATAAATTAAATGAAACTCAGCAGATTATTGTGGCTCATGCTTACTTAAGCTTATTGGCAAATGTTTATGTATAAAAGAAGGAAAATAAAAACAGATAAGCGAAAATTATGTATGTTTATGCCACCGGAGCGCACTGCTCAGTTTTGCGCTACAAGAATGAGTCTGGCTAGTCTATCGATCTCTCGATCGATATAAATATAAATATATGTGTATGTATGTACATTATATGTTATATCTTTAACATATGTATGAGTGCATTTGCGGGACTCGTTTTAGTTAGCATGGCCTGTTATCCCACATTCCTGTAGCTAACATTCTCTTTACAGCACTAAATGGATTGTTGGGCGCATTCGTGCGATTTCATTTTCCAAAAGCATTAACAAAGCGAATGGCAACAATACAGAACTATTTTTAAAAGTTAAGCGCTAGCCACGATAAAGCCAAAAAATGGCAGCAAAAGGAATGGAAAGCATTTAGTTGTGACTTACTGCAGGACGACTACGACGACGACGACGACGACGACGACGACGACGAAGGCGACCAAACGAAAGCCATAAAGGGGAATCCCCACAAAAGGTTGGTGGCGCCGTTGTTGCATTCTGGCTTATGTATGCCCGGAATATTTGAAGAAATTTAATACTTTTAGTGCACAAAGCAAAGCTGTTGGGCATTGCCATTGCGATAAAGCTGAAAAGCAGCAGAGCACAATTACAAAGGTGATTGCAATTTCTCTCTTTCCAAGTGGGAGTAGAACGGAGGCGAGTGAGATAGAGAGAAAGATGGGAAAACTCGTGTTAATGGATTTCACTTTTTAAGAAATAAATTACTATCTCTGGTCCGAAGGAAGCCAGCCAGACAGTGGCTGGCAAGTGGAAGAACCACCGCAAACAGATTTCCATGCTGTTTGCATGATTGGATAGGATTTTGATTCATTAGCAAAGGAGCAGCCCATAGTCGGGAAGGAATCGAATGAAATAACCCACTTGGGCGTGAGCCAGAGCTTAAAGCAGAGCTGATTACGTTCGCCAGCCCAAAAGATCTGCAAATGCCTATCATTACACTCCCGTAGTAAATGCAGCTCTAGTTTTGGCATGTGAGCATGAAATAGGTGCCCAAAGTAAACAGCAATTAAGCGAAACAAAAGGCCGACCGAGGGCAAACAGAAGAGAATACAAAACAAACTCGTACTACTCGTATATCAGGGGCAGGGGAGGAGCGAAAAAAGGCAAATGCAAATTGTTAATTAAAGAAATGGCATTGTTTAATGCGCCCCATGTGGCATGTTCCGGGCCAACACCTGAACGGCACAACCCTCAATTACGCGGGGAAAAACGACAAAAAAAATGTGGCAAAGAGCAAAGGGGCAAATGGACCTGCAGCGACCCAGTTGCAGCCCTACACTGACATCCATTAGAGCAGCCCCGCAGCAACTCAATTGGGGAGGAGGGAAATTGGGAACAAAAAATGCATAGACATGGAAGGCAGGACCAGAGGGCTGGACAGGGTCTCGCTGCTTCTTTTGTGAGAATTATGATTCTCTGGGCTGATGATGACAATGTTGGGAACTGCACCGAACGACTTTCCAATGGGTGCGATTTATAATTTGATTAGCGCATCGCTGAATGCACACAGAAACGAAGCAGAAGGAAGGGCGGGGAGGAACGGTCGCGTCGAATCGCGTTCAAAAGTCAAACGGAAAGTGCAGCCAAGTGCACTCAGCGCGAGATGGAGACGAGAGATGAGAGCGGAAATCGGCACAGAATCCAAATCAGAATCGGGCACCATTCCCGGTCCTTATCTCATCTACTTAGAGGCGGCCCAATGCAAAATGGAGCGGGCCATCACACTCCGTTGGCTGACAATGACAAATGATGATGGAGCAGAGGACCAAAAGACTGGAGGACCAGAGCACTGGAGGACAAAAAGTTCTCTCGCTTTTGGCTTTCAATTAATTCGGGCAAGGAGCGCTTTTATTGAGCCTAGGCCTTGTAGGCTCCTGATTATCAGTTGTGTTTTGTCCAAAGGAACGAGAATGACGGGAAAAACAAGAGACAAATAACCGAGGAAACTGCGGAAAAAAACCATTCACAAATCTCCACCGTTCTAAAGGGTTTTTACCCGACCACAGACACAGGACACAGGACACAGAGGCAGACACAAAAGCGACGAAATTTGCCTGCCATTCATTAAACAATGAACAACAAATCCGAGCCGGGGGGGCGTGGTCGTGGCGCTGCCTCCACATAGATAGATTAATGGCCGCAAACAAAGCCGACGAAATCAATTTATTATATCGCCGACAGTTGACCGCAGGAAAAACTGAGAAAGTGAAACAAAAGCGGAAGTCTTGCGGGGGGGGAATCCATGTATAACGAATAAAATAAATTTAATTCTGCAGCAAGTGGAGAGATCTCGCCGAGATGCGACAAACTAATTTTGGAATTTGGAAGAGCAGAAATGCCTATAGCTTGACCTTGCGCAATCCATCAGGTGTGCAGCATTTGTAGGAGTCATCGATGCGGCTCAGTCCCAGGCGCGACAGTTCCTCCTTCTCCCAGTCACGCTCCTGGGCAAACAGCTCCTCCATGCGCTGGCGTCGTGTCTTTGCGATCAACTTCACGGCGGTGCTTAGCTCCAGGCTCATGGGCTTAACCAGATCATTGATGATGGGATTGTTTGAGGAGATCAGCGACGAATCGCGGCTGTTGAGCAGCGACAGGCTGCGCAGGAAGAGGATTTAGACAGCTAATAAAGGTTAATCCCCCCATTTAGGCACTCACAAATCAGCAGGCATCTTGAATACTTTTACTCAATGCCTAATTGTTCAAATACTGTTGTATCCCCTCAGACAAGCTTATCTAAGGCTGCTTGAAGGGAACGATTGACTGGTAAAGGAAGAAAGATTAGCCAAGTGAAGTGGCGGATTGACACTCGGACAGCATTTAACACTCTAGTGGTGGTCCATCAATTGAGCTAATTAAGAGGAACAGCTACAGGCTGGCGGATAAGTGGGTTAGATATAAGTGCAAGCCACAGCATAGATGTTAATGAAGATGGAAAAGATACTAATAAATATTGCCAGCCAAATGAGGCCACACAACTCCCTTTGGAAAGTGGCCAAAAGTGGCCAGAAAAACACTCTAATAATCCCCAAAATTGGAAAGCGACGAAAGGCCAACACAAATCGTTGGGGCATCCAGCTACACCGAGACACTATCAAGTCAGGTTCGGATGGGAGTGGAGCAGGGGGGAAGGAGACAGTCAGGTGTGTAATTGCAATCCGAATTGGTCAAGTGTAACAATGTAAAGACGCCTCGCCTGGCCACACACAGCACCTTTTGCCAGCCCAGGGAATCAATTTGATCCTTGAACTTATGCAGCCAGCAGCCGCTGCTGCTGCTGCTCCTACAACTGGGGAGTGGGGGAGGTGGCAGCATTGCAGTCCGTTTTGGGTAACAAAATCAAATTGCAAATTGCAACTGAAAATGTCACGTGCATCGACACATTTTTTGGAGGCAACTTCTGTCTCCCTGTGTTCCTTTGTGCCGGGCCAGACCGAGCAGAGACCGTGCAGAGATGTCGTGACATTTGGTCGAGCACAGCGCCAGTTTTGGGCTGAGCCCGGACATGAAGAAAGGTTATTGCAATAGTCCCCGCCAAAGCAATCAATGGACGCCAGACATGAACTCCCCGGGTGCATGTGTTGGAGCGGATGGCACGGGCACGGGCATGCACCTGCTCTCTGTGCTGCACTCATCGCAATGGGTGGCAGGCCCCCATTCATTATGTTGACCACGCTGTCGCATTTGCTACGTGATATTTTGCTAACTGCCCCGAAAATGGAGAGAATGGAGCCGTTGCCGGTACTTTGTCCATTGTCATGGCATAATCCTCTCCAGCTGCGACTGCGGCTGCCCGTCAGCGATGCCAAATGTATCGACTACACACAGCGGTCCATCAGTCGTACTCCTATTGATTATTTCAATGCATTTTGTTAGCGCTAAATGTCTTGGATTTGAATCAGAATTTTCTTTTCTTTTGCCACTGTTTTGGGCCACTCAATGCTGTGCACTAAGTGTTCTCCATCCCCGGTGATGTGTGCAGTTCATCGAACTGTTGTGCTGCCAAAGTTTGCCCAATTGCATTGCCATTATAATATACAAAGTTATGGCAATGTCTCTCCAGGGACGGAAATCACAGCCGGAACACTGCAGCATCAGAACGAAGAGTTGCTCGGGATTCGGGATTTGTATGGGGAGTCCGTTGTGCAGTGGAGTCCATTTCAAATTGCAAGTAAATAAAGCGTCTGGGCAAGCAGCAGCAGCTCCTCCCACGCCAGAGTTGAGTTATGGACGTGCTGGGAGCAGCAACCGAAGCGTATACAACACTCGGAACATCGAGATGGTTGCCTCCGAAGACGTCGGGCAGGAGCTCTTGCAGGGGCCAACTACCGCCCGGGCGGTAAAGTAAATGTGCAAACATTTATTTATGTGGCCTGCCATGTTGCACTTTAAAGCACACCGAAATTGCCCCCGATTCGGGGCGAGAGAACAGATCCTGTTGTGCAGGACAACAAATGACATTGGCAGCAAGAAGAGTTTTAGTTTGTTTTACAAATGCAAATTTCAAATTGTTCGGAAATTGCATAAACTGCCACACTGATTGAAGTTGGAAAGAAATGTTTTGGCCAGGGCAAACTGCATATAAATTCGATTTTGCGGCAAACAAAAAATAACTCAAATATACAGCTAACAAATACCGAATCGAAGAGCTGAAACTGCATTGATTCAAAGAAAATCACATAGAAAAAGCTGTTCTACTTTCTCCATCTGGTGGTGGCCCCACCAGAACAACACAATTTGTTGACTGCAGTCACATTTCAATTTTAATGAGCACACGAGGGAGATGGAGAGAGAGGGAGAGGGAGAGGGAGAGAGAGAGCAAGAGGTCCTGCTCGTTTTTAGCCTAACTTTAATTAACAACAAAAGTCACGGTCCCCGGGAGGTGCACAAAAGGAGAGTAGGAGAGCTAAACCTGATGGGAAAAACCTTAATTTGTGCACAAGGAAAGCGGAGAAGCAAAGGAGAGAGTTGAAATAAAAAGACACATGAGACCAGCGACCAGCAGCGCCATTTCGCATGGCAGTGGCGGGCCGTGGAGTGGAGTGGCTGCCAAGGAGTGCGCAAAAAGTCGCCACCAAGTAGTTTCTCTTCACTTTTTGTGCCCCCATGCATGCTGCTCTGTGTGTGTGTGTGTGTGTGTGTCACGTCCCTGGCCATCAACAAGGGTTTATTTTCTTTTTTTCTTTTTTTTTTGGGAGGTAGCGAAGTTTCTGCTGCTGTTGGCGTTAAAAAAGCGGAAAATCGCAGCACATTTTTGCTTTTTAATTAAGCCCTCAATTTTTTATGTTCCATTCGAAAGCGACATGCCGTGATTCCCCCCATCCCAGACAAGGGGGGGATACTTTGCCAAAGTGCAACAGAATCTGGATTGCTAATGTGCGTGAGTGCGTTTGCTGCAGGCAATAGTAGAGAGAGAGAAAGAGATAGAGATAGAGAGCTTGGCAAATTTGACAAAAGTCACACCAAAAGAAAGCCTTAATTAAAATTCTTTATTCTTTTGATTTATTCTGTGCAGACAATTAAAGACTAAAACTTGCATGCGAGTTTGACTTCAGTTTGTATTCGATATGAATACTTTGTATTCGATTTTCCCTATCCATTGGGGTACAGCCATAAATCATATGGATTGGCGGACTCGTGCATGTCTTGGAAGGTATTTATATACTATCTTTACACTTTGCAATGTAAAGTACAAATTCACAACAATTTGAAACATTTCTGATTACCGATTACCGACGGAATGCCATAAATGAGGCCCGTTGCCCCAGAATTCGATTAGTTCGTTTGCGATCATTGAAGAGCGAAGAACAGAGCACTCTCAGCTCTCAGTTTCAGTTCAGTTGAGAGAACATACGTGATTACAGGTAGAATTGCGAGAGGCTAACGTTGATTATTTCAGAGTTGTTGTCGACAGTCTTCGGGCGATCGTTGAACTGGCACGTGACTGCAGTTATGCTTAACAAAAAGAAAACCGGTTACACCTGAGACACAAATCGATTATATCTAATACGGTTTGACGGGACGAATGAACCAGCATTCGCCACTTTGGGGGCAGAAGCCCATCAATGACATGTCGCGCAGCCTGAAGGAGTTGAAGAGCCACGCCTCATCTTTGGGGCAGCTACCGTCTGTGCCGGACAGCTCCTTGCGGAATGCGATTTTGAAGGTGGCCAAGAGAATCTGTTGGTGGGACGGCACCGTCAGTGGCAAGCCCGAAATCTCCATCAGCTCATCCGGCTTGACGCGCACAAAGCGCATTCCCACAATCCCCAGCTCCACGTACACAAAACTTCGGCCATTGTGGCCCTTTTTCCTCCTGAATGTCACGGGCTGTGATACTTCTACGTCGTCGGCCTGTAACCTCATCAGATTAGCGTACACACTCTCCCGCTGGGCAATTATGTACATGGAGAGGGCGAACTCCTCCGTGCAAAAGTTTCGAATGCTCCGCCAGTCGACGCGACGCACCGCCTCCAGCATCGCAGCGGTGGCCTGATACGTTCCCTCCAGGAACTCCTCCTTGCTGAAGTCCGGCCCCAGCAGGTAGCGCAGCTTCCACATGAAGTACCGCTCCTGTAGATATATCCGCGTCTCCTTAAGCTGGCTCCTCAGCTGGCTCACCATTTGGCTCACCGTGGGTTCGAGACTGAGCTGTCGGCAGCACGGCGCAGAGGTGGGGCCATGTGGCAGCTGCATCCCGGCACGAATAATTTTGTTGGGAGCCCGCAGAATATTTAGAAGCATGTTTTGCAGTGCATTAAATCGAAATTGTAATGGGTTGACTTGTGTTTTTGCTCTGTTTTATAGCCACAGCATGCTGGGATCTACTGCCATTTGTTGCCTCAGTTTGATGTTGCTGCTGCCTTCTGCAAGCCTGGCTGTCTACGATCATCATCGACTGCCCACCTCGCTGGAACCACTGCACTATGATCTACGCATCCTCACCCATCTGAATGCCACCGATCTGCGCTTCGAGGGTGACGTGAGCATCGATCTGCGAGTGCTGCAATCAACGCAGAACATAACATTGCATGCGAGGAATCTACGGATAAATGAGTCTCGCATTTCCCTAACTGGAAAGGGATTTACGGCCACAGAGGAGCTTCAGATCGAGCTGAATGAGCTCTACGACTACTACATCCTGCATCTGTGCAGGGAACTGGAGTTGGGTGAGATCTATCAGCTGACGCTGCACTTTGAGTCATTGCTGAATGCAACAGAATCGGGCTACTACAACAGCTCCTACACGAATGCAGAGACCAAGGAGAAACAGTAAGTGTCCGATTTGTGGCTCCTGGACAGACTCCCCTTTATTCCTTTCCTCTCGCTAGTTACATGGCAGTCACACAGTTCTCGCCTACGTTTGCCCGGCAGGCATTTCCCTGCTTCGATGAACCCTACTGGAAGGCCACCTTCAACGTGACCCTCGGCTACCACAAAAGCTACACGGGTCTCAGCAATATGCCCATTCGCAGGTGCCACAAGCAGTAAGAATTCGAAGAACTCTCAATCCTCTCTCTTTCTCTATCTCTTCAATAATTGCAGCGAAAGCCTCCACAGCTATGTGTGGTGCGAGCACGAACAACTCTTGCGGACATCCGCCTACCTGGTGGCCTTTGCGGTCCACGATCTGACCAACGCGGCCACCGTGCCGAGCGACACCAAGCACGGGGTGATCTTCCGCAACTGGCTGCAGCCCAAGGCGGTGGATCAGGGCAACGTGTCCATCGAAATGGCCCCCAAGGTGCTCGGCTACTTTGAGGATCTCTTCCAGTTGGACTTTCCGCTGCGAAAGATCGACCAGTTTGCGGCGCCCACGCACAGGTTCTCGGCCATGGAGAACTGGGGTTTGGTCACCTTCAAAGAGGACAAGTTCGTGCACATTCCGGGCGTGGATCTGCAGGAGCCAGAGGACAGCAAGGCCAAGACACTGGCCCACGAGTACGCCCACCAGTGGTTCGGCAACATTGTGACCATGAAATGGTGGAACGATCTCTGGCTGAAGGAGGGTCCGTCCACGTATTTTACCTATCTGGCACTGGATGCCCTGCAGCCCGCTTCGGGTCGCGGCGAGCGATTTATAGGCAAGGATTTGGCTCGTTTCTTTCGCCAGGACTCGGCCAGCTCGGTGCGAGCGATTTCCAGGGAGGTGAAGGATCCTGCACAGATCCTTGGCCAGTTCACAGAGTACGTCTATGAGAAGGGAGCGCTGATTGTGCGAATGCTGCACAAGCTGCTCGGCGAGGAGGCCTTCTTCCTGGCCATTCGCTCCTATCTCGCCCAGCACTCCTTTGGGAATGTGGCGCAGGCGGATCTGTGGCAGTCCATGCAGCAGGCAGCCAAGGAGCTGAAGGTGCTGCCCGCTGACTTCCAGCTTGCTCCAGCCATGGACACGTGGACTCTGCAGGGTGGCTATCCACTGGTCACCGCCATTCGAGACTACGAAACGGGTAGGGTGAGCCTCAATCAAACGAGATTTTACCTGGAGAGGGGCCTGAGGGAAGCCGCTGCCACTGCCGACAACTGCTGGTGGGTGCCGCTGAGTTTTGTCTCCCAGACTCAGCCCGACTTTGAGCAAACTCGTCCACAGTTTTGGCTAGAGTGTCCCAGACAGACAGTGGAACTGCCCAGTGGACCCTCTCGCGATGGGTGGCTCATTCTGAATCCGCAGGTCAGTGCCATTTATCGCGTGAATTATGACGAGCAAAACTGGCGAATGATCATCAACAGCCTGAGGAATGATCCCAACTTTGGGGACATTCACGTGCTCAACAGAGTCCAGCTAATGGATGATCTGATGGCCTTGGGTGGGGTACAACTTCTCAGCTATGACTGGGCCTTCGATCTCTTTGAGTATCTGCAGCGGGAGGAGCACTTCTTGCCCTGGGACAGGAGTTTGGGCCTCCTGAATCGCATTGGAATGCTGCTGACTGGGCAACAGGCAAAAGAGTTCAGGGTAGGTGCTGTGATGATTCCCTGAAGACTCTATTACATCGAAAACTCTCCTAGGTTTACATGGCAAAGCTACTCACTCTGCTCTACAGACGCCTGCCCAAGCTGGGCGCCCGCACGGGCATGTCCTCAACCATCAGGGACATGGCGCTAACGCGGTTGACCTACACGCAGGCCTGTCGCTACCGCGTGGACGACTGCAACGAACAGGCAAAGCTGCTCATTATGCGACATTTGAATACCCTGGAGCTACCCGCCGACCTCCAGGAGGTGGCCTACTGCACCACCATCGAGCAGGGCGGCGAGGCGGAGTTCCAGCATGTGTGGCAGCTCTTTAGGAACTCGACGCACGCCTCACAGCAGGGTATGTGGGCCTCGGCTCTCGGCTGCAGCCGCAACATCAGTCTGCTGAGGCAGTTCCTGGACTACACTCTCGAGTCGGAGAAGAAGGAAACCAACGATTGCTACTTGCTGGCGGTGCAGACCACACTGACACGTGAGCATTTGGGCGTCGAGGCTGCCGACCACACACTCTCCCATGCCAAGAGACTCAAGTAAGTTGACCCACAAGTAATTCCCAACCACAACGAATAATTGATGACTTCTTCGCAGTGAAAAGTTCAAGAAACGCCAGTTGACGAGCCTACTGCAGACCCTGGCTGGAGGTCTACATAAACCACAAGATTCGGAGAGACTCAGGGAGCAATTGAAGGACCTGAAGCAGTTCGAGAAACCACTGCAGAAAGCGCTCGAGTTGGTCAGGGTGAACCAACAATGGCAAAGGGATTGCTCCGCTGATTTCAGTCAGGCTCTGGCAAAGTATATCCAATAAACAGGAAAATCCTCTCTCAACTCAAGTTATAACAGGAACGAACAGAGTCGAACATGCCGCATAGCGACACGCGTCAAGTCAAATTCAGTCTCAGGATCAGGCACGGGGCCCTGTCAGCCCCGTTGTTCTTGGTATTAATTAAGGCAATGGTGATGAAATCTTGGAACTAGCATTGAAAGGAGGAGGAGTAGAAGGCCGCACGGGCTGTCAGAAACGGGTCTTGACATGGCATGGCTTTGACTTGTAAATTGCTTGACACGGGACACACACCGACACCATCCATCCATTCACCCACAGCAGCAGCTTGCTTCTTTGTTTATCGCCTCTCCCTCGGAACACAAACACAAGCAGACGTACGTTCTGGCATTTGACGTTTACACGGGTACGTCATAACATGTCCTGTCCTGTCCTCTCCTCTCTCACATGGATGGAAATCGCAATCGAAATGGAGATGGTAGTGGCAGTGGCAGTGGCAGTGGCAGTGGCAGTAGATGGAGACTGATGTGGCGATTGGGCATGGAAAAGATGTCCCCGCCATTTAGTTATCCCTTTTGTTTAGCCGGAAGCTTCGAGTTGCTTGTGTCTCTGCCAATTAGTCAAATTAATCGTTTGTAATTGATGTGCCAAAGGGATAAATGGATTGTTGGAGACGAGGCATCAAGCAGACAAAAGTATCTGTCAATTTCCACTATTATGATGGCAACATGCAATCTTGTATCCAACTTCGACTAGCTGCCATTAGGAATAATTCACGCGAGTAAACGAAGCAAGCGGATGGACAGCTGCCTGTAAGATGGGTTATCCCAAGCCCTGGGCATCGATGATGATCCACAATTGAAGCCACAAAGAGAATGTGTTGTGCAAATATAAAGCCAATTGAAGTACTCTACTATGTATGTACATATGTATGTGTGCATAGTTGGTTCATCATATTTATACATAAGTGAAAATAAATGTAAATGAAAAGTGGTCCTGTCAGATAAATGAATGCTATTAATGTTTGTTAAAAGCGGTTATTCAATTAATTAAATGTGATGTCAGTTGGATGTGTGTGTGTGCGTGTGTGTGTGTACACTGCAAAGAAATAAATATTTAAATATTTATGCTCAACATTGGGCATTTTTAGCGCTACTTTTTGCTTATTTATTCATCACAAATTAATTGAATTGGAGCCGCTGAGAGTGGCAGTTTAATAACGTTCACCTGTCAAATTAGTTGCCACAGACATCAGACGGACAGCCACGGAAATTGTTATGGAGAAAGTCATCCAAAAATGGCCAAAGGTCACACAACTCCTTCGGAAGTAGGAAGAGCTTCCATTAACAATCTATATATTTTCATTGGCCCAGCTTAGCCTCAGGCCCAGTCCCAGTCCCAGTTCCAGCCCCTTCTCATGTCATGTAAGTGATTTGTGGGCAAAGTTTTATGCTTGGTTAGCCCTTTTCATTGTCTGCTGCCCCAAGGCTGCAGCATAAGGACAGGAGCGGAGGCTTGCAGCTCCTTTGATCCTACTTGCCACTTGCTACTACTGTTTGTGGCTGCAGTTTGGCTCACAATCAAATTTCGTAGCTTAATTAATATGCATTCAGTGTCGGGGCAAGAACAAGGATCAAATTATGTAATAGCCGCATTAAAATTGAATTTCTAGCTGCGTGCCTCGTGGATAGCTGCAGCTGTATCTGCATATGCATATGTGGGAGGCAGGGAGAGCTTGGCTTTCTGTGCACGTGGCACAAATGCATTCACCATCATAACAGGCAGAGCAACAGTCCATTGGAAAATGGTCTAATTATCCGTAATTGAATACGACATGGTAAGTCCGTAATCGTTAGTCGTCTATCCAATTATTTGTCTGTAGCTTCGATTGCAATTCAATTGGAGTGTTTAGATTAGCAATTCCTTCCGACGATTGTCGATTATGCTGTCAGTGCTTAAGCAACCCAAAGCAAGTCCCACTCGTGCTTTGAGATGCTTTTGCATCTTAGATTCCATATCCAGGAACAATCTTTAAACATCTGCTTGAGCATCTGCATGCATAAATCTTCATGAATATTATGCCCTCTGCCTATCATCGGCTTTATGTACATACATACCGCTACATTACTTTCCAGGGACCTTAAATATATTTCAATTACGAGCAGAGCTCCAGGCATTCCTGCCTCATGCTGCTGTGGTTTTTCTGCCTTTCTCTGCCATTCGATTGGATGTCGATGCCTTTTATTATTGTCTGACTTGTGCATTACATTTTGTTTGTGCCATAAATTAGGGCTAGGAAAATGTTCTTTGTTCTTTGTTCATTGTTTAGAGAATAAATTCATTAAAAACTTTTGGCCAATGCAAAAATCCCTTTTTTATTGACTTTCCAGCTGGATGTTTGCGTATGGGAAATGTGCGGTTACGTGTGCAAATATTTAGACAAGCATTTGTGTGAGTTATTTCTTCAATAACTACATATTCATACCGAAGCGCATCGAATCGAATCGATTTGTGCATTTTGCTGACCAAATGAGTGTATCTCGACTGTCCTCCGGCCTTCTATCCTTTATCATAATCAGAGGGAAAACTTTGCCATACTTTACATTTATTACTTCCTTCCCTCACAGGCAGCTCCCCTCGCCTGCCTTTTCCCTGGCTGCACTTTTCTTTGAATTTTATGAAACCGAAATAGAACGTGAAAACTATTTCTGGGTCTACACTTTTCCTGCCGTTGCTGCTGCTGCTGCTGGTTGCCGCCAGGCAGCGGGAGACATTCAAGAAAACTTCTCAGAAATAGCCACAAAAGTGGATGCTGCTGCAACACCAACACAAGAGCCACAGCAGCCAGAAACCCTAAAACTTCCACTTGTCCGGCAATTGCAGCGTGAAAGGGTGGTGGTGCGGGGCCTCTGTCTGGATTTCCCAGAGAGATGGCAACTTACAAATTTAGATTACGAGCGAACACAATTGCCACACATGTTTGCACAAATGCTGGCAAGATTGTTTAATATCGTTTAATTAAATTGCAAACATTTTATTGTTGCAACAGCATTTCTCCGTGTAGACCTTAAATTTTGTGTGGCAACATATGGGTGGGCAATGCCCCACCCCAACCACCACCATCTGCACAGTTGCAATTGTAGCGTGTCCGTGTGCATGTACGTGTGTGGGTTTTAAAGAGACTTTTTCACTGACAGAAAAGTGGAATTTAAAATAGTTTTCGTGGCGCTTGTTAAAGTTAAATTGTGAAAGGCTTTTCCACGCGTGGATGGCATCAAATCGATTGAAGTTTTTGGGGGATTTGATTGACCCTCCTCCTGTGTAAAGAGTAAAGAGGAAAGAGTAAAGAGTACCCTGCATAACTTTCATCCAATCGAATGGTTAATTACATTTGATAGCCACTAAATCGATAAGCAATCATCAAAATGGCATTCCTCGACACCTCTATAAATAGTGAGAGTGTCAAGCACTTGATGCTAATGCAAATTCAGTTCACTGCCAGGCAACTTCCGTAACCCCATGACTTGATAATTCACTTGACCACATCAGCGAGCACTCGATTGGCTCCAATCCAAAACGGGGAGGCAGCTGCCAGGTGCTGGTGTGAGGAAGGACCTTGGCAATGCAAAACAAATCCTCCACCCCTCCACCTCAACAAAAACAGAAACGCCACAAGAAGTAGAAAACGGTGTGGAGCTCCGATTGTAGGTGTATATTGCCCCTGGCTCCTCTCTCTCACTCACTCACTCTCTCTTTTGGAGTGGTGCTTCGGCCACTGTTTCTTGTTGGGGCTTTCCACCACTTACTTCGTGTTTCTTTTAAGTGCTCCTTGTGGTTGTTTCTGCTGTTGTTATTTGTGTTTGCACTGGCGCAAAAAACCCCAAAAAGAAAAACACTTTTAGCACGCATTGAGGAGGAAAGCCAATAGACCAATACTTCACTTCAATGACAAGCTTGGGCTTCAAGCTAATTTCTGGCTTAACCTGGGAGGGAGAGTAGATAGCGAAGATTTCATGAAGAACTCTCTTGACTATTTGTGATTAGCTGCAATAACTTATTGCTATAAACTTTCAGTTGAATTTCGCTCCGCTCAAGCTGCCATGTCGAAAAGTTTCCTCTCTCTTCCAGCAGCTAACCACAGCAAATTCCCAGCAAATTCTTCATTCCTGCATTTAAGCGGGAAGCCACATCATGTGCGGTGGTAATTATTCAAACCCTGTACCAGAGCCCGCACTTTTGCCTCACATTCATTAATCCATGATGACATCTCATAAAATTTTAAAGCATATTTACGGGCGGCTGCTCATTATTTTGATGCGCTTTGGCAAATGGATGGCCCCAAATGGATGCCGCAGAGGCGTTGCCTGGCTGCCAGAGAATAGACGAACAGTTTTTGGAAGCCAGAGAGAGCCATACATACATATGAATGTGCATATTAAGCAGAGCGCTTTTATTCGCCGGCACATTCTGACATGAAATTTGATTGTCTGCACTGCACAGTGCATCCCCCCTTCAACCCATTCCCACTCTATAGCATCCATCCATCTAACACGGCTTTCCAGCAGCCCCACCCGTACTTTAGCTGAGAGTCCCCAAACTCAGTGCAAAATCCATACGTGAATGCATATGCATGAAACGGCATTATTTCGATGCTGCAAACAATGGACCAAAAGATACAAATCTCTGTTGGCTGGCACCTTCTCCGAGTCCTGCTGCTGCTGCACAAAAACAACGCGTCATCCTGGTGTCCTGGCATTGTGCTTAACGCAACGGGTGGTCCATATACCCAACTCCATTCTCCATACACGAACAGGATGTTGGAGCGTGGAGTGTGGCGTGGCGGAGTGGAGGTTTTTGGTCACAATTCATGCGGCTGCATTTGCCTAAGCGCCAAATATTAATGACGATGACGAAGTCTGAAATATCATCGTTGAATGCGACGTCGGGTGTTGATTTTAATGAGGGGACAGAGTAGGCGGACAAGGAGCAGGGACCAGGGATCTGAGACAGGGTAACGCCACCAATTATTCTTTCTAGTCTCTCAAAATTAGGGGTGTTTATTATTTTTGATTGCCGGCACGCTTCTGACAATAATAAAGGACGACACAACAGAAAAGAAGGGCTAAAGTGTCCCATTGTTGAGCTTCAAATTGATAGCGCGTGTGCAAATTTCGTGCCTTGCCCTCTCAGAGGGTATCAAGATATTGGCGAAGAGAATGAGCGCAGAAAATGATGCAAGTCGGAACGGAAAAGTTGTGAAACTCCACAGAAACGATCCATCCAGCAAGCGATCGATAATCAAAATTCAATAAGGAATGGCGCATGAAGGCAAGCTGCAGAGTATCTAAAGCTTCGACTTCGCGTGAAAACATTCAACGTGCCAGTTCTTATTGCCTTCGAGGGCTTTGGTTATTGCCTAATGACTCATTTCTTGTCTGAAGACCCAGCCCAAGCCCTCGAAGAGCCTTTTGTTTAGCTCACAGACATCGTCTCGTCGCGGAAGCGGACAAGTTGTTGGTGTGAAAAGCCAAACAAACACGCAGCAAATTATTTGGAACCCTGAAAAAAATGAAAAGAGGAGTACGAGACAGAGCGTCACTGACTAACTGACTGACTGGGTGTGTGTGTGTCTGAGAGTGTGCCGAGTACGAGTATCTGGCCAAATGGCACGTTCTGATTTCTTTTGAGTGCAGCGTGGAGTTGGCAGTGTGAATGGAGGAGGCTGGAGGTGGAAGTGGAAGTGGACTCCGGTGCACCCACTCGACGCGACGCGACGCGCTCCAATGCGACAAATTCACAGACGTTTGCACTCGCAATTAGCGCAAATCATGCGATGCCTGATGGTGCTCCTGGGGGCCCTCAATTTAGCACTCAACATGCAATTCAATGACACATGTTCTCAATTTCAGGCAATGGAGTCAGCAGCAGCGAGACTAATGTCCAAAGTTAAGCAGATACGAATGGAAAGTGTCGAGATCAAATCTGCCCAAGAATCTACGTACTTTCCCTTATGCATTTCGAGAGGCTCTTGCCTCCCGCTCTCTGTTGATTTTCGCATTTACAATTGTTGAATGCAGCAGCTATTGTGGTGCATAATTTCTTGCACTCATTCATTAATGCGATATTTGACTTAAAACTCTCAACTGTTCCCTGGCGTTGTTGTTCTCCTGTCACTCCCTGCTGCAGCACTCGACTACTACCGCGTTAATATGCACGTTTCTTAATGCTTTTGTGTACTTTTAAGTGTATTACTCCTTTTTTTTTACGCATTCTTTCATTGTTTGTTTACTTCTTCGTCTTCGTCTTCGTCTTCGTCTTCATTTGCTCCTTGCTTTCTGCTTGTTCTGGTGGCGTAAAGCATTCTTATCGCTGCTGGTAGCATTTCCGTTCCTTCTTACTCGTGCATTTTTCATTTCCGCCTCAGCGTCGCGGCATTTCCCTTCATTTTTCACACATTCAGAGCCACCCACCATCACCCATTGGGTGGCAAGGGCTACGCTACCCATATATTTCGCATTTATATTATTTTGCAATGTTTATTTCACTCAGAGAACCCACTTGGGGCACACTCTGTGGGTCTCCTCTTCCCCATCCTGACACTCGCGCTTAAGCCTTTTAGGAATTGACTCTCCTCCAAGTGGGTTTTCCTTTCGCTTCCCGTGCGCTTTTTTTCCCGTGCGATGAAACTTAAAGATTAAAGTGCTGGCCATTTCCCCATGGAGATGCTATCCCTGTCACTGTCCCTGTCCGTCCGTTGCCCTTACGAGTATGATTGTCGTGTGGAAAATATTGTCTGGTCGACAATTTTAGGGAGCATTGTTGCTGGGCGCCATTTGGGCGGCAGACAACGACCTCGACATGGCATATAAATTGGGAATGGGAATGAAAATGATGGCCATTGTCATTAGAGTAGCAGGCCTTCTCGCCCAGAAATCTGTGGCTCTGACTCTGAATCGGACTCTGGCTTCGGCTCCAACTCTGTCTCTGCCATGGCTATGACTGTGGCTCCATGGCAGCCAAAAGGCAATTCCAGAAATTACTATTTGCATTATTTTCACGACAATGCCACGGCCAATTCATGGCAAATAGAACGGAAGCGATCCCAGCAGAGTAGAAGTAAATGGGGGAGAGAAAAGCAAAGCTGGGGAGCAGCTGCTACAATTGACGGTGTCTGGGGAAAGATGAAAATTGATTTTAATGCCAGAAATTATGTTATTTGCGCATGTTATGGACACACTCGCACTCGCACTCTCACTCGCACTCGCAAATGGCAGGACAAGAATCCCGCACAAAAAAAGGAGCCAAATAAAAGCCCAAAGAACTCGCTGGAAGTACTCTCCCTGGGCGTTAGCTACCCCCAAATTGGCACATGCCAACCAACCATACCCATAATTATTACGATTATGAACTCGACTAAATTACAAACGACTTACGTGTGAATGCGTCGAGCAATCAGCTCATGAGTGGCTGCGGGGTGGCGACGGCGACAATTGGAACTCCAAGATAACGGCAGAGGAGTGCTGCTCGTCCTGCAGCTATCGATTGTTAATGGGAATTTGATAAAACGAAGCGATTGGCCTGCAATTGGAAGATTGTTCATTAAGTATGTGTGTGTTCTGTGTGTATTTACACTTCTGTGGTGTAATTTTGGGAAATATTTATTAAAGATGTGGGGGGTAGAGAGTGGAGAGTGAGACATACAGAAGAGCTTTATAATCTTGCCTTATTCATTGCTTTTATTGCGTTTAGCGAACCTCAAATAGCTGACTTTGTGTTCCTTTTTTTTCTATAAAATCTTCCAATTTATTTGGTCAATTCCCTAGCCAAACAATTCAAACCACAGCCCCCTCAGTATGATGCAATTAAGGAAAATGCATAAAAAAGGAAAGACAAAAAATAGGAGCTGCAGAGTCAACCGAGGCGCAAATAAACCCCGGCTAGAAGTGAGCTTTTGCTGGCCAGCGCAATCTGCTTCGTCTTCAGTTCTTGGACTCGGACAGCCGTACACCCCTCCTAAAAGCCAGGCAGGACGAGTGGAGTCGTGCAGAAGAAGAAGTTTGCAACTTTCCGACATCCAATTGCATTGGTCGCTGGCTCTGTGTTTAATTTGTGTGATTTATTTGTTCAGCCTGTGGGCCAACTTTTTGACTTTACTTGCCTTCATCATTTGGCTTTTACTTATCTGGCCGAATGACGACGATGACTTTTGATTTCTTGGCACGCAGAGAGAGAGAGAGAGAGAGAGAGAGCGAGGAGGATTAGCTCTGGGAAGTCACTGACTATGGCTGGAAGCAGCTGGATCGTTCTCGCGTTCTATGCATTTTCCTGATTCCGGGCCATAAATCAAAACAAAAAACTTTTGTCACTTGAGCTTTTTGACTTGTGAAAGTTGTGGTTCCGCTCTCTTGCTGCCTCTCTCGCTCTGCTTACGGTAGTTTCTCCCCCTCTAATCGATTTCAAGTTTATGTTGCCGAAACAATAACAATAAAAATTGACAATGCCGAGGCGACGGCGGCTCATAAAATTTTATTACAAAAGGAAGCGAACGCCATTGACATACGTAAACTGATTCGCGCCTCTCTCTGGGGGAAGCCCCCGAGCCCAAGCACAATTCCGAATGCCAAATGCGAAATCAATGTCGTGGTTCCCTCATCCCTTACTCATCCACCAACCAACCAACCCCTGGCTCCGTATCCACATTTCTGTTCCTTTACTTCAGAATTCCCCATTTCGCCGGTCCTGCTCCATTTATTCTATTTGCATGTTGCATTGTTATACTCTGCCCAGGAGTAGGGCATCTTTGCTCACTTTTGGGTGTCTGCCACAAAGCAAATTTCCAGCCGGGCCATCGCTGGGAAGACAGAAAGGAAAAGGGGAAGAGCGGAGAACTTTCTTCTGACACACTTTAGATATTATTTTTAGCTCGAAGATCTATGTTTCCCATCTTCATGCAAGAGTATCTGCGCTTCGTTGGGGATCAAAATGAAGTTACATTTTTGTTGTTTGTTCCATTTGTTGCTACTGTTGTTGTTGCTGCTGCTTCTGCCACTGCTGCCGCACATGATTTGCCTTTCACCCAAGCGGCAAGAGACAGAGAGCATGCCCTAGTCCCCAGCCCCTGCCTCAGTCAGAGCTTCAGCGCCTGCTGCTCCAGACCCAGCGCCCTGCGCCCAACTCGCCTTGCTTCCAGCCGCAGGGCACATTGCTCCAAAAATGTCAAAGTGCCGCCGCTGACACCGCTGGGCCTTTGTGGCAAGTGAGAGTGGGAGTGACCGTGAGTGGTGCTGGGTGGATGTTTAACATGTGCGGGCGGGGGGTGGCATAGGGAGACACATAGGTGTGCATGTGTGTTTGTATGTGTGTGTGTGTGACACCCGCGAGAAATGCCTCGTATTTTTTCTCTATTTTTGACCCACTTTGCTTTGTCGTCAGCAATGTTGCTCCTGTCCTCTCCCCTAGAACCGTCTCCTGCTGCTGCAGCTGCTGCTCCTGATCCCACTGCTGTCCCCAGAACCGTCTGCTGAATCCTCTTCTGATTCCCTCTGCTGTCGCAGCTCCATCTCCTGTCCCAGACCCCGACCGGCTTCCCGGCATGTGTCACTCGGCAAGCATTTAAATTGGGCTTCTCCGTGCCCTACATATGGCCATGCCATGCCAGAGAGTGCGGAGTGCGGAGTTTGCCTTGTTTTGTTGGTCGCCTTTGTGCAGTATTTTCATAAATTGAATTGGCCATGTCAAAAATGAAGGGATGCAGCAGCAGCCACGCCACGGGAATTTCTGCATTCAAATTTTGTGTCCAAAAATTATTTTTTGCCAAAAAGTTTTCTGCACATTTGGCAAATGGAACTGTGTCCGAGACCAGGATTAGCACTGAGAACCAGAACCAGAACAAAAGTTCTTCTTTTGGTTTTTTATTACATATATTTATTTTTGTGGTGGTGTCCGTCCAGACTTGACCCCCCCCGCAGCCCGAAATTGGGGGGAAGTCTCTGCCATATAATGATATTATTATGCATTCGGAGCAAGGCGAATCTGGCGACTAGACTCTGCCACTTGCCGCATCCTCCAGGCATGTGTGTCAGTGTGCAGAAGTGGGCTTAAATGTGAGGGCACCCGGACAGCCACCCGACACATGGTACTTGAGCAAATTTGCATAATAGAAATTAAAATGGATTTTACATTTCTGTTTCAGATTAACGCGGCGCGTGGCTTGGGTGAGTGGAGCACAAAACTGGAGGCTTAACCAGCTGCTCGTGGATATCTGTTACTTCTATTAAATTTGTAATAAAACAAAGGCAAATCGACAGAAAAGACAGTCAATTGCTTTGAGCTCAAAGTTGAGTAGTTGCCGGTGGGGAATTTATTTGTTTCTTCTTTTGAATTTATCGATGCAACTAAAGACAATAAGCAGCAGCAGCTGTTGCCAACTATTTTGCACTCAATTACCAACAACTCTTGGGCCAAATAAACTGCCCTCGTTCGCTCTCTTTAAGCTTCGCTTCTCCGCTTCACCGCTTCTCCGCTGCTGCTTGATGGCTCGCGTGACCTACTCCTCGAAGTTTCTTCTCTCGAAATTGGGTCTCATTTGCGTAGGCAAGAAAACTTTCCCCATTCCCCCATAACCATCGTCTGCAGCTGGGGAAGGCCATGGCTGCTCCAGTTCTTCTGTGTGGCATGCCGTAACGTAAAATGGCATTAAAGCAACTTTTAAATAATGCAAAAGGACAGAAACGAACGCCACATACCCATTCGAGTATGTGCAAATTCCTGCTTAAATACTTTGATTTGGAATCGCATCTTCAACAGTGGCTGAATAAGACACAAAGAGAGAAGAGAGAGAGAGAGATATCATGTCATGTTGCAGCCCTGAGGAATGCAAGGATGTCCAGCAAAAACGAAATGAAAGGACCCGACCGGACTCTGCTCAGTGGCCAAACATATTTGCTTAAACTTTAACATGTTGTCCTTTAGAATTTTTAGCAATATTTGCTGCAGCTCTTGGCCTTGCAACATTTTGTGGCAGCATATTTCCAGCGCTTGGACACAGGCCAAGCACAGTTTCAGGGTGAATAGCTGAGTGTGTGTGGTGTGCTGTGGTGTGCTGTGCTGTGGTGCGGTGTGGGGGCAAAAATACAAAAAAATATGTAGAATAAATAAGCTTCCAAATTGTTTTGTCATACGTGCGGTCGAGTGTGGTTGCAGGGGCAAGGAAAGCCAAAGCCCACCCGTTGTGTGTCAGCAGTGGCTCGATTCTTGTGTCCATTCAGGTCGCGCTGGTCCTGCCTTGCCGGACATGTCGAACTGCTTGCTCGGACTGGATTGCTTATCCTTTCTTCTTGAGCGGGTCTATTATTACAGCTGGCTGGACCCCAAATGCCCAAAAGTGTTCCCCTCGAAACGTGAAATGTGTTTAACCTTGAACTTCAAAGCTTCAGCCCTGACCCGAACCCACCTCGACCCCGCCCTGAATTCTGGATTAATCCAGCTCCACCCGGGACTACTTTCCCCGAGTTGGTGACTTTTCATGTGCGGCGCTTTTCACAGGCAATTTAAGGCCGTAAATAAGTTTTATGTTTCTCGATTTTGCTTTTATTAAATTAACTTTTTCTTGATTACTTGCAAACTTCATTCGGGAAAAGATTCAGTCTTCCAACGGAAATAGCCCGTGAGGACAACGCGAATGAGGACACCAAGGACGATGGCTGTCGCTGTCGCTGTCTCGTCTGGCCGCGTCCATCTATAATTTTACACCATTTTATAATTTCAGTTTTGCTCCTAGCACGACAGCTCCTGCTCAGCCCCGACCAACTTCCACTTCCGCCGAGTGCGCTGGGCCGTAGACCTAATAAAGACACATCCGGGGGGCTCCCTCTCAGAGTCGGTGGAGGGGCACTCGAAGCAGAAGACAGACCTACCGCCCACAGGTTGCTTAATTATCTCTGGTGTAATTTAGTGGCTGGCGAAAAAGGCTTTCCATTTTAATTTATTTGACCACTGAAAGGATTAGATTAGATTAGATGCCCTGATAAATGGCCGCCATCTCATCTCATCTCATCGCTAGTTAAATAGCAAAAGTGTTCACTCAATTCGGCGGCCCCAGCGGCCCCAGCGGCCGCGGCTAATTGGGTTAGTTCAACCCCTGCACCGAGAATGGACAACAAACCCCGCACCCCGCACCACGCAACGACTGGGAACGAACGAAAGTTGCTCTTAAGACTGATTATCATATTTTCTGCTTGAAAAGTTTCATATTCAGGCCAGTGGAAAAGCAAAAAAAGTTGAATGTGGCAACCAAATTGAGTTTTCGAAAGGAAAGACATTTTAAGAGGCTAAATTGTACTTTGGCTTACACAAATATTATCATAGCCTTGGGGTTATTCTTGAATTTATTTTAGTTAGATCTTTGGAGGTTTCTTCAAATTAAAGACTCACCAAAGAGCTGCACCCAAAAGCCAGCGAAAACTTTCTGTTTGTACCCACAAAAAAAGGTACAACGATTGACGATGCGGTGTGTCGCAGGCATTCATCATACATTAGCAAAATTGAATTCAAAGCGATTCATAAGTGAATGCCATAGGGACACGGATACACAGGGACACATACTCAGCGTTAAGTAAATGTATAAATGTATAGGTATAAATCAACTGCGGCACATCCGCAGCAGAATCCACCGAAATGCGAAATCCGACTGCTGACAAGTGTCACTGGGAGATGCTATGACAAAGTGTCAAAAGAATGTTTGACATGTGACTGTCGGTCTGTCTGTCTTTCTATCTGTACTTCTCTCTCTCTCTCTCTATCTCTCTCTCTCTCTCGCTGTCTGTGTCCCGTGTGTAGCCTGTCCAAATGTACATTTCTCATATCTTTTCATTGCTGTGCTGTGCTGTGCGGAGCGAAGCCTTCGCCTTCTACTGCTCTCTCTTCAATTTTTTGTTCGTGCCGTGCTTTCATATTGCCGCTTTTTGTGCAAACTCCTGCGTGCTCTTTCTTATGCATGGACTATCGCCCGATTCCAATGAGATGCGGGCACAGGTACGGGTAGTGTATGGGGCCTCTTTCTGACAGTCTCACACGTTTTTTTTTTCGCCTTTGGCCGGTTGGTGTCTTATGTGTGACGGGGTCTGTCCCCGTGGCGATCCTTTTAGCACCTGCCCGAGAAACCCGAGGTGTATAATTTCATCTGTCAACTGATTTGCCGATTTGCCTACGGGGCTAGGGAGGGAGTTTTTATCTAGAAACCACTGACAATGCTGGCAGAGAACAGTGCAGAAAGGAAAAGGGAAATTGCATCATCTTGAACGCTGGCAAAAACAGGTTCCAGACATCTCCCAGACAAGCAGCTATCAATGAATCGACAGGTTTAAAAGGAATCCCATGTTGGAGCACAAGTAATTCCTGCGTTCTCTCTCTCTCTCTCTATCTCTCTCGCTGTCTTTTTTATATGCTCTCCAATTGTCTGTTATGTTGTGGATTGCCTTTGCATGCATAATTTTCAATTGGCGGCACAGGAGGAGGAGCACAAACTGAAACAGGAGCCGAAGCAGCAGCGTAAAGGAAAAGGTAACTCGATTTTAATTGGAGCTGCTCGCGCCTTAAACCCGCTTTGCATATCGCGGCTCCTCTTTAGGGTGCGTTCTCGTCACTTAAACTTACAGAGCGATGCATTTAAGTGCGTGCCAAAGGTCAGCAGCAGCAGCAGCAGCAGCACCACCATGCACAAGGCACAGTCGCAGCCCGTTCTCTGGGGAACTCCCATTCAGCCGCAAGTGGGTCAGTCGTTAGAGTTGATAAGCAGGAATCTGCCCCATGCCCCAAGACTGAAAAGGTGTTGCCACAAGATATGACGACTAAGAACTGGGGGGAGTACCTGGCATAGCAATGCGGAACGTAAGCCAACAGTTGCGCTCTTTGTGGCATGCAAGTCTACAGGTGCAGAGAGTAAGTTTGCATTTGTGGATTGCCAGCTAACAGATGTGGAACGTGGATGTCAAGTTAGCAGTAGGGGAAGGGCAAAGCATTGTGGATCCAAGCTAACAGCAGGGGAAAGCAACGCATTGTGGAAGACAGTTTGTGTTGGGAATTTATGTCGAATGGGAAATTCGTTTGGCTCTCAGCTCGGAAATTAAGGCAGCAGAGGCGCTTACTTGTTGCCTGTTTTAGTGGCAATTTTGAAGAAGGAAACACGCAATTCTCCTGTATAGCCTACCGAACCTGTCTCGCTAAAACTACAAAAACGTTATCGAAATCTTTATAAAAAACTATAATACAAACTGAAAGGTTGTTATTAATATAAACAACACAAAATAATATGCAAACTATGGCAAACATGCATACGTGTGTGTATGTTGGTGCCTCCCACCCAAAACTAACAGAGAGCCTAAAATAACTGACGTCAGCGGTTGACCGATGAAATTTTTGGGGCCGAAAACGCAATCTCTGTGGGATAACTGGCGGGCAGCCCTCTTCCCCTCCCTTCGGTGTGTTTGCTTCAATACATTTCTATTTGCGGTCCTGTCTTCGTGCTGAAAAGGGACTGTTGACATTGGCCCTGAATTGGATTAACTTTTGGGGGGGGGGGGGGCAGAAAGGGACAGCGCCAGACCAGCGCCCGCCATTCGTTCTGATAAATTCCGGACAACTTGGAAACACTCGAATAATTAACTATGAGAAGAATGTAGCCTCAAATGTGGGTGGCCTTGGGCATCGCAGTTGCTGAGAGATTTGAGACTTCACAGTACAAAATTCAAGTATAATTCCTACGCGTCAAGAGAGATGTTGCATAAATTGATAAATAATTCGAATCCAATGGCCAAACCGCAGACGAAGCAATTGTTGGCCCATTGCCTCAATGGGAAACACTTTGGCATGATGCCGAACCTCTTTAAGGATCGGAATAAAACGATTGTGAGGGACACTTTCGTGCCGCATCTGGGACTCTCTTACAATCCCCTCAAGTACTACCTGAGCAAGCTGCAGCTGTGGAAGCTGCGCTGGACCTGGGACCGCGACTTCCGGCAGGACGAATTCCTGGAGCACACCAAGGAGCTGGCGGTCAAGCTGACGGACATTGTGAAGCTGCGGGACAACGCCGAAACGGCCGACGACTTTTACACATCGAATGTGACCTTCCAGATGGCCAGCGAGGCCGCCAAGCTGCCCCACGAGTGCTGTGCGGATCTGATGCGCTTCCGCCCCCAGGACATACAGAAGGCGTTGCCCGTCCATGTGGAGATGTACAACATTTTCGGGCTGCGCTATGCAGTCGTCGATGTGGCCATGGTGGGCCTGCGAGACGTGGCCAGCTCTGACACGCACTCGGATCTCGAGTCCATGAAGCGGGCTCTGATCCAGATGGATTCACGCTTCGAGGAGCAGCTCTACAAACCCGAGCACCCGATGCCGCACGTATTCATCGAGCTCTTTCTGCGCTTCCGCCGCAACTATTCCAAGGAGCAAATCGATGAACCGACCCACTGGATCGTCACCAAGTACAAGATTTGCAAATTTCACGTTTTCACAGCGCCGCCAGTGCTGCGATAATATTTAATATATTTTTATTTCCAATTAAACTTTAGCCCAATGAACCATATGAACTAGTTTCGGCAGTCAGAGCAACCCTGCGACTCATTTCACCGCCGCAGCGCTGCCAACTCATTCGATTTTCGTGTGAAAAGCGTGACGTGTGTTTTGTCTAAATAAATATTTCAATTCTTATTGCTTTCATGGCTGAGTACAACCGCGATCGCCACCGCAGGCGTAATCGCCGCCACAATAGCGAGATCTTCCAGGGGGCCAAAGCTTGCAAGGCCATCATCAGAAAGCTGTTCTCCAGCGAATACAAGCCACTGGCTTGGGTATTCTACGACCCGATAGAAGCTGCATTTTTGGGTCTGCACGACTACCATACAATTGTCCAGAAGCCCATGCATCTAAGATACATCAGGAATCGCCTCAACAAGGGAGACTATACAAATGCTGAAGACTTTGAGCGGGACGTGCGACAGATATTCAACAACACGTATCTGTACACGCCGCCCAACCATGTGTGCCACCAAATGGCCAAGAAACTGGAGGGCATCTTTGACAAAATGTTTTTGGAGATATCGGCCACCCTAAAGAGCGACACCACAAGCGCGTATGCCATGAGTCCGTTCACTGAGAGCGCGGAGGGAATGCGCGAAGCGATTCCTAACTCACTCACGCCACTGGAGGCAGAGTGGAAGAGTGAGGATGACAAGCGTCCGTGGAGTAAGAAGGCTAACAAGAAACTGGCCAAAAGGCTTCGGAAACTCAGGGGAGAAGTCTTGCTGCGGGTCATGCACATAATCAAGTACATGGAGAAGCTGCCGATAGTCAAGCGGGAGCTGAACTTCGATATGGCCGCACTGCAGAGCGTCACGAAGCGGACCATTGTCAGCTACTTGTCCGAGATGGGAGGATATACATAGGTTCCGGCGAAAATAAAGATTTATTTGTTTGTTTTTGCCAAATGTCTGCGGTCCTTGTACTCTCCATTCCACACTTTGGCCCGCTCTATATCCTGGTGATTGGAGGCCATGTACGCGTAGAAGGTCTTCCGCGGCGGTCCGCCCGGATTGAGATAGTTCCCCATGGCATACCAGCAGGCGGTCATCTGATCCAAGTGCGCATTATTCAGTCGCGTGTAGTAAGCGGTCTTCACACGTTCCGCCTGCAGGTGGGATTTGGATGAGTAAATGTCTAGTGGCTGCGCATCGCATTGTTACCTCTGCCATGGCCGGTTTGTGGTATGCATAATTCTGCTGCGATTCGGGAGTGTGCATCAGCCCCATCCTGTCCGGATTGGGTGGATCGTTCTGCAGCTTTGTCACCGTCTCGAAGACCTTCAGCGACTCCTTGAGGTTGTCTTGCAGCTCCCGCTGCGAGTAGGCCTTGCCGTAGCGACGTTTGATCCACTGCCGCAGCACGGGTATCTTGTGGGCATCCGGCAGGGTGGCCAACACAAAGCGATGGCTCTTGCGCAGCTCCTTCATGCCATCGGCCAGCAGGCGATCCATGAGCTCATTATCATCCGGATCAAAGTATTCCATGTCGTAGTGCAGCACCTCGGGTCTGAGCGAGTGCTCGGATGGCGGACGTTCGTTGCGAACCATTTCGGCCCGCTTGATGGCCGCCTTCTTGGTCCAAACGGCTTTGGCGCAGCGCACCACAGCATTCACGATGTCCGCCTTGTGATCCACGTGACTGCGACTGCTGTGATTGCTCGACTCGTCAAAGGATTCTGTGGTGTCGGATGAACAATCAAAGGGAGCCTGCTCTGGCAGCAGCTCTTTGTGTGGCTCTAGCAATGGGCACGAGTCGCCAATTATTTCATCGTTCTGCGACTTTTCGAGCGCCTTCACTATCGACTTTGTCACGATTTTGGCCAGGTCGTAGGGCTTTGGCTGGCCCGACTGCAGCACTCGATGGTACCGGAAATAGTACGGTCTGTGGGCATCAGGTGCCCGGAAGAAGCTTTTCCTGGTGTGCTTGACGGCACTGTGGTAATCGCAGCCATCCGAATTCACGGGCTTGGCCTGGGCCTTGACCTTGTTCCCATCCAAGAGAAACGTGATGCGAGACTTGCGCGTCTCCGTGTGACCCTCGCACTCGTCCAACTCGATCGGCGACCTTTGCTCCGGTTCCATGTTGAAGTCGATTTTGTCCATGTGCAGGCCACCGCCCAACAGCCTGGAAGGTGTCTCTTTCAGCTCTTCGGGCTCGCTAATGAGTCCGCCGCCGCTCAACCTTCTGCCCGTGAATCCCTCCGTGGTGGTGACGGTGTGCGCCAGGCCGCAGTGCTCGCCCACCAGTGCCCTGCCCATCTGCTGGCCAGGCTCGGGCCAGCTTATCTTCACCAGCGCCTCCTGGCAGACCACACAGCTGTGATCCCTGAGGGCCAGCACCTTCACCTGATCCGTGTGCATGGCCTGGCGCAGCCGCTCCAGCGAAGCTTCGATGTCGTACTCCAGCTGATCGATGATGCGCTTCCGCCGCATCCTGCTGTGCGGCTGGCTGGGGTCCAGCATCTCCAGGCAACGGTCACGCGCCTTCACCGTGAGCTCATCCTTCAGCTGCTGTGCCTGGGCGAGCATCGCCTGATGGTGCATGCACAGGTTCGGCTCATCGTCGAACATCTTCTGCCGCTTGGCCGACTCGTAGGCCAACTTCGACTCTCCCTTCAGCTCAAAGTACTTGTCGATGGTCTCATCCAGGGTGCGCTTCACAATCCGCTTCACCGGATCCAGTTTATAGAGGGAAAACCACGGTGGATCGCGGGATTTTCCATAGTTGGGCGCACAATCCTTAGCCCAAAAGGGGAAATTAACCACAAAATTGGCTTCTCCCTTGCAGAGGAAGTTCGTGGGCTTGACCACAGGCCGTCGCATACGCTGCTTGTACGGGTTTCTGGTTGATTTCTTGGTGGCGTGCGGCTGGGAGGTGGCTGGTGCAATGGCGCAGCTGCTGATTGGATGATTGTGCTGCACATGCGGCACATTCCAGCGACTCAGCTGCGGCGGTGGCAGGATCCGATCCAACTCCTTCAGCGTCGGCAGCAGATCAATCTTGGCTATGGCGATCATGAGCAGCTTCTCGTTGATGCTGTATACTCCATTCTTTTGGCATGTCTTGTAGTATCCCTCGAGGATGAAGAAGAGAAAGGCCAGATCGTTGCCCCGACTGAGCTGCACCATGGTGTGGATCTTCCGCTTGCCAATCAGCGGATGTATGCCGAGCATTTTCAGGCACTCCTCCACCCGGAAGCTGGTGCCCTGCTCAAAGTCATCCAGCAGTCCGGAGGATATGCCAGCAACGGCCTTTAGCTGATAGTCGGAGATGCCAGTGTACCACTTGGTCAGGTCGAGCTTCTCGAAGAAATCGCCCAAATCGTTGCTCATTTCTACGCGAATAAATTTCTCTCTCACATTCAATTTAAGTCTAATGAAAATCTAACGAATAATGACTGATATTTTAACTGAAAACTGATGAATACTTGATCGGTACAACAACAAAATGTACTTGTGGGGAAGGTTGTTTGTATAGCTTTGTAAATATCGTCCATTGAATTCACATTCACTTTAATCTTGTGTGTTGAATGTTGAAAAAATTCTGTTTGTTGGGTGCCCAAAATTTCAGACATTTTGTGTCCAATGTCAGCGCTGGTTCCAGACGATTTTGAAAACTGTGTTCCGTGTGACTCGTACTTTGGTGTCCCATCCAAGATGCATCGCCGTTGGTGCCACGGATGCCCGGCAGGCAGTTGCCATGAGTCCTCCCACTCCTGGTGCTGCCAGTGTGCTGCCCAGTGGAAGGCCATGCAGATGGCCCAGCGAATCGAGGAGTGTGTGCCTGGCCTCAATGGCTTCTGTTTGCGGTGCAACCGGGAGATTGTGGATGCCCACCAGTATCCTCCATGCGGCTGCCAGGGGGAACTCGAGATGCAGGACGAGGAGATCAGTCAGACGAGCAGGTGTCGGAGAACAAGGAATAGGCAAAGGAACTGTCAATGCTGCCAATGTCAGGACTGCAGCATCCAGACAGACATCTCCTACGACACATGCCTATGTTCCGTGGACTCGTGCACACAAACGCCCGAGGCCGAGACCGAGACCGAGCAGGAGAAGGAGGATGAGGAGGAGGAGCCTGGATACGTGACCGTTACTAACGTATTTGAGGAGGAGGCGGCGCTGATACACCGCACAGGCGAAACGGAGTACGTGCTGACCGTTCGTCAATCGGTGACAAAATTCCCAAACGATGGTTCCAAGCCGATGGTGGAAACGACGGAGATCAACAAGCGGATGTCCGTTACGCAGTTTGGCGATATTTCCGAAGTGGCCACAGAGACCCGGCAATCGGTGGCCGATTTTAATGATGTAACAGAAACTGTCGAAAAGGTTACCCACACTTTTCAAAGTGATCCCAGGCACGAGACAAAGGACCCACAAAGTGATCAAAGACACGAAACGAAGGGCGCTAAATATGATCGAAAGCACGAGTCAAAGGATGCTGAAAGTGATCCCAGACACGAGCCAAATGGTCAAGTAATTGATCGAAGAAACCAATCAAATGACGCTAAAAGTGATGCGAGATACGAATCGAAGGCCGCTAAAAGTGATTGGAAACCCGAGTCAAAGGACCGTCAGGGTGTTCGAGGACACCAGCCAAAGGGTCAAGTATCGTCAAGCGAGCCAAGGCTCGAGTCAAAGGAGGCTAAAAATGATGGAAGCCACGAATCGAAGGCCGCTAAAAGTGATCGGAAACGCGAGTCACAGGATCGCGGACTGACAAGCGAGCGAAAAAACGAGTCAAAGAACCCTCGAAGTGAACGAAAACAAGAGGAAAAGGATCTCATAGCGACTGGTGATCGAAGAACCGAGTCAAAGAACGCTCACAGTGATCAGATAACATCGGGGCAACGATCGCTAGGACCAAAAACCGCAGCTGATCAAAAAAACTTGCCGGTGAAACGTCTAGAGTCAGGCGATAAAATACTGCCACTAGAGGAGTCACCATCACATCAAAGTGAAAGACAATCAACTGGATCAAACCGACTCCAAAGCGACAACCGAGAAGATCTTGAAAATATGCGATCGGGAATGCCACTGGGGAGATCTATTTCCGCATTAGAACCCATTTCCAGTAGGCAATATTTCGAATCGGAGCCAAGTGTCCTTGTGTACAGGGAGACTGTGGAGACGGTGCAACACTTACCCATTGAGTCGGAAGTCGTCCAAAGTGCAGGCTTGAGAGAAGAGATTTCCAAATTCAGTACGTTACACCCCTCGGAGTACCAGAGTAATATAACCTCGGAAGCAGGCAGCCGCAAGAGTAATGTACCTTCGGGAGGGAATGTGACTCCGGGTTTTGCGGGCAAGTTAATCCGAAGTGACGTACATTCGTATTGGCCTGGAGGAAGTACTGACCCAGACAACGATAGTTTGGGTGCTATGTCCGTGCTGCACATCAGGACAGTGCAAAGGTCAGAGACGGAAGAAACAGTGCCCGACACTGAGGGCAAAGAGAAGGCACTCGAGGTGCTTGAAGTGAGAACCGATGAGATTAGAATTAGACCCCCAGAACCAGAACCAGAACCAGAGCCAGCGCCAGAGCCAAAGAAAATTAAGCGTCCAAGAACTGGTACAAAGAACACATACCCTTCAGACGATTTGATTCGACATATGGTGAAAAAAGGATACGACTGCGTCCCTTGCTGTGACTACAACTGCTGCTGCTGCTTCCGTGGGTGCTGCTGTGATTCGTCCTGCTACTCGAACTCCTACGGCTGCTGCATGAGTCCCTATTGTCCCTAGGAACCTCCTCTAGCTAAATACATCCGATAAATTCAATAGCCCAAAATAATATTAATATATAATCATCCGCTAGTTCCCTCAATAAATATGCCGCCCAACAAACAACAAAATCAACAAATTTGTGCCTTCGAATGGTTTTTGGCTTTGGCTTTTGGCTTATTCCTTTTCCATTTTGCATGTGGAAGTGCTGGTAAAATAATTTGCGGCCAATCTAACCACAGGATCGTTATTGATGCAGACGATTAGCAAAGTCCTTGACCAGGCGGCCACAGCACTCTACCAAATGAGATTTGGCTCTGAACTGCAGCTTATGGTATTCCGAATGCATTTCGTATATTGTTCGCTTGAGTGCGCCGGGCCAGGGCCAAAATGATAATTGCCATTTCAAATAGAATTATAATATTATGCTGGCCTCAATATCTGAGTCGGATTCATTGATCATTTCCAAGTCAAAGTCGTCAGTGAAGTTGTTGAAGGGAAGTCCTTGATTTCCATACTCGAACGTATCTGATTTCTGATTTCTGATTTCTGCAAGCAGGTAAATATTGTGTCTCTTGGACATTTCCTAGCTGTGTCAGCTTGGGGGGGGAAATTGAATATTTTATTTACGGATATTAAATGCCAAACTTCTTTGGCTACATTTGTGTCCCCCGCCCCAGAGCCCGCTGTCGTGCTTGAGAGTTTATCAACGAAATGTTTGCCATTTAATTTTTGTTGACCCTTCGATTGGGCCGGGTTGCGAATAATTTAGCCATTTGCGCCAAAGCAAACAACGCAAAATCTAGAGCCAACCCAAGCCAACGGATGTTCACTTTAGGCCACTAAAAGTTTTCTTTCTTTCTGTTATTTTTTGTTGTTGTTACCTCAACCTCTGCTTACCACTGCCGCCTGTGCCTTGGGGCGGCAGTCATTTTATTTCGTTTCATGTTTTATTCACCACTTCCGGCGGAAATAGACATAGACGAGATGGTGTGTGTGTGTGTGTGGATGAACCAGAGACGAGATTGGATGGATGGATACTCGGATGGTTGGTCGCTTGGTTATGTTTGATTTTTGGATGCTGCGAGCAGAGTAGGACACAAGCATTTGTTTTGCTCCACTAAGTAGATACGCTTTTCGCAAACAAATCCCACATAAATGCTCAATTTATAACGGACCGGAAGTTAAACTTAATCAAGCGAACTTTCTGGCTTATTGTTTAGTTTTTCCTCCTCCCACCACCACACACACACTCTTTCCGTATTTACTTAACATATTTTATTGCAAATACTTTGCTCTGTCTCTCTGTCTGTCTGTCTGCCAGTCTGTATGATGATGATGGGCTCGGTGTCCGCTCCGCTTTTGCCGGTGGGATTACATGGGGATTTTGTGTGCTGTGCCCAAATACTCGTACACTCCGACTCGACTCGCATTTCCATTTCGGCATCAACTCGATTCACAGTCACAATCCCTCGGTGCTTTTCCACTTGCTCTCGACCACTTTTGTGCATTTATTTATTGGCTTGATTGTTGTCCTTTTCGTTACGTTTCATTCCATATTTCGTTTGATAAATCTCCAGCATGAAACATGAATGGTTTTAGGATTTGTGTGTGTCTGTCCACCCCCTCCCTGAATAGTTAAAGAGTTTTAGTGGGCATCGGGCTGGAAAGGCCTTACATTGTGGGGATTTGCATTCCAGGGCACCAGAACTGTTTTGAAGTGAAGCAAAGTCTACCTTTGGTTGGTATCCCTTTGACATCTGACGTTTGTCAGAGAATTCTTTTTGAATTCCAACTTTGTGTCATTCTAGTTGCATTCATATTTTGTGGGTGCTTTTAGCTCTTTGCAATTAAATTATCCCTTCAATTATCGCTGCACAAATTGCAGTGAACCGCAAACAATTGTCAAGCAATTAAATTGATTTCAATTCAGTTTTTGGACACGCCTGCCAATGCTCGTTGGCATGCTGCATATTTACTTGAATGTGTCTGGTGGCATGTCGTCTCCTAGGGTTGCCTATTGTCTGTGTGCGTGCCCTTCAGATGAGGGCCAAACGCACACCCACTCACTTGCAAGACAAAACAAACAAAGGAAGAGAAGGCTGGGCAGGGCAGGGCAGGGCAGGGCAGGGCGAATCGACGCGTTTCGCATTTGCTAATGCACTCCGATAATTGCATGATGTGCCGCACACATCACATCAGTGATGATGTTTGGTTGTGCATCAATGTCTGCAAAACTCCTGCGGGCTGTCACCGGAAGATGCCGGTGTGCCAGATCCCCGGTCCCACGTGGAGTCGATTCTCCTCCATGTTTGCGCAATTAGAGCTCATTGTTGCGTTCAATGTGCGAAATTTGATTTGTCAAAGTTTATGAAATGCAAACAAACAATAGATCCAGAGGGGGCTTACCTAATTGCATCGCCACGTTGCCATGTCGTGTCTGTGGGTGAGGTTTCCCCTTGAATTCCGAGCAGCCTTTGACTAACGCGTCATCTGGGAAATGGAACTCAGACTCGTGTGTGATATGTTTCGGCTAACATCTAGGAAAGTTTGATCCAAATTCAACAATGGAAACATGAGGGCCTGCCCGAAGATGAGACTCGACCTTCCACTGATGCTCTCCAGTAAATTTCTCTGCAATCGGTCACCGCATAATGGCCGGCAGCGGAGAGCGATGCTCCGTTTGCTGTGGACACAGACCCCGCTTGGTGCCCGTCACACTTTCCTGACTCCAAGACCAGATCTGCAGGGCAGCACCGAGACGAGTCGCCTCAATATACAGTTGGAAGTTGTGCGAAGTGTGGACAGGCCTAGTGGGGTGTCGCTGCCGGCCATGATCTACTTCCACAGTCCGTGGAGCTTGCTGACCAGCAAGCTGAGCCTGCTCAAGCTCAAGCTGCTGTGGGACTGGCGCTTCTCGGAGGAGCAGTTCCTGGAGAACTCGCAGCATGCGGCGCTCATCATCACCGACTTCATACGCCGCCAGCGGTCCCGCAATGTCGAGAGATGTTCCACGCCCATGGGCTACAAGCAGATCTGTTACGACCTCATAGACGGCGCCCACGACTGGCGGCTGCACATGATGCGCTTCGAGCGGCACCACATCTATCGTACCATCCCGCTGAGGGTGCAACTCCTGCGGCACTACGGCCACAAGTTTGCCTTCATAGACGTTGTCTACGTGGCCCTGCGTCGCAGCAACGACTTTACATCGCCCCAGGATCTCGACGAGGTGCAGCATCTGATGGGGATGCATGGGAATAGTTCGCCACTGACTGTGGAGCATCCGCTCATCTTTGCCGAGATATTCGTCCGCTATCGGCGGGACTACTCCACCAGACCCACTCCCATGGGCAATGTGCGGGAGAACAGTCGCTGCATGGGCCAGTGGCTGGTGTCCACCTACAAGATTTTGCAGTTCGATCTCCTCGACCAACATTCGCAGTTCGATATTCCAGAGACACTATATCTTGCCACTCAATAAAACTGTTTGCAGCGAGAAAAGCTTTGCTTTAAGTTGCTCAAAGGGGTCCCCCTGAAGCTCTGATGAAGACGCTGTCATAATCTGCAACGATAATGAGGCTGGTAAGGCTCAGGGGGCAGTAAGGTCTGCTGTTTCCCTTTTCTACCTTTTGCACTCCTTCATGTGCAGTCCTTTGGGGGGAGTCCTGCTGCTGCTCCTTGTCTTTGTTTAGTTTGCAACTCATGAATATCTAATGCGAGTGGCAGTCGGAGAAAACTGCTGTGCATGCTGATAACCCCGTGCGCAGATATTGAAATATTTCTCACTCAAAATGTGATCATAATTCAACCAATTAAGAGGGTTTCCCCTTGCTGGCGTAAGATTCATGTTGCCACTAATGCCGCAATCACAATTTGTCAACTGGTTGCCTCCAGCGATTCCCTGCCGCTGTGCCGCTTATCGGAACACGTTCTTCCATGTGCAGCCTGTCAATAAGTTGAATTTAGTATGCGCGTGAGTCCAAGTCCAAGTCCAAGTCTACAGATTGCAGACCATCTTGGACGTGAACTTTTGTGGGTGCTTGTGTTACTCCTGCCACTGCCACTGCCACTGCCGCCTTCGTCTTGCATTTAAATTTAAAGCGTGCAAGTTTATGCTTTTAATTTTCCGCTCAATAAAATCCGGTGGCTTTCGCCTGCACAAATTACACTGTTGGGAGCCATTGCCCATTGCCAGTTGCCAGTTGCCCATTGCCTTCCACCGCTTACCCTCATTACGATGCAATAATGAATTTCAGCAACATTTGCTGCAAGGTTATTGTCCCTTAATCAAAAAGGCAGTGGTGCCACGGGAACTGCTTGGGGGGTTTGCCTTTTGATAATCGTGAAATAAATCCCCCGTTGAGGGAGCATAACATTTTCACTTTTAATATAAATTACAAAGGCTTTTCTTCCACGAAAAGTACGCATCCCTATCGATAGTCTATTGCTATGTTCTTATGAGAAAACGTTTCCCTTTGAGTGATAGTTTTCTTTAGTTTGGAATTCAACAACAATTACTGCGGCGCGTGTTTGCTTGCAGACTTGGAATTATTTTCGAAATTGCCCTGTCACGTAAGCAGCGAAAACAAAGGCGGCACCACCCGTAGCCCCCCTCCGGCTCCTGCCAGAAAGCCATAGTTAAAAGTTTCATGACACAAACAAAACCCAACTAACAAGGATGTGAGAACAGCCCGGATGGCTGAGGCAACGAAGTTAAGACACACTCTCCGAAGGGGGAGCACACAATTCTGGCTAGGGTATTGTCTGGTGTGTTGGAGGAGATTCCTTTGGCTTGTCCTGGCACCTCGTACTTCAGCTCCAGCAAAGCACTTGCTGCAATGACAATTTTGTTTTCGACTCGACATTGCGGGACACTGACCGCCGCTGTAATGGCCAACAAAACAAATGACGCCGCCATTGACAGGACACACTCATGGGTGTAGAGCCATGAGCGCTGCCACATGGAAGAAGGAAGAAGGAGGAAGGATTCGCATGCCGATGACAATGACTTTTTAAATTGTTTCACAAAAGTGTCAGTTTTGGTCAGAAAGTTTTACTAGCGTCACACCAGCTGCTCCTCCAAATAGATGATGGGCAAAGCATTCTTTTACAGAGAAAGTGCAATGCCACTTGATGATGATCATTAACATCATCATTAACATCAGCAGCAGCAGCCACAGGCATCACGATAACACTGCGACGTTACGTGATAATGAGTATGAACAGGCGAAATCAGACTTTATGACTTCATTTGAGTCCCTCTCCATTAGCAACTGGCTGGCAGGCTGCCAGTGCACACACCGCGACGCCAGCATCCGCGAGGCTTCTCAAATTGCAGGTGTGGCAACCACACCGCTGACTCTGCGACTCCAACTCCAGCATTGACTGGTGCCGTGTGTCGTGTGTCAGTTAATGTGTGTCCTCCTCGGCAACAGTGCATTTGATGCTGCCGCCATCTGGGCAACGTGGAGACACCATCGACATCCTTGCAGACACAATTAAAAAGTCATTCGCTGGCTTTGATAGCGCCATTTGGCTGGTGGATAACTCTCCCATAGGAAGGTTAACTTTTGCACATAGTTGAGAGACCTTATCCCTGGCATCTTTTACACACAAGACTCTCTGTATGCATATCTTATCTGTAGGGCAACAAACACACATTTTTCTTCTTGTTTGCTGAAAATTTTGCCGGAAACTAATTTCCCAAGTCGTCATCATGCGAGGCAACTCAACTCAATTTGAATTGATAAAGTGCATTTGAATGCCAGAAGTAAACAATTTGGAATGCAAATTGGGGAAAGCATGTGAGTGCAGAACGACAGCGAGGGTTGCTCCATCCAGAGAGCATTTCAATCACATATGCAAATTTATGCGAGGGGACAGCACAGGAGATTTTGTGGCAGTTTTTTTGAGTTTCCCATCGAATAAAAGACTTAGGCACTCCCCATTGACAATTTCCTAAAAGAAAAGTTACACCCACGGTGAGAACTCTATAATTACACCCCGCTGACGTCATCTTCTTTATGCAATGGACCATCCATAAGGGAATCCCACACGCAACTCCCACCCATCCCGCTCTCCCGCTCAGCCATCAATGCGTATGCAGAAAACTTTTGCCGCCCTTCGTTCGGGGATAAGTATGGAAAATATTTAAAAGAAAAGTTTCGACTTGGAAAAACACTCGAACAGCTGGAGCAGGAACTGTAACAGCAGCAGGAGGACGAGGACGAGGACAAGGAACTGGCGCCAGACTCTGGGGTAAATAATTTTCAATTTTCTCGTTAAAAACATTGCAAACATTTCAGTGTGTGGCTTTTTTGTTGTTGTTGTTTTTTTTTTATATTTTTATTAGAAGAAAAAGAAGAAGTGCGAGTGCATTTCAAAAACTGCAACGTTTTGAAACAATTTTTAATGAGCACCTCAGCGGTGGGGGCTGAGGGAAGAAAATTATTTTACTTCTCCCCACAGTGGCTGATGAAAAATTACTTTCATTTTAATTAGGAACTGCCTCAAAGAGCAAAGTACGAGGAAGAGCTAGCAGAAGAGTGCAAAAAGACGAAAAATTAAATTAAAAACACTTTCGTGCATTTAAGCAAATAAAGAGAGCGAACACACACACCTACACACCTACACACACACGAGCACGCACACCCTCGCATAGTGGAAAAGCTGGGGGCACAGCATGCATGCGGTGGCATTTTTTTCCCTTTTCTCCTTTTTTTTTTTTGTTGTGCACCGTGTACGTGTACGTGCCGAGCGGAGTTTTATTTTTTAATTAAGCTGTTTACATTTAGTCGTAATGTCCTTGTCGCGTCCCTTTATAGAGCGTAGGATGTGTGTATATATGGGGCTGGCGAATGGGGCTGGGCGCGGCAGCGTAGGTGCCAAGAGTAGTTTGTTTTCTCCGACTAAGAAAAACGCTTGCCGCACCTTTGTGGGTCAAGTGAGCAGCCGGGCTCTTGCAGCTGTCGGCGCTACAATTAAAAATGTGCAAACTTGCATTATTAAAAAGAATTCCACGACACTTCGTGGCCAAGCTTGGTCCAACCACAGCCTGGCCCCACCCCGCTCGAGCCTTCCCCCTTGGCGCAGACAATAAAGCAAAATGGTGGCAAGAAAGAATATGAGTCCTGTGCTAGCTTTTCTGTAACATTTTAGGGCCAAATTAATGGCACACCACTTTTGGAGCGCACAAAGGGAATGGACAGCCATGCCAGTTTTAATAAATTCCGCAGCACAATTTGATTAATTGGTAGACATGAGAGCAGTAAACATCGACCTAATTTGAGCGTTAAATGCTTCGCATCCTTTGGCAAAAACGCAGAGTAATTTAATAGCAACATTCTCAGAGAAAAACACACAATTAATTCAAGGAGGGAAAAGTCAATTAATTGCAACGTTTTTGGTTCATTAATGCAATTGGAATATTTTTGCAGGGATGCCTATAGGGCCGCACACACACACAAATCAATTAATTAAAATGTTTTTTCCTGCTCTCTGTGTGTGTGTGTGTGTGTGTGTGTGTGTGTTTTCTTTTTTTCCGCTCTGTTTGCTTGCTTACAACGTTTCTGCGAGGTAATTGGCCACAGGTGCGACAGTTGGTGGTAATTGATACAAAAAATATAACCACTGCAATGCCAAAACATGTTTATCAACGTGATATTTCACGCATCACTTGGGCATCGTATCGGATGCGCACAGTACCCCAGAGCACTCCAGCTTCCCACTTTTGTATGCTAGAAGCTTCTGATTAGTGCCGCATGGCTCGGACTCTCGCTCCTCATCAGCGATGAACAAAGGCCCGGGCCATGTGGCCGAAACAAATTCACTCGCGCTTTGTGCAGCAAATTGGCAAAAAGCCTTGGCCAAGCAAAATGCCGGCAGCGGCCACGTTACGCCTGCAACAGTAGAAGCCAGCAGCAGGGTTGGGGCATACGGCAGTGGGGCAGCAGTCAGACACATTAGCAGTTTCACTGGTCATTACGACTTTTTGTGTTGTTTGCAATGTTACTCATCGCTGCCCTCAGTCTCTTGTTTGGGGCGCGTGCCTGGTGCGTCTCTTGTCGTGTTTGGCCAACAATCAAAGCACATTTCCCATTGTTTGCTGTCCAATGCCAATGCGGCATCACGTCCCGCAACGTTCCGTTTCAGCTGTTAATCCTCTCAACTTTTCCTGCCTCTCACACTGAACCTTCGATTTGGGTCTGGGTAATTCCATGGTCAACGGAAGACCATTTATGCTCTACGTCAAGTTCAAGAAAATTAACCAGGCGGTGGTCCAGTCGAAGCTACCCGCTGGATTGGGCACTAAGTTCAATTCTTATGCCAGAGCTCTCCTCCCACTCGAAGACGATGTGTCAAAACCACTATTCGCCTTTGTTTTACGAGTGTCTTGTAACTGACAATAGCTCTTTCTTCTTTTTTTTGCCACACAGATACGAGTGTATTGATCATCAAAATTGACGAGAACTGGTCCCAAAGTGTGTTGGCCATAAAATGCTCCACGAAGCAGAAGGGCGGCGGCCGACAGGAAGGCGGGAAAACTAATTAGACGGATATCAAATACGGATTAATGGCTTTCCAAGTGCCATAAAATCGAAGGCGCAACAATTAGCCGGGGTACCTAAACTCGTATGTGAGGAGATGTGCCGTCGGCCATGGAATGCGAGCGAATATGTTGTGTCAACCATTAAAACCGAATCGGAGACTAGACCCATCTAGTGGGTGGAGGTGTCCTTCCCTGAGAGAAAGTCGCAGCTTGCAATGCAAAGTAAAGTCGTTAAAATCCTACAAAAAGTTGTTCCTGATGCAGAACTTTGCTCCTAAATCTGAAGATGGATAACTTTTCTTTTATGACTGTACTTTGCTGCCGGGGGGAGTTGAATTACTTTCCATTTAAAGAAAGAATTTTAATCTGGCCTATAAATAAGCAGCCATTACATTAGACCCACATTCTCATGTATTGGCAGCAGCATCCCGCCCCTGCCCGCCCGCATATATCTCTGTGTGTCTTTTGACGGACAAAGTTTTTAATCTAATGCATCATCATCGTAAAAATATCAGAATTTGTTGGCTGTGAAAATAGTTGGAGTTGCCATTGCCATTCCCCCCTTCCCCCCCCCCCCCCCTGCTTGTGTTTGACTTTGATTCTTGAGGATTTGCCAGCGTCGTGGAGTGGCTGTCAGCGGCAACAACAACTTGACCCCATAGGCAAGTCGGGCGCAGAAAAGTTTCTCAGTTTTTCGTTCAGCAGCCTAAACTTTGAACTTTATTAGAGCCCAGGTCGAGGTCCAGTGGTGTGTCCCCTGTCTGGCAGCAAGACAAGCAAATCCGTTTTGCGGGCCTTTTTCAATTAAAATTAATTAAATGCAGCGCGCGCGCGCGGTCGCAAATGTCAAAACAGTTTTCGTGGAGACACGGCACCGTCAATTAGGTGCCCTGTCAAAATTCCGCGTACGGATTTGAGAGGTCTGCGCCGGGTTCGAGACAGACAGATGATGAACTGCGATGAAGCTCGATCCACGACGTGGTGCATGACCAAAGTTTGCCCCAATGCCGTCTTGGGCTGCTCCTTGGTCCGCCTTAAGCAGAGCTTAAAACTTGTCTTTGCAACAGAAAAAGTTGGGAGCAGACAATAAGCAGTAAAACAACGGATTTGAAACGGATTTTAAAACAATAATACCGAGCCGGCACAAGTGAATAAAACGCAAGTGGAATAAAATATTCCTTCAAATGGAAGCTTAGGAAACTTTTGCAGCACCCGAAACATTTCCAGATTGGGGTACCTACCATTCTACAGCATGTTTACAAAATGGTTTAGTTTTTATGTTTATTATTTCATTGCTGTCGCAGCTTTAAGCATCCTTTGTGTAACCGTGTTGTAAGCAGAACCCCCTGATTATGTCTCCAAATTAAATTTAATCACCCCCAGCCCCCACTCAACAAGCTCAAGTTTGTGCCGGTGCCGGTGCCGGTGCCGTTGCAGTGTGCCCAAAAAACTCTTACTCGCCGCCCTTGACTGGGCGTCATCTTAGTCATTAAAACAGGTTCACGCTAAGCTCTCAAGTAATTTTCCCCGCCACTACACTGGAGGACAGCGAGCCAGCCAGCCAGCCAGCCAGCCAGACCAAGCGAGCGTGGATGCTGCTTTAGTTGCCCTCTAATAAACTGGCAACGGACATTTTTAACAAGTTGTTGCCAGAGAGCACAGCACTCAGACTGGGCTGTAATTAACGCAGGACAGATGATGGAAGAGAGCAGCTGCTGGAGGAGCATTCCCATCCCATCCCATCCCATTCCCATTCCACGAGTCTCAGCTAAACGAGATTTTGCATATCAGATTGCTGCTCCCGACTCCAGTTTGGAGCCTGCCTTGTGATTTAATAATCAGCGCAGGAAGCACAAACTATCCCAGCACCAACAACTATACTAATAAAGGGGCACTTTTGGTAGCATTGAAATTCGGAATACTCTTTCTATGACTGCAATGAGATGTGGCAGGGAATGGGGCTACCATTCATAGCAGAAGTTAAGCTTCATTCAGTGCTCTGTTCTGCTGGTGCAGCCGATGGGAAGGGTATCCCTTCTGGGAGTGTTTTACTCAAATGAATGGCTCTCTCTCCCTCTCTTGCTGCTGTTATTAAAAGGGCAGCGAATAGAAAAGTGCAGGCGCGAATGGAGGCGCGTGCAAATGCGAGGCTGAGCTGCGATGGCAGTGGCAGTGGCAGTGGCATGGTGCAACCGACCGATGGGGCTGTGGCAACCCCGAAGGCCACTTGCAGCTGGCAATTTGCATAAATTTAGATCAGTGACACATGGCAGCGGCCGAGAGATGAGAATAGGGAGCCGGGAGCCGGGAGCAGGGAGAGAAAGAAAGCATTGCAAGTACTTTGTAAAGGTATCCATCGAGATCCCCCACCAACGACCTGGGGACTCAAACAGTTTAGCAAACATTTCCAATTGGCGTTTAATTAGCGGCTAATCCGCTTGCCACAGCCATGGCGTAGGCGTGTCCCTGCCTGCCCCATGCCCCCATGCCCCCATGCACCTTTCTCTTTCTTTCTTCATTCCGCTTTTGGGTTGATTTGCGTGCACCTCCACAGGTGCCAATGCCGTTGCCATTGCCATTACCGCTGCTCTGATGCTGGGGACGGAGATGAAGCTCTGGACTCTGGTAAAAGTCCAATTAAAATGTCGTGTATCTCGCTGTGGTGGCGCCACGCTGCAGTTCAACCGGACACCGCTTGGGCAGTCCAATGCCAATGCCTCCGCTTCGCCGTGTGAAATGGTAATATGATTGGAATTGCAACTGCTGATTGCTCATTAGAGCGGAACATTCAGTGGCCTCGGCATAGATGAGGATGTGCATAAGATGGGATTGAAAACGGAATAGACCCTGACACTAACTAGCTACAATTTCTAGAAACCTTTGGAATATCTTTTGGGTTTTAAAACTTTTAAAATCATTTCAATTTACTTATTTTCACAGATTTTTAGTCAGTTTGCCCAAAATTTTCGTCTACATTTTATTCCTTATCCATGGCCCTAGAAAGTATATGCGGCGTCAGTCGCTGGCCCTTCATGCGGCGCTTCGATCATGTCCAGACCGAGTGGCAGCTGGAGCAGCTGCGCGATGGCACCAGCAACTTTGAAAATCCCTACGCCCTGATGGCACCACCTTTCGAAAATGTAAGCCATCCAATCTGCAAGTTCTGTCCCTATATGTACATCCCTCCAGCCAGCGTTGAATCTATGCAAAATTGTGGACCATTGTGGCATTCAAATGGACTTTGCGCATGGGACAACCACCTTGGGTTTCAAGTACCAGGGCGGAGTGGTGCTCTGTGCGGACTCGAGAGCCACTTCGGGACAGTACATCGGCTCGCAGACGATGAAGAAGATCGTCGAGCTGAACGACTACATGTTGGGCACACTGGCGGGAGGGGCGGCCGACTGTGTCTACTGGGATCGAGTGCTCGCGCGGGATTGCCGGCTGCACGAACTGCGCTTCAAGCGTCGGATGTCCGTGGATGCAGCGGCGCGGATGATTGTCAACATATCCGCAGAGTACAAGGGCATGGGCCTGGTCATGGGCATGATGCTGGCCGGCTACGACGATGAGGGACCAAAGCTCATCTACGTGGACTCGGAGGGGGTGCGCTGCCACGGCAATGTTTTCTCCGTGGGCAGCGGCTCGCCCTATGCCCTGGGCGTGCTCGACACGGGACACCGCTATATGATGACCGACCAGGAGGCCTACGATCTGGCCAGGCGTGCCATCTACCATGCCACCAGCAAGGACGCCTACTCGGGTGGCATTGTCCGGCTGTACCACATCAATGCCCAAGGCTGGCGGAACATCTCCAACACGGACTGCTCGGAGCTCCACGATGTCTACTGCAAGGACGATAACTCGTGCGACAGTGCATGCACTTCGGGTGGCTGTCACAACGAACTTCCCTGTTCGAGTGGTTCACAGCGGCCAAAAGTGCTGCCAGAGAATGATGTCCTTGCGCAGGTGGCAGCCGTCACCCAGGAGTGAAACTAATGCTAAATTTGCACGTGTCTGAGAGCTTTTTGAGCGCTTGATTAGAATTGTGTGTGCCACAAATGGTCGGGTCCACGGATCTGTGTGCTCTGTTCTCCGTTTCCCGTTTCATGGAGTGGAGTGTCGCGGCAGGTTGTGGATGCTGTCCCCGTGCTGGCCCATTTTTCTCCTAATTTTATGGCCTCATTCTCTCTGTCTCTCTGGCTGTACATAAGAGAAACTTTCGCTCGCTTAACCAACTTTTTCTATAAATCAAAATAATAACTTCTAAGCTCCGAATGACTTCCCCTAAATGGGCGTTCCACACACACACAGATGAGAGAGAGAGAGAGAGAGTGAGTGAGCGAGTGAACGAAATGTTGCACTTTGTGTCTTTTGGTTGTCATCAACAAATGTTGCAGATGCTGAAAGCAGAAGGACTCTACTGTACCATCCGGCAGAGGCGACACCGCAGACATTAGCAGGCGAATGAGGGGACGCTGCGGTGGGGTTGGGTTCGGGTAAGTGGAAGGCTTGGTCATGCCTCCCCCCTTGGACGGAAGCCTGTTAAGGCGCTCTCAGCATGCGATAAATTTAATAAATTACAAACCAAATCCGCAAATTTGTGAAATTCCGAAATATAAAACCAAAGAGGCGCCAAATGACTCCGAAAGAGGAGGTTGCTTGGTGCAGAGAGAGCGACGGGGGATGGCAACATTTGCACGGCGTTTGGGGAGCAAGTGAGTGTCACCAACTGCTGCAGCACGTGTGTGTGTGCAGCAGAAGGAGCAGTGGACCACCACATGCAAAAGGATGAGCAGGAGCATACGCAGAAGACGGAACAGCAGTCGGGCGGGACAGAAGGCGTTTTGTGGGCAAAAGTTTTACTGTAAATTGCTTTTAATCTAATGAACGTTGCCAGCAGCATAGTGAGGCACAGGCAAGGGGTGGAGGATGATAGTGCGGGTAAGGTAACCCCAAAGGCACCGACAGTCATTTTTCCTCTGTGGTGTCATTAGAAAATTACTTAAAGCCGAAGCCAAAGTCGTGCGCCGACAGTCGGCATGCCGAGAACTGTGCGAATGCTCGGAGAGCATTTCTAGAGCCATTCACCATGCGGATTGGTAGTAGCTGCAGACGGTAGCCACCGATTACAGGGGCTCAAAAGGTAGAAAAAAGCGGTCTATGGCAGCGAAACATCTAGGGGAAATGCTCTATAATTGAGTGAATTTGTATACCACTGTTCTACATTTTTCATTCCATTTGAGGGCTTTCATTTCTCTCTGCTCCATTAGTCTCTAGATATTTGCATAAAATAATGCCACAACAATGTGCATAAAATGTATGTAAAACAGCATCAACATCGCTCCTGTCGTTGCAACATCAATGGCATATTAATTGCGGCTATCATTTTCTACTAAATTAGCTAGTTAAATGGAAATGCATGTAATATGCCCAGACATCAAACCATGATACCTCCGCCATTCCCCCTACTCAAATGAGAAACCCTCCACCTAAGCAGCTAATGTGCGATAGCAAAACAGGGAGAAAACTATAATTTAAATTAATTTGTAAAACAACAAGTGCAGCAACAACAACAACAAGCTATTACAGCACCTGCAACATTGATGCACAGTGAGAAAAATCTGTCAAAAAACGTGCAAAAAAAAAGTTAAGAAATGCGCAAGACACAAATGAGAAAAGAAAATTGTTAAAATGAAATACCTAATGATCTCGATTATCACATTTGAAACCTCTTCCCCCTACTCTTTTTTTCAGTGCACTACAGCGATTGTTGGCGCTGTTTCTACGTGTGTTTCTGTTGCCATTCCACTTTTGTCAACGAGCTCGATGAAATTTCACACTTTGTCGTTAAAAGCGCGCCGCTGCAGCCAAAGGTAGGCCCAGAGAGTGGTGGAGGGAGACTGGAGTACGCGATGCATGCGGCATGGGGCATGGGGCAGGGCCATTAACTGTCGAGGCATAAGGATGAAAATATGCAAATGGATTTTGCCAGGCGAATCGAACGCGCGAGAGGCAAGCGAGCCGAGACCAGAGAGGTGCAACGCTCGTAAGAGTCTGGCAGAGAGTGTTTGACAAGCAAGCGTGACTGTTGCGGCGGGAGCGTCAAGGAGATGCAACTGCTGTTGTTGCATGTACCATTCGTATAGTCGCAGTATGTATGCAGATGATGATGATGATGTTGCTGCTGCTGCTGCTGCTTCTCCGGCTGTCACCGGCACGGTGCGGCAGCAACACTTGGCCAAGGCATCGCTCATGACAGAAGAAACGACAGTGGCAGGGGCTGGCAAGCCCAGGGACACACTTGGCCACGGCACCGCCCATTGAGAGGCATGCTTATGAGACAACGAGCGGATGTGGCAGCAGTATTGCCTGCTCTGGCATTTTCATTAACAGAGAGTCGCGGCAATGTGGCAGCAGAAAGATGACAACGGCAACAAGCGGCAGCAGAAACAAATGCAAATGCAGCAGACACACACAGCAAACATCAGCAGCAGAAGCCGTATTAGGAGCAACGGCAACACCAACGTGCCACGAGTAACATCTTCTCCGGCAGGCGGCAGGCGGCAGCCAGTGGAGTTTCAGCGTCAAATGCACTTCCAATTTATCAGCTCTGGGCCTCAGCCACTGCCTGCAACATGAGCAACATGAACTGCCGCCGTGTGTTTCCCCATTCATTGCCCCATCTTTGGCGGCTGTTGCACATTAGACGCAAATATACGGAAATTTGTGTGCGACTAACAAAAAGCAATTATGGCAATCGGTTAACAAAAGCTGGTTAATTACAGTATGGCAACCCGAACCGTCAGAGCTGTGAAAAAGCACCTGAACGAGGCCTTTGCGGGGTGGGGAGAGAGTGGAGCTTAATATGGGAATCGATTAACTACAAGAGAACTGCAACTTGCACGTAAAGTCAAGTGCAGCTAAATACATGTCATCAAATCTAGTCTAATCTAATCCAAAGTATTCAACAAAAGCGTGAGGATTCCATAGCACTGGTTGAGTATCTGAAAGAATAGTTAGGAGGCAGAAAGTGCTAACATTCAAATGGTCAAACTAGGTCAAACTCACTGCCTTATAGTTGGCCATATTGAAGGTGGGAAAGGGTATGGCTCTCATTATGAGTGGTTTCTGTGCACGCATAATTATGAAGCGAATATTAAAATAGATTCCCTTGGAGCCAACGCTGGGGTTATACGCCTCGTAGGCAGCCTCTGCCACCTCAATCGACTGCTGCGACATCATATCCCCGAATTTTGTCCACATCGAAAGGTGACCCAAGGCCAGAAACATCAAAAGTATAAACTCGGCAGCCACTTTGGGGTCATGCCTGGCCATCATAGCCTCAAAGACAGAGAGGGAGACCAGCAAAAAGTTGACAATCATTTGCATGATCAAGGGTGCGTGGAATACCTCATTGCATCGATCAACCAGACTGAAATATTGAACATTGTAGTGGAAATGAAGCTTTAGTTGTTGCACACATTCGTACCGGATTATCTTTTGATGAAATGTGACCAGACGGCGGGTCTCACTTCGGAGGAGATCCTCGTCACCGTTGCAGAGCTGCTGGAGATGCCGAAGCTCAACACACAGGACCCTCAGGGCAACCGTGAGCTGAGAATAAATGGACACGGAGAGGCATTCGGTGCAGGTGAGCCACGTGAGGAAGTATAAAATGTCGAAACATTGTGATAAGTAGATGAGAATGTGTATTCTCGGATGCCTCGATGGATCCTGCAAGTGGAACGGGTACGAAGCATGGAACGGCAGGTCCTGCTGTGTCCATAAAGGTGTGGAAATCAAAAGGACGATAAAGACGAACATTGAAACCATCCAAATCATCTGCATTCCCATTATAATCAGGTAGTGCAAACGATTTGCAGATCTCACTCCTGCAGCAGCTGGACCCGTTCTCTCCCAACGATAGCACTCCTCCAGGCCATCGATTACCTCGTCCACCATATCAGCACAAAGGAGGAAATAAATCAACTTGAAATATATAAAAAACGACTGTAAAGAAAGAGCCATAAAGGGTTGCTTATAAAGAAACAAAATCTATCCACTCTAACCGCTATTATAAATGCGAGATCTCGTCCCAGCTCTACGGCATTGTCCAGAGATTCGAATACGGCGTACAATATTGAACAGAAGAATATTGTGCCCTTAATGAAAAGAAATAGATTCCAGGTCCTGCGGCCACTGATGCTGCTTTCCCTGGAGTTTGGGTAGTATCCCATTGCTCTGTAAACCGAATCTAGTTATTATATGTACTTCCAACTCCAAAATTCTATTTTAAACCGACTTCAGCGGTTCTCTGTCTAGGTATGGCACTGTGTGCGCGGGACACTGCTCCGGACGCTTATAAATATACATGAATCTGACATACGGTGTCAGGAAACTCCTCCACTTATCTCTCAGACCAAGTCCGACCCGTTCACTAGGCAGTTCTAACATCTTCGAGCGCGTATTTGCATCACTCGTACTAGGTGTGCAGAATGAATGAGCCAAGAAAAGGGCTTTGTCGAGTATTTAAGCGGCAAGATGCGTCATGTTGTAATGTTCCCTCTGGCAATCGATTGGCGAGAATTGGCCAGCTGTTTCTAAGGGCCTGGGAAAAAAGGTCTTTGCAAATACAATTATTATCGTATTCAAATACGTACATTTTACGTAGCTTCTCCCTGGTGATTGATATAATGAGCCACGTGCTAAACCACTCACACTTATATTTGTGTGTGTTTTAGATGGAAAGGTGTAACAGCAGGCCAGGGGTACGTTCAATATGAGAATCGGTCCATTACAAGTGAATTCAAAATGGATGTAAAGCCAAGTGCAAAGTGCCTCTAAAAGTGCGTTAATTTAACATCAGCTCTAGGATTGTGTTGAATCTATTCCATAGTATTCAGCAAAAGCGTGAGGATTCCATAGCACTGGTTGAGTATCTAAAGGGATATGAATTAAGGTAGTTTTACACAGCATCTCCACCAAACTCACGGCCATGTAGTTTATCATATTGAAGGCCGGAAAGGGGCTTGCTCTCATAATTAGGGGCTCTTGAGCTCTCAGAATGACAAGACGGATATCCTTATGGCTCCCCTTGGACCCAACATTCGGGTCATACGCTGCGTAGGCTGCCTCTGCCAATTCTAGCGACTCTTGCGACATCATATCACCGAATTTCGACCACATCGAAAGGTGCCCCAAGGCCAGTATCATCAGAACCATAAACTGACCTGCCACTTTGGGGTCATGCCTGGCCATCATTGCCTCAAAGACTGACAGGGAGACCAGCAAAAAGTTGACAATCATTTGCATGATCAAGGGTGCGTGGAATACCTCATTGCATCGATCAACCAGACTGAAATATTGAACAAATATTCAAAAAAAAAAGAAGACAACTACTTCACACGCTTAACAGAACCGTACCTAATTATTTTCTGATGAAACGTGACCAGACGGGTGATCTCTCTGCGTAGGAGATCCTGGTCGCCATTGCAGAGTTGCTGGAGATGCCGAAACTCAATACACAAGACATTGAGAGTAGCCGTGAGCTGAGAATAAATGGAGACGGACAATCCCTCGGTAGATACTAGCCACATGAGGAAGTACACACTGTCAATACATTGTGAAAAGTAGATAAGAATGTGTGTTTTTGGATGCCTCGATGGATCGTGCAAATGGAACGGGAACGAAGCATGGAAGGGCAGGTTCTGCTGTGTCCATAAAGGTGCCGAAAGCAAAAGAATGATAAATACGACCATGAAGACCATCCAAACCATTTGCAATCCCATAAACAGCAGAAAATGCAAACGTTTTACAGCTCTCGCTTCTGCAGCAGGTGGACCCTTTGTCTCACAACGATAGCACTCCTCAAGGCCATCGATTACCTCGTCCACCTCATCGGCGTACAGGAGGAAATATACCATCTTGAAGAGTATAAAAAATGTCTAAAAATGAATGCCGTTGAGGTGATGTGTATGTCATTAGAGAACTGTCCATTCGAACCGCTATTATAAATGCGAGATCCCGACCCAATTCCACAATGTCGTCCAAGGATTCGAAGAGGGCGTAACATATGGAACAGAAAAATATCGCCACTCTAGTCACAGCAATCAGATGCCAAGTGCTCCGACCAGGACGCCGTCTTTCCTCCGAGCTTGGATAGTATGCAAAGGCTCTATAAAGCGAATTTGGATATCATAAATGCTGCCGCAATTTGATTTTATACTGACTGTAGCTGTTGTCGACTCAAGTATGGCACTGAGTGCTCAGGACAGGCATCGTCACACCTATAAATCGTCGGGAGTTCGCGAAAACCCTTTATAAAATTGTTCCACGACTCGATGAGGCCAAGTCCACCCCGAACGCTAGGCTGTTCGAGCATTTCTAAGTACGACTAAACCTTACAATACAAACTGTTCAGAACGAATGAGCTTATGCAGGATTGTATGGAAGTCTTATACGATAAGGTCTGGTGGTAATGTTTCCGCTGGATTGGCGTGAATTTCACAGCTGCTCGGCTGCTTAGGGTCGGGGAATAAAAACTTGAAATGTGCTCTTTTCTATTATCGCAATTATGGGCGAATATTCCACTTAGAGCTTAGGAGTGAAGTGATTATCCAGCGCGGCTGCAGTGCCATGTGCAAATTTTCCTTCACTGCCTTGGACCGTTTCTGTTCTGGTCTGGCATTAAATGGCAAAGGTCTGTCCAGCTGTCCAGTAGTGTCATGTACTCTTACCTATGTGGGAGCTTAAGGTGATAAATCATTTATTCCGCATTAATTTCCATTCGAACTTTAAGGTTTGCCCTTAATCATCGCTTTAGAGCGATGACTTGATTTTAAGTTAATTTCTCAACCCGCTGCAGACAAAGAGACTCCCCCATTAAACCCCTACTTTTCTGCATCCACGTCGCTCAGTCCATTGAGAGATTTTCTTGACACTTGCATTTCATGTAGCTACAAGAGCTCATCGCAGGCATTTTTGTGCCAAGCCTTGCGATTTCAATGAATAATATTTTTTAATGGCTGCAACCAGGGGACGACCAAAGAGAGAGAGAGAGAGAGGAGGAGTCAGGGGGAGCGGAGGTACAAGATAGTCGCGTTGACAGCCAACATGGCAATGAGTGGGGCCTGGACGACAAGGACGAGTGTCCTGTGCTACGACGGCACTGAGCTCAGAGCCAAGTAAGCCGTACTCCCAATTCCCGTAGTCCATGTAGCATCATGGCCTCTCTCCGTGGCGCACTTCATTCATTTTCTTTTCAATTTCAATTCCCGTCAAGATTGCAGTAACTCCTCCTTCTCCTGTCTATCCAATCATCAGCGTCCTCATCTTTGCAATGGAGCTGCAGAGCGGAGAGTGGATCAACATCCACCCATCGTCCGGTAATGAAATTTTACCCATTGTTTCCCAGTTTGGCTTTGGCTATTTTCAGCTTTCTTTTTTGTTTGCAAACGATTCTGGAACTGACAATCTGTACGGATTTCTTTGGTAATTCTTGGGAAATTAATGAGCGATTTTTTCATATATATTTTACGGTCCCACGAATAGATCCGAGACGAGTCTGTAGAATTAGCTTTCCAGAACGGACCTTCGCGGAGGTACCCATGGCACTGCTCTGGTCAATATAAATATCTTTTATGCTCATCGGCTTGTCAACATTGTCAACATTGTCAACGTCAACGTTTCCTCCTCCGCAGTCGTCGTTCTGCCATCATCATCTGATATTCATTACAGTTATGCCATAAGAAGATTGGGCATTACAGAGAGCGGCTAGAGGGGCGGTATTGTAAGGGGAACATTGCACTCTATTATTATTCATAGCAAGTAATTTGTTATCTGTGCACTCACTCTCATTGTTTTTGGCTTTTGGATATTTAATGAAATTGCACTTTTGCATGTGTCGCAATCTGTGCAAAATGTAGGTCAGATTTTCACCATTTCTCTATCTTTATTCTTGTTGGGCTGGTAATCAGACGAGTACACATACATTTATTTTAGTTTGCAAAACATTTGTGCATAGAATTCCCCCCTCACTCGCCACACGCCCACTCGCCCACTTTAATTTATGCAAAATTCGACCCTGACAAGGTGGAATGGCCATATTTTAGGTATTTAGGTATTCAGCCCAGACAATACACAATATTGCCACATAAACATGGCCAAAGGCTGGCAGCCAACATAACTATTCATACCAAACAGCTACGAAATATGTATATATATTCCCTATATCAATGTGCAATAACTGGCATATTGTGTGCTAATGAACAGACTTTCAGCCAACCCCCCATAGGGCATGGAATGGTTCATTCAATTAGAAAGAGAATAAGTTATAATTGCCTGGCTGCATTACCCTGCATCGGCCTAATATGGTTCGGAAAATCAAACAAAAAGCTAAAAATATAATCAGCAGTGCTGCCAGGGACGAGCTCTGATTAGTTGGAGATATTTTAAATTATCAACGTGAGTATTTTATGATGAAAACAAATTAAAAACAAAAATAGATCAAATCAATCGGTTTAACAAAACTTAAGATAAAATTATCCCATTGCCACATTTATGCTGTAATTGAAAGAAACAATTCCTTTATAGGTTTTGCATATTTCCCATAAAATACCAGAGAGTGCCATTAATGAAAAGAGTGAGCCAGAGGCAAGAGTAAAAAGGCAGCATAAATATGTGTGTATGTGGAAATGCTCGCAATTAAACAAGAATGTAGAATTTGTGTGGCCAAAGAGATACACAAGTGAACAGGGAAAAGAATTTCAAGAGGCAGACGAAGGCTTAAATGTGGCGGAGAGACGCTTGGAGGAGTGACTCCAAGGTTAGTGCAGAGCTTGTGGCAGTCTCCTGGGACTTGCACCAGGTTTAGTTTAATTGAATGTCAACCGAGTAGGCACGTGGCAGCTGGGCCGCTCCCTACGAACATCCTTGAATCTGCTCATGCTTCCGTTTGCCTATGCCTCTTTCGCTCTCTGATCTCCCCTGTGGAATATTTATAGAGTTCTGTATGCACTCCCACACACACACACACATCCGCATCGATGGGGCCATGAATGGAAGCACTTCAATGAAATTTATGTAACACAAAAGCAGAATATATTGTTACATCCTTTACAAGTGGGGAGAGGGCACAGAGCACAACCATCGATAGGGCAACCTGGCAGCCAGACAGACATGCAAAGCATATGGGAAATATAATAAAGAACTATTTATACAGCGACTAACGACCATTGATTGCTGGGGTATCCACAGCTGTCACAACAGCCGAAGAGATCAAGGAAAAAAGTTTCAGGCAAGAGAGAAGAAAGTATCCCACAAGATCCCATTAATAGATGTACAATATGTACTTTTGAAGAATAAATAGAAAAATGTCCACTTACCAATTAAAGTATATTTTTGATTTAGAAGAGGTATCCATAAGTTAATTTCCACGAATCTACGAGGTGTTCTCATGTTGTTTCCTTCCAGTTACACGAATGCATAGCAAACACACACACACCTGGCACACACCTCTATCCATCTGTATGCTCATTTGCCAGGGCTGGCGAGGCGACATGCGATACGAGCACGCTCCTGAAGCCTCCACAGGGATGGGGCCCATAACTGAATGGAGCTCTCATGTGTCCCGCGTGTGAGTGTGTGAGTGTGTGTGTGCTCCAGGTATATAAACTGCAACAAATTTCATACTATTGAGTGGTTTTTGAGTGCATTTGAAATAAATGTTATCAATGAAGTTGCATACTTTATGGCCAGCAATCCGCAACCCCGCCATCACCGAAAACACCACCAACACCACCAACACCAGAGCCACCACTAGAACCGCAACCCATGAGCAAAGTCCCAAAGGGGACGAAACAAAAACCATATAGGAGGTGGGTGAGCATTGGGTATTGCTGGGGTCGTATAAAATGAAACGTTTTTAAGTTAAGTGCAGTCCGGAGAGAGACGGTGTCCAGACGGCCAGGCCAGGCCAGGCCGGTGAGTGAGTGTTTCAATTTGTTTGATGGAAAACCAATTGTGGACACGAGCTCCCAACCCAACTATCGGCCATTGACGACCAACGACTATCGACTATGTCCCTGCAGTTGTTCATCTTAAAATGCATTTAAATGCATCCAGCCATCCTCCCTACCCCCTTCCATCCTTCCATATTTTAAAGCGCCAACATCTACTACGAGTATTGCGTTGAATTTTGTCAATTTCCGTCACCGGACTCTGCTGATTGATTAAAGTTGAGTTTTTTAATTGAAACAAAAAGCAAATAGAAGCAAATATCAAGTGAATTCCACTCTCTGGCAGCCAACCGACATCGGGCATCGAATAAATCACAAAACAGAGAGCTAAATGCCCAGAAAAAACCCCTCAACGGGCCAAGTTGGTGTGAAAACATTTTGTTGGCCAACAGCAACAACTACAAACAAGCTAAAAGAAAGAATAAAATTTCGAAATAAAACAGAAACAAAACCCACAAAAGCTCAACCAGAATCAGAATCCGATGCCGAATCAGTTCCAGAGGCACAACCAGAATCCAGGGCTTTGCAACAAAACCATTCCATTCCCGATTCCAATACTCATTTCGTTCCCCAACCCCAACCCCAGCCCCATTCTGCGTTTCCATTTTCAATGCAACACTTTTGTTTGCTGATTGAAATGCCGTTTCAGTTCTGATGTTTCGGGACCTTTTTGTTGTTGCTGCACATTTTTTCTGCTCGTTTCATTTATCGATTTCTACGATCCCCTCGACACCGTACACCCACGGTCTTGTTTATAGATAAATGATTCAATTTCCAAAATAAACCAGTGCCGAAGATTATATACGCTTGAGGAGAGTTGTGAAAGTTGTATTTAAGGCCAAAGCGTGGGAGTGGATCACACTTGGGAACCATAAGGAAGCTAAGCGATTCAGAAATGTTTCTGAATTCTGAAAATCTAAGCTCTAAGATGTTAAATAATGGTCAAGGCTATGCCAAACAGCAACTAAGAGTAGATTCCAGGTGCAGTTCCTGTGCTCTGTCCTGGATCAGCAACAAAATGGGAGCAAAAATTGTGCATCAGGAAACTTCCAGCTCTGCGAATCAGCACATCAGCTATAGACGATCAGCTATGCCCTTCTGCAGGGTCTTTAAATGGGTGAAAAATGCAAATGCCTTTTGTCTCGTGTCATCTCCGGTTTTTTTTTCCTCGGGTTCGCTTTGTTTTGTTATTCGGGAAATTTAAAATTGCACAGGAAAGCGAAGCGTATTGCATTTTCCATTTAAGGGCGGGCACTTGGACGTCATGTTACTGTTCATTTAGGGCTAAAACATAAATGCGATTGAGATAATTGATGCCCAATGATGCCTCTGAATGAAAAAGCCCTTCAACGGGCGCATCCTGACACCTGACTTTTGCTTTTGTAGCGATAAGAGAGTTGTATGGATGCGGATAGATACTACATAAATAAATATATCTGACAGGCAGAGGATGGCAACTGTCAGACAGCCATTTCGGGTTACTAAAATCAGAGAACAGAACGGACTGCGTACTCGTAGGTTTTCGATTCAAACTGATATTATAGTTGGTCTTCCTTGTGCATTAGCAATGGGTTTTCCTTAAAGACAGCTAGCTCTTGTGGAATTTCCACTTCCCCATTGTTAGACAAAAATTCCACTGGCCTGGCCCCATTAGTAGCACTTTAAGGAGTACTCCCAACAGGCATTTGTCGATTTCCACTATAACCAACAAGCAGATAACTGGAGCAAACTCAATTAAGTGAAGCCCCAAGGTGTCTCGTCCCCCCAAAAGGCGTGGTGTTCACTTTTTGCCACTGCAACCGCCGTGGGGCAACTTAATTGAAGGCAATTATGCGCTTATCAATGCTTCTCCTGTCCCTGTCACCGTCTCTGTCCCAGTCCACTTGCTCTCACTCTCTCTGTTACGATTGTGCCTATCACTCGGCAATAATTAAAATGTTTTCTGCCAAGCAAAAAAAAAGAGGCACAAAAAGTGGTAGAACCACAACGCATGAATAAGCACCGCCAAGAGTCAAAGTGAGGCCAATTAAGAGACTCGAATCGACTCATACGGGACGCGACTCCACCTGTGGCTAGTGCCTGGCGGCTGTTGGCTAGTGGATGTTGGATGTTGGATGTGGCCTGCTGCATTGAGCGAGACAAAAAAGCATTAAATCAATTCCGTTGTCAGGCGACAGCAGAGGGAAAGAAACAAAAAAAAAAACCCAACTTTGCTGGACAAACCCAAGCCCCAGTCATGAGATGGATGGGCATGCATCGGTGGCCAGCTTTGGCTGTGGCCGTGTTTGGCTCTGCTCTGCTCTGCTCTCGGAGAGTTCTTGTCAGAGCGATTTCAGCAATTTAACACAGCGAAACGCCAAGAAATTTCAGCAATTCACCCGACAATGAGAAACGCGTCGAGGTTACGCTCAATCAATCTCGCCAAGCGACAAATGTCCGTCTCCCGTCACCATTTGTGTGCCACTGGATGAGGAGGAGGAGGAGGCGAAACATCTGGACAGCACAGACCCCACCTGGACAGGGCGTTGGCGAGGGAATTGTCTGGTGTTCACCTGAATGTCGCATTGCTTATGGCTTCATTCATTTCATTTAGCAGCCCATGCCCATGATTTATTCATGATAATTACTTCATTTGCCTTAATTAAGTGCCGACGTTTTTCGTGCGATTATTAAGGAAGACAAAAAGTTTGCCACAAATTTAAAGAGAACTTCTAGAAAACTGCCAAAACACTTCAATACTTGGTGCATTCTTTGGCCTAAGAGGCGACTCCTTCAGGCCTCTAGTTTGATGTCCTGTCGGTGGTATGGCTCTCGGCGAATCACTCCATTAGCAGTCTCCATCCTGCAGCAGTGATTAGAGTTTCCTCTTTGCCTCTCCCTCACCCTCACCCCTCACCCGGCCATCATCTCCGCATTCATTTCCCGTACAGCTAATTTGCCAAAGAACGTAATTAAGCCAACTTCTTTTGGCTGCACTTCCAATTGGATTCTGATGCGCTTTTGGCCAGGACTGGTAGTGGGTGGATGTGGCCAGCTCAGAACTTTTTGCACATCATTCGCATTGACTCGACGGACTATCATCAAATTAGGATATCATTGGATTCCCCTCTCTCTCCCCTCTCTCTGCTATCTTTCTTTGGAATTACCTGATTACTTGGCGTCTCTCTGGACCCACCCTCCCAGTCTCTCTACTCTAATCCATTGTTGCGCAGCTTCCACCGCTCCACTTCCCCATCTAATTAAAACTCGTTTAGCAACAATTTCAATTGCGCTCGATGGGACGTTAGGGTGCGGGGGAGTGCTTGAAGAACTTGTTGCCAAGACTCCCTGCAGAAATCATTCTGTCGCGCTTCCCTCATCCACCATTCACCATCTTTCCCCTCTCACCACTCACCGTCAGCCATCATTGAGAAGCGCTTTTTTTATCCTTTCGTGCAACGTAACAAGGTTTCCATTACAACATTTCCCCTCTCCCAGCAGCTCTTTTCCTACTGCCGCTGCTGCTGGTTCTCCTGCTGCTTTTTGCTGATTGTGTAATTTTAATGTAATTCGCTTTTATTGTTTTTTATTCCTCTTCAGCTCGCACTCACTCTCCACTGTTCTCTCCACTCCACTCCACTCGAGTCTACTCCGCCTCCTGCACTCTCCTCCTTCTGTGTGTCTGACATTAATTGCAAGTGAAAAACTGTTGGCGGGGAAAACACAATAAATTATAATCACAAAAGTTTTCCTTATTTTTTGTTGTCTGCTTCTGTTGCTGCCTTCTGATGGGTTATATGCAGCCTTTATTGATTCGATTTGGTGGAAACACTACAGTTATGCTCTGTGCGGCAGGTGGAGTTGCCACACTTATGTTCAACAATGGCGCGGGAGGTGGACACACTAAGCACCTACAGGCAACAGCCCATAAATCAAATAAATCGGTTTAAGGAGCGGTCGGAGGAGCCCATCAAACCCAACCATCCACAAGAAGCAATTAAAGCTTTTTAAGGGCCATCCGCAACTGCAATTATGATTCAACGAGTATATCGCTTTGGTTTTTCTCCCAAAAATCCCAAACCAATAACAAAAGGTAATTGAGGCTGGTCTTGGCCATGGCTTTTGGAGTGCAGAGCACAGAACCCTTCTGGCGTCTGGCGCCCAAATCTACATTACAATGATAATTTATGGCCCATTATTTGGGGGTTACAGAATGACAGAAGGAGTTGGCTGGCTGGCTGGTGGAGCTTCTGTGCCACGTATGTGTGCGGAAGGGGTTGCTGGCTGCGTCCTGTCCGTGGGAGGAAGGTCATGCCAGAGCCTCTCGCTGGAGGAACCCTTACTCACGTGCATGCATTCCCTTGGTGAATGATATAATTCCCATTTGAACTTGACGTCTTTTTCCAGAGAACTAATCAAATAGAACACAAATTCCGGAACATACACAAATGCCAGAGCACGGGACAGGCGGCAGCCAAAAGTACACGGCAAAGTGAAATATATTTAGCAATCGCATTACGACAGGCGCAAGGGAACGACTTGATGGAGCAGCACCCAGACCCAGACCCAGACACACACACAGAGAAATAGAGAGAGAAAACGAGAGCATCGCAGAGGAAGCAAAAGCAATGAGGTAGAAGCCACAAATACCCTTTTCTTGGCGGGAAATACCTTGGCCCATACCCTTCCTTTCTACGGTTAATGTTTTGGCCAAGACTAAAGTACCACCCAAACAAAACTGCAGACAAACAGCAGAGGCAGAGAGAGAGAGAGAGCATGGACACTGAAACTTTGAGTTCATCAAAAAGGGATTTTGAAATACAAATGAATTTTCGGCATTCTGTCGAAGGCGTCTCGCCCGAGACCCCCCGCCACCCCACAAAAGAAGAGCACAGAATCCTCCTCAAATAAGCATCCACAAAAGACAATGAGTGCGAGGGGGTGCAAGGTGAAGATTGAGAGCGCAGAGAGACAGCGAGAGAGAGGAGCATCGCAATCAGCCAAAAAATGAAACACTTTCTTCTGTGTGTGTGTGTGTGTGTGTTGTGGCACTCACTCACACACAGAAACAAAGGAGACTCTAAAAAAGAAAAACAAGTGCAAAGGGAAGACTGAGGATAGCAGAGTGGGTTGGAGGTAGTGCGGGTGGGTGAAAAACTTTTGCTTACTCTGCGAGAAATGCCAATCAACCCTTTCCTTCTTTGCCATGTGGCATGTGGAATATGCACGACACACTGCTACGGCGGCAGGGGCAGGGGCAGTGGAGCTTTGGCTCGGAGCAGCGACTGTCAACAGCAGCGTTCTTCTGCAGAGGGTAGGGAGTGCGGGTGTGCGAGTGTGCGAAGGCCGTAAAATGCCGACTCATTTGTATCTGTGACGCTCTGCTCTGCTTTTCACTCTCTGCACTGATCTGTCATTATGTCATACCCTTTCGCAGAAGGTACACCCAGTTCGAGTCACGCAGGGGAGTGAGTATTCCTGATACCATAAAGAATGTTCTACTCGGTTCTGTATTATGGGTATCAGTAGCGTCGATATACTTAGCCTTTCTTTCAAAGCTCCTTTTGGTTGGTTTTCGTTCCATGTAGTTGTTGTAATTTTCCAAATCATTTCAACGATTCAGTTGAGAAACTTTTCAAACGTTTAACTAGCCTGCAATTCCCCTGCTGCAGGACTCCCCCTACCCTACCCCACCCTACCACAAATGGAAGCAAAAACCATGGCACACGAACAGGCGCTGAAGCTGAAACGATGGAAACGACTGGCGCGGAGTGGTCTTGTCTATAGGGTTGGTCGTGGGGTGAAATGGGGGAAAAGCGAAAGTAAAAGGCAGCGACGCGGATTTAAAAGTTTAAATAACTTTTATGTATCTCATTACTCAGAAGTGACAAGGCACCGACACCCCCTTGATACAGCTCCTGCACCCACTGTGTGGGGAACGAAGAGGGAGACAGTGAGGCAGTGAGGCACTGAGACAGTGGCAGACAGTGAGAGCTTTGAGAATAATCACAATGAAATCGCATAATTCAATTACAAGCCTCGTTAAGCCCGGCTCAAGCGATTTTGTCACACTATGCCCCACGGAACTAAAGAAATGAAACACAAAACAAAAGAGAAACAAAAGAGTGCCAGAAAAAGATGGAAACAAAAGAGTGAGCAAGCTAGCGAGAGAGCAGCTGGAGGAGTACCATGAGGATAGTGATTTGTGCTCGGCTTATGCCTAACTATTATCGGCTCTATCGTTGGATAAGCAGGGGAATCGGCTGGGCTTGAATAAGCGGCTTTGATAAGGGTTCACATATCGTAGGCATTTAATAGAAATAGAACACAGAATGGAGATAGAAATGGAACACAAAACAGAGTTAGAAAGGGAACAAAATCAATGGGAGATTGATGTGCAAATTAAATCGTAGTTCACTCCACTTTCATTTTGGTTTCCCAGCACACTTTTTATAAAGGCATTTCTTGGCATTTAAATCATTTAACTTTTACTCCCTCATTGTTCGAAGTCATTAACGAGCTTTTCCCCTAATTGGGGTGCTACATATAAAAAAGTAACTCAAATGCCAGGAGGAGGAGTCACAGTCCCCTTCTCAGCAGCAATTAGCAACGATTGCAAAGCTTTTAGTTTCACTTTCCCATTGTGGCATTTGCGTTCCAGGCGGGAAATATACCGCAAGCACTTGAATACCCCTCTCCAAAAACACAAACCCCAATCATTGCTGTACTGTGGCGTGTCTCCCTCTCTCTCTCTCTCTCTCTCTCTTACCTACTTCTCTTTACCTTTTGTGGCACCTTTGGTAGTTGATTTCCTTCCGTCATCGCTTTACCGGGGGCTAGTGGGTGTTCTTTGGGAGGACTTTGGCGCTCGTTTAGCATTTTTAAGTTTTTCTTTTAAGTGAAATCTAAATGCTTTTACTTCCAACTGTTGGCTTTTTACTGTTTCAGCAGTTTTCTGGTTCCCCCAGAACCACCAATTTGCAGTTTCACAAAAGCTCCTCCTGGCAGTTCCGACCCGACCCCTTCTGTCATTATCACTGGACTTGTCGCGTTTAACTTGCCAGAATCATGAAATATTTTCGCTTTACTTCTCCAGCGCTTTGTTTAGACTTCATGGATGCCTTATCCCCCTTTTCTTCAGCACCTTTACAGCTTAACTGTCTTTTTACTTAGCTGCTTTACATCGTTTCGTATTTTTTTTTAACTGCTTGACTTCGTTTCTCTTTTTTTTCAACTTCTTTATTTAGTTTTTTCCATTTTCCAACTCAACAGAAGTAAAGCTGTTCTCTACTCCTTTCAACGCCTTTACTCCTTTTGTTTAGTTCCTTTCTTTTGTGGGTGTATTTTTTGTGTTGTGCAAATAGCATGTGCTGCTCGGACACTCAGGGGGTACCCCATGGAGGTTACAGGCGCATAGTCCGTTATCCCTTTAACACAGAGAAAGACAGAGATTCGACGGGGGTCCTTCAACACGGAGATGCAGAGAGAGAGAGAGAGAGGGAGAGGAAAACAATTTGACATTGCAGTGCGTTTCGTTTTTGTCACGTTTCGTTTGCTTTCATTACGATCCGCACCCATGCTGACCCCGGAACCAGAAACCAGAAACCAGGAACCCGCAGCGACCTGACCCGAACCGTGACCCGTGGGTGCTTGTGACCAAGTTAACGAAGTAAGGGAATCCCCCAGCGGGAATTGTAATATTAACCAACCAACCAGCGAACCAACCAGCGAGGCGTCGGCACTTTGTTCATTCATTATGGAGTACTCGCCTTTCCGTTCTCCCTCTCGCTCTCCCTCTGCCTCTCCCTTTCTCTCTTCCTCTGCACTGCACTCTCTTTCACCCTGCAGCACTTTCCTTTTTCGGTGCGAGAAATGCGCATACAATTTTGTCAGTCTATTTTTTTAAATACAAATTCTACAATGAAATGCCTTGGCTTTCGCTTTCGTTTTCGTTTTCCGTTTAGTTTGATTCCTTTGACAATTTCCGGTTTGTTGACTCTTTCTTATTTTATTTGGTTCCCTTTTTGCTCTTGTTTGTTGTCTTTTTTGTTCCCTTTTGCTCTCCGTTTTGTTGTCTTTTATGGTTTCTTATTTAAAAGCCATAAAATTCAGCACATGTCTTCAATTTGTGCGTCTCGGCTGTCAAATTGGACATTTCCTTTGGGACGAGACCAAAAGGACAAAAGCAGACCAAAATGGAAACGGAAGCTTTGCGCAAAGTTTTGCGGCCCATAAAAACGGCCAAAATCGACTGGCGGTGGGAGCTGAGGGACCACTGGACAGGATCGTGGTGGGTTGATTGCCCCGTCAATCCTGATTTGAGTGTGGTGTTACTTAGGCCCTGCCTAATGGCAGAAAGTTTATTCTATTTTGCCTCGGACATTATCTATTATCTCCATTGATATCCATCTATCTGTTGGGTGGCTGGGGATTTGCGGAAACTATGGAAACTTATGCTATATTTTGGTTGCTTTTTGTTGTGAAAAGTATTAGTTGATTAAGACGTGAAAACAAGCATACATTGTACCCCATTATCATTCATTCTTCACTTATGTTTTACTCCTACAGTGCCATGCAACAGGAAACCATATTTTGCATGTTCCACTTTAGTTGTTGCATTGCAGTCCATTTCCATTCCATTCCACTGACTAATCTCATGAATTTTCCACCACAAGCTGGCGGCAACAAATGTGCTGTTAAAAAGCTCTCAGTTGAATGCACTTTACGATGCCACGCCCCCTGCCAAAAAAAATCCAAATAAGAAAACAACAACTAAACTTTCAACTTTGCGCTGCTTTGCGATGAGTAAAAGTAAGAGGATATCCATGGTGGAGGGGGCACTGTGGGGCATATGCAAATTTTTCATTAGTTGAAGGAGAGACTCAACTCAACCCCCACCTCGAACGACTACGACGTCCATGTGGAGTGCCCCGTGGGGCTTTGCCTTCCTTTTTGTGGCTCTCCGCCTCATTGCGATGATTGTGCGATTTTTTAATCAAATCGTCGGCCGATTATGGACGGGGGGGGGATAGACCCCATCAACTGAGTTGCTGGAATGCTGAAACTATAATTCCGTGATGCAAAACCCAAGAGTGTGGAGGGTGTGGTGGGGTCAGCAATTTGTTCGCTAAAACAAACATACGCTAAAAAAGAGCTCAATTTAACACATTTCATATGTAAATACCTCAAAGTACAGCAACAAAAGTAGGGTTCTGTTCCCAATGGAGTGGCTCTCCCCCTGCATTATTCCTTGGTACTCCTCCCCTTGGTGGTAAATTACCACAACACGCAAGGCCCCATGCACGGTCTGAGAGGCAAGTCCCAGGTTCCAGGTCCCAGGTCCCGGCTCCCAGGTCTCAGACGAGTGCAAACTCGTTCGAACCAGGCCATAATAATCGCCTTTAATAAATTATCGGCTTGCGCGGCGCGAAAAACGCGAGGAGCTCAAACAAGCCCAAAGGGAGTGAGCGTCGGCTGCCACAACCTGCATCACTCAGCGACCAACAATGCATAAAACGGGAGCATGTCCCCTACCCATACCCATACCCATACCCATACCCAAACCCATGCCATACGATACGATACCCCCTATCCATCGTCGAATGGATGTGGAAAAGGGAACCCTTTTCGCACTCAGGCGATGGCCGACATTTAAATTGCTTTGCTGCATGTGGCAGTGCCCCGCTTGCCCCTGCCTCTACCTTTATGCTTAAGTTGCGTGAAATTTCAATTCCTCGTACAGGGAGCGGGCTTCAATGGGGCAATTGCTGTAATGAAGTGCTTGAATGCCAATCAGCGGCGCCCTTTCCAGGACATGGGTTAACCTTAACCCATGCTGCACATGCTCTGCGCTGTTTCCACTGCTGCTGCTGCTGCTGCTGCAATTTTGTCATAATTTTTGATAAGTTGTTAACAAAAAGGTTGCCAAATTGTTGAGTAAATAAAACTTGATGTTGATTCAGTCCTTCGACCTGGTCACGTAAGCTTCGTATAAAAATCGACATGCCCCCACACCACAGTGCCACCAGCACCCTCGGGTGCTACCACAAAACCATCCTGCGCTACCTCCCTCCCTCCCTGCCAGTCTTCTGCTCAGCATAATTGCTGTGTGTTCACGTAGTTGTAAATTTATGAGGTGATTTTTCATAAAAACGTTTTCTCAGCACTCAACGCACATTTCTGGTTGTACCTCCACATAATATTACTCGCTGTCCAAATTAATTTATGAATTATTTTCTTTAAAATACCAAGAATAAACAACATGGAAGCGAGAGCAATTAACTCCACTTGCAGGGGTCCCGGTCCCGCATGGCGCCTCGGGGCTGTCCAATCGTCGGCTTTCCACTTGCCACTGGACACTGCACCATCCAATGGCCTGCCCTGGCCACACTAAATTCGCAAAGCGTTGTAATAGTCAAGTGTTGAAAATTGAGCGACGGGGTGTTGACTGATTTATACATGATAATGGGTTTGCCGCAGGATTGAACTCCTGTCCCGGGGCCATGTGTGTAGGCCTCTAATAGCCTGTTTTTGTTGGTTTATGTCAAATACGCGGCAAGGTGGCGCAGAAATGAGTTTATTGATATGCCAATTTAATGTTAGGAAAGGATTTAACCATGCCAGGATAAAGCGGGAACTATAAAAGAACTTTGTCAACGGTTAACTTTCCTTAAACTCAAACCAATTTCTGACAATCCCTCTTCCAATCATTCAATTTTCAGCCTCCCTCTCTGCTCAGCTGCCACAACCCATCAACAAATGGCCAAGATCGGTTTCACTTCATTTGCGGCACTAAATTGCAGCGTAACTCATTTTATCTTCGTGTAATCAATGTGCAAATTACATCTTGGCTAAAAGATTGACGCAGACTGACTCAAGCACGCAGGGCGTAGGATGGGGTCGCAGCAGTTCGATTTGCTGTGTCAATCAAAAGAGAACTTCACTTGACCTCCATTTAAATCATTGACGAGAACAGTCCAGCCGTGACCATTCATGGCGTTTGTCGGAGCCGCAGCCAGACGGCCAAGAGCCACAGGCTAAACGAGGACAGATGGCAAAGAGTGTCCAATGGGGCAGTGCCAGTGCCAGTGCCAGAGAGGAAACGCATTGCAAACGTAATCAAGTAATCAAAAGACCAAATCACGGCTGTGACAGACCCAAATAATTTTCAATGTGGCCAGAGGAACGCAACCAGTGACCGAGTCAGAGTCCGAGTCAGGGTGGATTGGAGGAATAAGAGTCGAGGAGTTGTGGATTGCATTGCGTGATATCCTCATGTGACAGGCAGGAGGCAGGCGGCAGGCGGCAGAGACATGCAAAGATGGCACTTAACGAAAGCAGTCAACCGACAACTGATTGAATGGAAACAAACCAACAAACACTCCGACAAGCATGGACCCTGGGACCAGGGCAGCCCAAGCACAGAGTGGCTTCTCCAGCACTGCCAAATGTGGATACACACGATGAACACGTGAACCTAAATGTGAAACGACATTAGCAAAGCCCCAGGAAGTGTACAGACACAGAATCTGTATTAGAGACGGACAGAAACAGGCAGACAGACAGAGAGAGAGAGAGAGGGAGACACACTCATGACAAATGCCGAACTCTGACTTATTGAAGGGTCCAACTGCATTTACATTTCCCAGCGTTTAGTTGCAACTTTAAAGTTCAAACGGAAATGCAGGCGGCCGGGTAGGACTTTTGACATTTACAGCGCCGAAGGGTGAATGGCAAAAGGAAAGAGAAGCCTCAAGCTGCAAATGTTCTTTCGGTAATGAATACATGTACGTGTGTAGGTATTTAGTATCTGCATTAATCGACTCATCTAACAGATTTGCATTGCATTCTATCGCTTACAGGACACACACATTTCTCATTCAATTCGTATCAATTTATCAGTAGCGACAAATCTCTATCTTTCTGTCTGGAACCCCTCGACCTTGCCTATGGCCCAACCACTTTGAACTTGTAAGCAGGTCAGGGCACGTAGACACACACACACACACACACAACCCTCCACAGCAGGAGTCTGGTTTAAGAAAGGCAACTAGCTAAGGATACTTTTGCAAATAGTCAGCAAAACTATTCGTCAAGTCGTGCGGCGAAGGAGCTTCATGCGCTCGTCCGACATTTTTATGGTTGTTGTTCTTGTTTTTGTTCACGAATTGGCGGACGTGACGTTGATTTGCTGGCAACGCCTTAAAGGTGACACTTGCCAAGGATACAGCAAACAAGATGTAGACGAGCAGACGAGGACTGCTGCTGCAGACAGAAGGATGTCATAAAATGTCGCAAGATTTTGACTGGACTGCTGCGCCCTCCCTGTCTTTTGGCTGGCTTCGATTTCCCTCCGCTGGGGAGCAGCTGTCACGGCCATTTAGCTGCTTAGCGCCGCAAAATCACTGCAAATCCTTGACTAGAGCAAGTCCCGAGTCCGGCCGCCTGCGTCTTGCAAGTCCTGCCGGAGTGCAGGAGTCCCCAAACTAATTGCAAATGCAGCCAGCTGAGACTGCAGCAGACTCGGCGCGCACGTGAGGCGCATTGGCTAATGGTTGGTGTGGGGGTTTGTGGCCTTACGCCATCGATTTGTGGCCAAAAGCGTCCCCCCACGTCCCACACGGATCGCATCGTTTGTGCAGCGTTTTTCGGTCTCTGTTGGCTTTGATATAACAATCCGTGATATGCAAAGAGACGGGAGACTGGCAAGCACCAGCAAAAGCCGTGCCGAATCGTGCCGTGCCCATTAAAGAGTCAAGCGTCGGGGGCAGTGAAACCCACAAAAAGTCAGACTAATTTGAAGACCTTTGACCCCACCCAACCCACGCTCGGCCCGCTAGGGAGTGTCCGGGGAACGCGTGGGCGCTTGGCTTTAATTTTAAACCTTTTGACATTGGCCCCCGTTGAACTCTGCCTTTATGGCGCTTTCCCTTTTTTTGTGTTTTGTTCCCTTGCTGTCTTCTTAAATGGCTTTATTCGCATCGTCAAGCCGAGAATTTCTCTCTTTTTCATTTTGCATGTTTTTTTTTGTTCTGTTTGGGTTAGCCCTCAGGTGCTAATGAATTCATAATGGAAACGGGCACTGGAACAGGTCATAAATTATGGACCAAGGGGCAATGTAGATGTATTTTTAAGATTCAGTTGCAAAAAACCAAAAAGAAACGGTCCGGGAGCATACTGAATAATTTCCTCGGGGGCACAATTGTCTCTAGAAGGTAGCAGTAGCATAGGATGAAGGTTGGGTGTTGCTGTGGCTGTGGGTTGTGGGTTGTGGGTGGTGTTACTTGAAGTGAAAGCAGCCAAGCGATTTCTCACCTGAGATTATCATGAATTTTGTATTAAGGATAGGAATTTTATGAGTTAGTCTATCTGTTGTAAGCCCGCTAAGCCTTCACCCATTTCCATTTGCCAGAGTTGTTTCAAGAGCTTTCTGTCTTTTCGTCTGTTTACGCTTTGGCTGGTGCATATGCTAATCCAGCGAGTAATTGACATTTGATTATTAATTTCAATTCGAATCTGTTTGAAAATGCATGTCCAATGGCATGACTTTCACCCAGGCATCCCTAGCCCCCGCACCATTCATGCGCATCCTCAATCGTCTCTGTGCATCGAATGCTCTGCCATGCATCCACGAGTAGACACTCGTTCGGTCCGTGTATCTGGGCCAATGTAAATGTCAATTGGTTATGGATGTTTGCCATCGCTGCCAAAGGCCCTGAAGCCGCTTGCAATCTTTTATTAATTGAATGAGGCAAAAATACATTTACTAACCGGGCTTAAATCGAATCAATGTACGAGTGTACGAGTGTTATTCTCGCGCTCACCGCAAAAACCAATTTGATTGCGAATTAAAATTCAAAATAAAATAAACAAAAAGTTGGCCAAGGACCAATGCAGGAGCTAAGAAATGTTGCATAAACATTCCGAGTAGTTTTTAGTTTCCAATGCACACCCAAACACACACACACACACACACACACACACTGTATCCTTCATGCACTGACAAATCCCAATCCCCGTCTGGGCAGACGCTGATGTTGGATCTGAGACTGAGGCCGATGCCGATGCCGATGCCAAAGCTGATCCTGAGATTGTGTTGTAACAAGTTAATTGAATTTGCACTCAGCCAAGCGTCATGCATGGGCTTAAGGCAGCTGGCAGGAGGCAGGCAGCATTCGGCAGTCAGCAGGCAGGCCATTGGGAGCTGCTATTTCTGCTGCTGCATCTACCGATACAACCGATGCTTATTTTATGGCCGACTCTAATGGAGGACTAGATTCTGATTCCAGCTTCTACTTCGCTGGGCATTTAGCTGGCAGCAAGCAGTCTGCTTGCAACATCTACTACATTCTGCCCCTTTTGCCATCGCCCCTCTGCCTGCTCCCTAGTTTTTCCAATTTTCTGATTTGCACAGATTTCTGCTTGAAGTCCTTGCCAGGACCCAGCTAGCTGCTAGTCTCTTCTGGGCTCTTATTCTCTCAGCATCCTGGTTTATTTTGTTGCAACCGTGTTCTCCCCTCCGTCCTCCGTCCCTCCGTCTGCAACATTGTCGGAGGTGAAGCCGAGTGCATTAAGCGCATGTGAACCAGTGCCAAACAATGGCACGCCCCAAAACGCCTCCTCTGCACAGTGCTTGCCGTTGATCCTGACAGACAAATTGCTTGCCTGAAGGAAGCCAAAGCTGGATAGAGAGGCACGCTGCTACCTAGTGCTTTTAGCAGATTAGTTTCCATCATCTTAACATCCCTAATTAATGAGGCCCCTTTGTTTTGCAGCTCTGTTTAAGGTGTTAAATCAAAGACTTTGCCCCGGCTCCCCCACGGTTCCGGCAGGTTACGAGTACATCTAGAGGAAAGTTGTAACAAGTAAAAAGATTTCTTTCCTGTTTAAAAATAAATCAAAGATTATTTTACGCCCCACTACGTGGAAAGAATTATTAGTTCATATTCCAGTCTTTCATTGGAGTATTTTTAAACCCCCATTTTCTGCGTAGAATTTCCTAAAATTCATCAACAAATGTTGTCAAATAAATCTGGCTTAGCTATGCAATAAAAATCAATTGCAATCAAATCTAATCAAATCAAATACTTTCACAAATATCAACAAAATTGAGGATTTTGCAATTATGTGTTTCATTTCAATGGGCAAAACTTTTAAATAATTATTTTGGCAATTTCGACACATTCATTAACACTCTGGGCACTTAATTTGGTTTTGGAAAATGGCCGCGGGCTCGTGTAATTGTCACACAAATGCCACAGCCACGCAGTTCATGTCACTTGATTAATGGCATTACCTCATTTATTTTTGCAGTAATAATACTATGTACTCGCAATAATAATAATAATAATAATAATGAGGGTTAGGCGTCAACAAAAAATTCCAAATTTAAGCGAAATGCAAAAACGGGAAAAGTTTGTAAACTAATTTCCTGCGAATGATTGCGTGGATGGAAGCTGCAGAGTGGGGAGTGGGAGTGGCGTGCTGTAGAGTGGGTCTGGCGGCAAATGTCAAAAATGTTTTTGACAAGTCCAATTTTCAACATTTTCAGTGTAATTAACTTCTGGGAAAGCCAATTAGCGACCGCACACACAAACAAACTAATTTATAATTTGCGGACATACAAATACTGCGCGTGCCCTTAGGAGATAAGTTCCATTTAAATATACAGTATTTAGTATTTCTATTGTCTTCCCCACGGCCCCTGGTCCAACCACTTGTTCAGAACGCTGCTCACGAAGTGCCACCATATCGTAAATAATGAAGTAAAGTGCATTTTGCATAATAATTACAGTGTAAATATTTTAAAACAGGAGCGGACTCAACGCCAAGGTGTTTCTGGTAGTATTAGATGGCAGAGATATGCATAAACCTTGTACAATCTTATCACAAAATGCTGCGCTCCTGATGCAAAGATCAAAATGAGCCACGACGAGGCGTCATCAAATGACTAAAATGAGTTACCAAGTGGGGGAAAACGCGTGAGTGATGGGAGCGCGTCATGTCGACAGCGTCAGCGTCAGGCAACTGGCAGGCGGATAGGATGTTGATGATGATGATGGCATGGCCATATCGGATGGGCTGCCAATGGGAACAGAACGGGAGGAATGGGTGAATGTCGGCCACAGTTGGCTGACATTACACTTGTCAACGGGTGTAATTGCGTTAACGATGACTCTCTACTGCCATCACAGGCGCTGTCTCCAGCTGCTCCTACGACTACGGGTGTGATGAAGTGTTCCAACCCGTGGCTATAGCTGGAGCTGGAGCTGGAGCTGTAGCTGTGGCTGTGGCTTTGGCATTTGCAAATGCCATTGACTTGAAGCACAATACACAATAATTGCCAAGTGACGGCAGTTTAGCAGGGGACTGGCGGCGCATCAATAACGAGTGCTACACACTCCACACTCCCTTCGTTGCCGCATTAGGAATACGCCAAGTCAAGACCCCTGGCTCTCTGCCATGCTGGCAGCCCAAATCACACCCATTTATCAGCAGACGGTAGAGAGAGAGAGAGAGACTACGAAGAGACCTGGAGTTGCCACAGCGCTGGAGACGGCTAATTGCAGTTCATGCGAAAAACATCGTTAATCAACTCATTGACAGTTTGTTATTTGTTAAACAAAGCTAATGACTTAATGGCATAAATGGTGTGGCAACTGCACCAGCGACGCCGCCACGACACCACCATGGCCAAAAGGATATGTCCAAAGACAGCTCCCAGGATGGCATGGCATGGCATGGCAGCTGAAGGCATGGACACTAGCCATCCACCTTCGTGTCCCTCCCGTTTTTATGTAGATACACAAACAATAAAATGACAAGCCAGGGATACAATTAATTGTTCTGGGGCGGCCTCTGGCTGGCATGGAGCCAAGTGCAAGTGGAGGCCAACCATGTGGGCGTGGCCTGATCACGCTTCACCCAGGGGACAGGGAATGGTAGAGAGCACACTATCATCGCCTACTGCCATTCCCACAGAAAACAATACTCAAATGGAAAATTCACTTAAATTTCAAGAGTTTTCCCCGATCATAGGAGGCCGTTTGAGAGGGACTGTCGTTGAGGCCAACCCAGAAGTTCACAAATCCTCAGTCGTAGGCAGTTCATCGATAGATTCAGATCTCTCTCTTTCACACAACAAAAATTATATAAAAAGTTATTTTTTTTTATTTCCGTTTTCTAAATTTTTCTTGTGAAAATTTGTATTTTAGTTTAGAGTTTTGATTTTATTGTGAAACAATTTTAGAAATGAATTTTTGCTCGGTTCCCTATGAAGCTGATTTCGGCATGAATGCAGAAGCCAATAAGGTACGGGTTGCCACCGCGTGTTGCAAGACTGATTACCATCTGCCTTCTACGTTGCAGATGATGAACATGTCCGCTCAAATGGGCATGCAACAGAATGGTGGACAGGGCCAGGGCCAAGGGTCTGGTGGCATGCCCATGTCCATGGGGCCAATGAACCAGCCCCAGATGAACCTACCCCCGATGCAGATGCCGCCCATGTCCACCGGTCAGATGTCCTATCCGATGCAGGGCAGCGGCATGCAGCCTCTGCCCTTGGGCATGATGCCGTCGGGCAATGGCATGACCCCCCTGGGCACCATGTCCTCGCACCTGCCCATTGGCGCCGTGACGCCGCTGAACAGCATGACCATGGTGCCGATGATGGGCAATTCGATGGGCACCATCGATGCCCCGGGCGTAAACGCTGTCATAGCGGATCTTCAGCCCATGTCGAGTATGCAGCAAATGTCCTCCATGCCCCAGATGGGTGGCATGGCGCAGATGGGTGGCATGCACCAGATGTCCCAAATACCTCAGATGTCGCAGATGCCGCCGATGCAGCCGTTTACCCAAATGCCGCAAATGCAACACCAAGGACGTCTCACAGGGGGCGGCAGCGGCGGCGGCGGCGGTGGAGCTGGTTTAGCCTCCAATTGCAGTCAGAGCCCGGGAAATTGGAGCTGCAGCCATGGCAACAGTCAACCCATGATGAGCAACAATATGTGGCAGTACAGCGGGAATCCCTCCCAACAACAACAGCAGCAGCTACTGCAGCAACAACAGCAGGTGCAGCAGCAGCAAGCCCAGCAAAATCATCAGCGCATGAAATCGCAATACGAAATGATGAACAACAACTACCGGGATGTGCGCAATGGCCTAAAGTGAGTTGAGTAAAACACTAACACACATTTTGACATTTCTTGTCATATTTTCCATAGCTCACCAAACATGTTTTCACTTCGGGACACCAAGGGCAACACTTCATTTAATTCTGGTGAGTTTTGTGACGGCTCCAAAGCAAAGGCAAACTGCTAGCTTACTTTTCTAATTCTTTTTCTATACCTTTCTGGTTTCTGTTTAGGCAAATCAATGAACAAGGTCTGGCGTTGATGAAACATTGCTATGATCCCCCCAATCCACACTTTTTTGTAACATTTTAAATGTTTGGAGCATCAGTGGATGCAATGTACACACATCCTGTCTTGTACAGTCTCCTCCGCAAGCATTAACAACAATAACAACTAAAAGTACACTTAAACAGATGAAAGCAAGATCAACAACCAACACACACACACACGCGCATGTACCAAGAGGATAACAATGCTATTCCAATAAATGGTTTATATGTCTTGATCAAAGCAAGATTCATCATCAACAAGTCGACGTTTTCATTCATTCCGGTTTTTCCTCTTGGCCTAGAGAGGGTTTTTCTTTTGCGACTTTAAGCGCATTGATTTATGGCATTCAGACATCAAAATTGGCAACTGAAACAGTCGGGACAGGGGCAGGGTACCGACGAATCAGCGCCAAAGACGATAAAAAATTTATGCTGACCGCATGATGAAGGCATAAAAAAAAATGTTGCCAACTTATGGCCCAAAATGCAATTCCCTGCCTCTGTTCCTCCTGCCCTTGCTGCGTGTATAAACAATGGCTTTATCGAGCCACTGGCATCAGTTGGTTGTGCCCCACAGTGTCCGCAGTGTGCCCCATTGCCCCACCCCTGGTGCCACACCACACCCATGAAGCCAAAGAGCTGAAGTCGTTAGATTCTGGCAGTCGAGGCGAAGGTGTGAATATTTTATGTGGCACTATTTTGATACCATAAATCTTTTAGTAGTTGATTCTGGAAAAGTTTTTGCGTTTTACCGCATTTCGTTTTGTGGTTTCGTTCCGTTTCACTGCGTTCCCCTTTCCCTGGCCCTGATGCCGTCGTTCCATTTTGCGCAGATTGCAATTCCAGTGTTGATCCCTTTGATGTGGCAAACTCTACTTCTTTGAGGTGCTTCCCTAATGATTGAGCTGCCGTTAAAATATCAATTTCGATTAATATTTCGATTTTCTTGATTAGAATTTCCCGTATACAAAGCAAAGCATTTTTCGGAATTCTATTTCTGTGGTTTCTTCTATCCTTTCATTTCCTTTCGAATAAATCTCATTACAGAGCATTCCTCCTGGCTACCTTTTCAGAGCCATGCACATGCCCCAAAATGTTGCTTTGGTCTGCAGCAAGCGAAAGCATTTTACATTTCTGCAGAAGGCATCATTAAAATTAAAAGATGAACAAATAGAGAAAAAACCCAAGCCACAAAAACAGACAGACAGTTGAATGGACGTTGAATGCTCGGCGATTCGGACATTCTGAAAAGTTTTCACAGCACAACGAAGAAGAAGGAGACTGAAGACTGAAGCATCGCAAAGGACAATGAGGCCAGGCCAGGCTGGGCCAGGCTGGGCCGGACTGGTGGGAGATGACGAGAAGTTTTCCGGGCAAGTTGTGATGGTCGGCTGGGGGCAGAGGAGGGCACAAATTTTATTCATGACGGAAGCAATACTCAAATTTCGTCTATTAATATCTTGGCAAAAAGGGGATGGATGAGTAAGGGTGCAGGTCCTGGGCCCGGACTCACAACTCCAATGCAACTGTCAGGGTCCCTGGCTGGGTCCAACTTCCAGAGACTATGCAGAGGAGCCCAGCGCCAGCAACTGTCCAACTGTCAGTCCAACTGTCTGCTGGTCTAACTGACACACACACACACACACACACACACACACACCTCTCT
>NW_022995743.1:5068977-5091700 GCF_900245975.1 Drosophila guanche | reverse complement strand
CCCCCCCCCCCCCCCACCACTGGTGCATATTGCCAACACAACCTCAAATTGCATTCCTAATTCCTTTTATACGCCATACCACGTCCAGTCTCGTCCCATTTCATGGCATTCCGACATACCATCCATGTCCTAACCCAACCCCACCGTACCCATATGTAAATCCTTTCCCTTGGGAACACTTTCTGCAAAATATGCAATTTACGCTTGAAAGGTTGCACCAACACACTGCCAGCAACATCCTGCACTCTGCCTCCAAATTTTTGGAAACATTCTCTACAATATGAACCAATTTCTTAGTTATTCTGTTATTATGCATACGTCATATTATTGTCCAATTCCGGCAACGAGCAAAGCGAATGAAAGCCTTCACTCATGCACTGCGTCACTCCAGCTGTCCTTTGTCCATCAGTCAGGCGGAGGTGCCAAAAACACTTTCCATCTGCAGCTATTTGACCGGTAAAATATGCCAAAAGCTGTCTGGGAATTTAATTATTTGGATAACGGAAAACACTTGAAACTGTATGATATTTTATCATTTAAGTTTTGCAAGTAATCAGTATCAGTAAATTGCCATACAAATTAATATTGACTTGTATTTTTCCAACCCATCAAAATGCAAAGCTCCTTTTAGTGTCTGTTTCAAAATGGTCTATCAATTAGGTTCATGTCTTTTCTTGAGTCATTTGTGTGTATTTCCACAAGCTCGAATTCAGCTTACCGAATATTAATTCAAATTGATTTATGCAATTGGACATGCCTCTCCCTCTCTCCTTTAATTACTTTGTTAGACATCAAGAAATGTTGTGTTTGGCAACCTCACAAAAAGGAAAACTTGTGGCATCTACATACTAGTAACATTTATCTCTTCCTTGCGTTACTTCATGTGGCTTCTCCCTGCGCCGCTTCGTGTGGCAAGTTAGCACAATGAACATGAGTTTTAACTTGTCGTTTGTTGCATTTGTCAATTGTTGTTGCACTGTCACTCCACCCCCAATATTTGCAGTGGGTCCACACACAGGGCGAAAGTCCTCTATTTAGAAATGTCTCTTTCGGTCTGTCTATGAGCCAAGTTTTTGCCTTGTTTTAGAATTTGCCGACTGCATTTTGTATTGTTAGGCGCCCGATAGTGGCCCCTGTGATCCTGTGTGTCTGTCGCACTCTCTCTATCTGAGTCCTGCTCTGTTCTATTCTGAATGTGGGCCAACTTTTTGAAACTGTGCCAACTTTTGGCTTGTTTTTGCTGATAACTTCATCATCGTCATGACATCCTCTCGTCATTCTCATTCAAGTGGAACCCAAAACCGAACCGAAACCAAAACCAAACCAAAAAAACAAGAAAATAAAATCGAGACGACAAGGAAACAAAGAAAATGAAAACTCGTTGGGCAAATGTTTTGTCATGATTTTCCCTCTACTCATTGGGCCTTCATAGACTCGTCTGCTGCCAATGAAAGGGACCTGCTGCAACTTGATTGTCGTTCGAGTATGCACATCACTTGGCCCAGATTATCGAACATTCACAGCACCCACCCACAACAATCTCCCGGTGTCCACATGGAGCACTGGTATGGTAGGATGAGCCTAGGTAGGGGTCCTAGGATGATGCCATGGCTAATGGCTTTTTGTTTTGCACATTTTTGAGCCTTTGAGTAATTAAATTTATAGATGCATAAAATGCCAACCTGTTCGCCCCCCCTGTTCTCTCTGCCTCTCTCCCTCTCACTCTCGGACCTGTTTTACCGTTCAAATGTTTGACTTTTTCGGCCACGTCCATAACTGTACGTTCGTGTGTTGGCTGTCCGTTTGTCCCCCTCCTGTCTGACCGCATGGTCATCGAATAAGCTTACATTTGCCTGCTGCTTTGCTGGCTATTAATTTCGAGTGGTTCGGTTCGAGTGGTTTGGGGCTCACATGTGTACACATGTTTGGGCTTGTAAAAATGTCATGTTCATTTGTGGATTGTGCGACCGAAATGGAGCACCACAAGCAGAGTGGAAGAGAGGAAGAGCGAAAGAGAGAGAGCATGCAAATAAATGTCTCGCACATGCCACCCATCCAAAAAAGAGACAGCAGTTCGCCCACGCATTTGGCCATTGGCCTTCCTGCCTTCCAGCGCGAGTGCGAGTGTGAACGAAAGAGCAACAAAGAGAGAGAGAGAGAGATGGCGAGAGTGGGTGCATGGATTTTGGCGACGGGGCTTTTTTCAGCAGATTTATGAGTGAATCTGATAAGTGCTGCCAATAAATTTTCGGCCAACAATTTACAATGTTCTCCGGGACATGGAAAATGGGAACTGGTATTGGTACTGCCACTTGAGGGTTTGGGCAATGTATTTTGGGTTATTTTATTGCCATTTACCAAACAACTGTAGCAGATCTGAAGTCATTGGGGATCTCTGGAGGGAGCATGGAGGGAACTGAACTTGGAAAGGAAAGCAAAATGCCTTGAAAAGGGAAGCAAAACAAAGCTATGGCGAGAAAAGACTTTTACTTCGAGCAACAAGTATCCGTTGATGGTAATTCTATGAGGATTAAGTGAGCATAAAAAATACCTCCTTAAATGTATTTTTGGATCTTAGACAACGTTTCAATAATACACAAATCCCTTAATATTATCATTTATCACTGCTAGAACTAGCCTCACAGGCAGCCCAAACCACTTTTACCTTTATTTGCTTTATTTATTTTACGAAACTTTCTCTCCCATCTCTGTTCAATTGTAATCTCTCTAATTATTAAATTTAAGACTTGCACTCAAGGACTTACCGCAAAGAATTGCCAAATGAACAATGCCTCGTATAGTACAACATAATCACACAAGTCTTGCCGCAGCAGTGGCAATACTCGTAGAAGCAACAGCCACCAGAAGCTGCTGCAGCATCAACAAAAATTCAACAATGGACATAAAACCACAGAGAAATCAGTGAATTGTACAACATTTAAGCAAACATACGAGTACTGGTTGAATGTGGCATCGCAAAGAGAGATGCATAGAAATCCAAGCAGAATTAAGTTAAGGCGTCTTCTCCTCCTCCGCCAGCATTCAGCATTCAGCCAGGACTATTGCATGCCACATGCCCACCCCCCCCTCAAAAAACACAATGACGATGACTCCGACGGCGTCTCCGACTCCAGCGAGAAGCAGAGAAGTTGGCCAAAAACTTTACACATCTGAATGTGGAGCAGGAGCAGCAGGGGAGGATGGGGGGTCGAGCTGGAAGAAAGGAACTATCGCAGCAGAAGTGAAATAAAGTTGAATGTAAGCAAACAAGTTGAACCAACAATCCAAGTCTCTAATTGTATTTGTGTGCGTGTGCGTGTTCGTCTGTGTGTGTGTGTGTGTGTGTGTGTAGGCGCCGTGGGCGTGGCACTGTGTTTTATGCGGCAAACCGGAACGCACCACTTTGGCTACACTTGTGCCGGCTGAAGAGCAGTTGGTGGAAAATATGATGAAGCCAAGCAAAACGGAAGAATTGAGAGACTCCTTGAGGCCCCAGAACAGCACAAAACAGGACCCAGGACCCCAACCCGTCCCAACCCTAGCCGAGAGCATTTGCGATTGCCAGTCCGATGTCCAACAAGACGTGAAATGCAACTTTTTCGGCACAACGCTCGAGCACAAAAGGAGCACCAGAGGAGCACCCGAACAGCCTCCCCATGGAGCTTACAAAAAGCCAAGCAAATGTACAAAAGCCAAACAAGAATGCGGCGAACGACGAGTGCAAAAAAGGATACACAAGCTACACCAGCCACGCAATACCCACGAATCTCGTATATCCTAGCCACAGAAATGGGGAGCGGGCACTCACTTGATGGCAAACTTCAGCCCAAATGTTCTGGTACAGTGCTCGCTGGCAGTATGTGGAATCTTATGAGCCAAAATCCCTGCCAAACCGACTCAAAGATGCCACGCGCATCCCACAAAAGCAGCAGCAGCTGAAGACCCCGTGATGTTGCAATAACAAAGCAGCAGAAGAGATGTAGGCAATACACAAAACAAGTACAGAGATTGAAAGAAAGTATTTGGACTTGAGGATATCCTGTACTTATTTAAGGAAATGATTGCTCACACAGGGTGATTCTGGCTTAAACTTTTGGAAAATGCTGCAGATAATAAAAGTAAAAAATTTCCCCTGATACCGAGCTACCCTCCTGCATATTCCTGGGTATACAAATGCCGGAAATATGGCAACGGTTGCCATTGTGTATGCTGGCTACGACGAAATGAACGTAACATTGATATTGAGACAGAGAGAGAGAGAGAGAGAGAGAGACAGAGAGAAAGAGAGAGAGGAGTAGCCCCCCCCCCCCCTACACGAGTACATTTGTTTATGCGCTCCAGCAAGATGTAAGATGCAAGCACACACCCCCTGGTAGGCAAGCGTTGAAATGGAACAAATGAACTAAGTCGAGAATTGCCAACTGCACACTTGAGTCGTAGGAGCCACACAAAGGGAACAGCAGCTTCAGCAACAACAGCGAGTCGTACGAGAGTACGAGAGGAGAAGAGAGAGAGTTACCATCCAAACAAATGATTCTACAGGAAAAGTTAAACTTGTAAATTCAAATTTCACATTTGTCTGGAATTCGCAATTACACTTTGGGCAACAACAATGAAATATGTCCGCATGCTGTACGGTACACCTGCCCCGAAGCTGTGGCAGCCAACCCCCCCACCCCATTTCATGGCTCATTGTTTAGCTTGGCAAATGGAGCGTAGAGATTGGCAAGAGAGTCCCAACAAAACAGTCGAATCGAGGCGCCTGGCGCCTGGCGCCTCCTAAAGCATATTGTAATAATCCAAATGAAATTAAATGTACCGTAAACATTTCGAATTACGAGCCAGAGAGAGGGAGATTCGGCAGCTTGGCGGTGCTACTGACATGCCCCGCCGTAGGAGCTGGCAGGAGGTGAAGCCAGGAACCAGGAAGCAGGGGCAACAGTGGGAGCAACAACAGTACAGCAGGTGCCGGCCAAGGCCCCACAACAGCGAGACAATAAAAACGTTTGGTAATTGCAGATGCGAGGCATGGCCAGAATTCGCATTCGAATGCACGGCTCCTAATGGCAGCAGGCAGCGGTAGACTACGGTTAGATGGGTTGCATGCTAATGGGTGGCGGAGGGAGCAAACTCGCTGGCACAATGTTTGCTGCACAACTGCATACTTTGGTGGAATTAGAGGTACGCATCGAAGGGGAATCCTTTGCTGGGATTGGCAGGCATTCCATTAATGGAGCATCGGCTCATTCCGCTGCATTTCGCTTTAAACTACACATGTAGAAACCATTTCTAGCTTAAATGAGCAAGAAGGTCTTCAAGTAGTTGCTACATGGGAGCGTCCTCCCATCATCATCAATCGATAAACATTAAACTTCCATCGCATCATAAATCACAATAGCTATATTTCAATCAGTTTGTATCGTGGCTGCAGTCCGTAGATCCCCCACAGACACGAACCTCCTTTCAACTATTCAATTGGTAACCGCTCGATGGTAAAGGACCATTAAATTAGCAACAGAAATAAAGCGAACAACAAATGCGATCGACTTAAGTAAAAGCCGGCCGACAAAATTGCACATTTTACAAGTTTACGAACCACTAAAGAGAATCAGAGTCAGAGCGAGAGCCAGAGGATGCCCCTCTTCAGGGAGGGAGTACACCTTTTGGGGAATTTATTTCTAAAACAACTCTATCGCGATCACCGGTCGACGCCAATGCGGCCCATAAAGCCCACGATTTATTGGCCAAGTCGGCAACAATTTGACAAGCAAATTGCTATAATTTCTGGACATTCCCCAGGCTCTACCGCCGCTCTGTGTGTGTGTACATAGTTTGTGTGGACATGTAACCAGCCATGGTGCATGGAGCTCAGTGCATTTCTTCGCGCTTTTATCTGTGGAAATTTATGTAAGCGATAAAAGTCTCAACGACTACTGCACCGGACCCAGGACGTGGATGAGCTCTGCCTCTGCACAGCTGCCTGCTCTGGCCCAAGGCTATTCTGTCGCTGCCATCTAATTGCTGACCATTTCCATGGACCATGGATTGCCGGATGGATCGCAATCGTCCGTTAAATTGCCATAATTTCGTTAGCTTTACGAGCTGCCAGAGAATCTCTGGCCTGCCAGGCATCCACATCTCCACATCTCCAGATCCATGTATTCCATATTAGGCTTAAACACTGTCTCTTACGCACTGCACTGATCATTCATAATATATTTGGCGATCATTTCGGTTATTAAATCTCCATTAAATGCGCAATGCGACGTGACGTGTGGTCCCACGAATCAGAGATCATAAATCCCCAGGAAAGAAACGACTAAAATGCATTACAACAGCCACAAAAAATGGCAATCATCATTAAAAAATGCAAAGAGTGCATAAAAATCAGTAAAGAAAAGAGAAAAAGTACCAGAAAAGGCGCAAAGGCATCGGCGGAGGGAAGCAGCAGGGACATCATCAAAAGCAGCGATAAGAAATGTTCCGTTCCCCCTTTTCTCCTCCTTCTCCAACATTACTTATTCTCTTCAAATTGAACGGTTCGCCTTTGCTTTTTCTTGCCTCTTTTCTCGCCCTTCCCCTTTTCGAAGAGTCGTAAAAAAGTCGGTCAAAAAAGTCTGCGGACAGTGTCGTAAAAATTTAAAAGAAAAATCACAATTTTCTGGCTTTTATTCTCAACAACAACATAAATTTGCCTTCACTTTTATGGCAAATTTTGAACTAATTGTTGCTTTTTTTTTGTGTAATGGGAAAGGAGCTCCCAGCAAGGGGAGGGGAGACCAATTTTGATGGCACTTTGAATGCCGTTAATCCTAATTTGATGTACCATTTCGAAAAGCCAATTAAATGGTTCACCTCTCAGCGCCTGCAACTGGTTCGTTGTCATAATCTTTGTTACTCTTTGCTGATCTGATTCACAATTGTAGGTTGGTGGCGGAACCACAAGCAAAAGAACGGAGAATGTGAACAAGAAGAAAAAAAGGGAAGCAGCAGTAGAAGGGGAAAGATCATAAAGTAAATAAAGATCGCACATGCGCAATAAACTCTCCAGGCCACGCTTTCCCACACTAAAAACAATGGTTGAAACTATCGAAAGACCATGGATATTGCCTGTAAACACTATCGATACACGTAGTCACGCATCCAGCGGGGATTTACCAACACTTTGGACTGAAGCTCACTCAACACTTTGTTGTATTATTTTGTTGCAATTGTTCTCTGATTTCTGAGTTAGAACATGGACAATGGTAACGAAAATAATGTGCTGCGCTTTCTATCGGTAAGTGGGAGTTCTTCCTCGCAAATATTAGCTCACAGCTGTGCCTCCCCGAAGCTGCACATCAAAGACTGCCTGGGCTGCAAAGATGTGAGCGTGTCGTTCCCCCAATCGAACAACGTGCATGTGATACTGTACAGTGCTGAAGATGAGGATCAGGCCGGTGGCATAACTGTCGCTAAGACACCTGTGGCCCAGGCCATACAGCTATTGTGCACTCTGGCCTTTCCGGACGCGATGACCTTGAGACAGTTGCCGCTGCTGAAGGTGGGACGCGGCAGCGTGTCCCTGCGCTTCCAGCTGTCGCACATTGTGGAGCCAGTGTGTGGGGATGAGGAGGAGGAGCCCGAAAGCGATTTGGACATGACGGCATCCACCTCAGCGGAAGCAGCACGGCGGTTCGAGGATCAAAAGTTGCGCAGCGAGGCACGCAAAAGGGACAAAATGCAAAAGAAAGTGACGGAAGTGAAGGTCATGAGACGCTTCGATAAGCCCGCAGCTCTGGAGTGGGTCAGCTATTCGGTGAATGGCAGCACGAGCATTCCATGCCGCTTGGAAGAGTTTCACGGCCGGTTCTTTGTGGTGGCCCAGTACTCGACCATCCATCTGTGGGATTTGGAGGACAAGTGTGCCGGAAATTGGCTGCAAATCATCCAGGCAGACGCCAATAGCTACAAAAACTTCCAGTGGGTAACGAATCACACGGAATTCATTTCATTCATTAGCAAATGCATTTTCGATTTCTTTGTAGGACCCCCGACAATCCGTTCGAGACCTTTGTCAAGCTCTTTGAACGCCAGGACCTGGACGAAGGGAATGTCATATGCCAATTGGCCCGATCCTGTGTGACCGTCCAGGAGGCTGTGCGCCGTTCGGAGCGTGAATTCGTGCTGCAAGTCTTTAACAAAGTGCGCAGCACATTCGAGTACATAACCATGAATAAGTACACGGTGTGGTTCCTAGTGCCAGGAAACCAAGGACTACAAACTCTGCCAGATGGGGTAAACGATGCAGTTTTGGAGCAAGTATTAACTGAAATTTTCATTGGTTTTGCCTTTGGCAGGAGTTTGATTTCGATTTGCGTAACGTGCGCACATCCATCCGTAAGGCTGGCGATGACAGGAACATTTACTGGAGCCAATCCGATCACAATATCCAGGACCTGCTAATGATATCCTTCCAATTGGCGCTGAGCTATAGGGCCAAACAGTCGTTGCTGATTATCAGCCATTTGGAAAAGGTTTGCACTGAGTTATTCCAGATTCCATTTCGGTTTATCTAATAACTATGTATATCCCTGACAGCTGGCAGAGTTCGTGTCCTGGCAGTTTGTCACGGCTTCCTACATGAACGACATCTATGCAGCTAAACCCACAGATTCCGTAAGACCCTGTACAACTAATACCCGACCTATGAGATCCACTAATGCTTTGCACTCTTGCAGAAATGGGTCTGTATTCGCTACTTGCAACGTATTGTGGAAGTGGCCCATTCTCATGGCAATATTGTGCTCATTGAATATCCCAGCTTCCTTAGCCTACTCTCCGATGAGCGGCAAGTGATTAAGTGCAAGAAGAGCGCGGACGAGGAGTCCTGGCATGTGTGCGTTGAGGAATCCGGCAAATCCGAGTCCTGCTTGGAAGCCTTAAAGGCGGCCATCAACATGAACGTTAGCAGTTCCTAGACAAGGATTCCCCTCATATAGGTGAGCCGCACAACGCACGACTGTCTACGGAGATGGCATTTATCAAACGCTCATTCAATTTTTAGCTTTCCAAACATGCTGCAACTCCATTCTTCAGCACAATTTCAATTAGGGTTTTGTCGGCTGTCAGTCGGCTGTTTGCCGCACAGCCAGCAAGCCATCGCCATCACCATCACCATTCTCATCCGTATCCTCCTCGGCATCCGCATCCTTGCTGCCGCAACAACTACAACTACAATGGCAGTCAGTCAAAGGCGCGCGTCATTTGCTGGCGAAATGCATTTTACGTAAACCTAAAAGCATTTTAAGCTAAAACCCAACGCACAACAACAACCGCTCTCGACCCAGTTAGAAGACCAGGACCAGGGCCGGGAGTTACAGCTGGTTGGCATGTCAAGGAACACTGCTGGAAGGAGCAACTGTCTGGCTGACTTGACTTGACTGATTGGCGGTTGTTTGCGAAACTTTGCGGCGCCAGATATTAGATTTTAGAATTTATCTTCATAATATAATTAATACTGGTAGGGCTAAGACGAACGAACAGAGGGCCGTACATCTTCGGAATTAAGTGCCTTCGACATAGAAACCATAACTCAGATATCATAAAACACTCAAAATGAATTCAATAAGGAATTTATCTATTTTTATATTCACATTATTTTCCCCTTTTTGCGGTTTTTATTTATCAAAAAAATCAAAAAATGACAATGGAAATAGTAAAAAAAAAAATCAACACACAATTTATAAAAAAGAATATATAATTATATCTAAAGATAAATCCATTTAATAATCATTGCTATCAAAGAGACTTGTAGATGGACCTCTCTTTTGATAGAGAAATAAGTTTCTCTTCAGCCTACGGCTCCACAGCTTATGCAATTTGTAATTTATTAGTGGAAATTGTGGCCGCGGGGTCAAACACGCAGCTGTTCGTCTACGCTGATCATAAATATGTAAAGAAAATGCATTAGGCTACGGGGCACTGCGAATGCGACTCCGTCTAGACAGGTTTCAGACACACGATGCGTGCCACATTTCGCACCTCGTCCATGCATAGGATGCTGCAGGAGATATCGTGCCCCAGCACTCAGCCAAATGACAGGCAGGCCTCCCCAGAAACCGCCCTCTCCACTGACCGCTACATTAATTGCGCTAGGAAAAACATGTAAATTCTGACTATGGCTAGGTCTACCCTGTAATGGTAGAGACTACCAATGAAAGTTGATATAAGAGGTAGAACTTGTACTTGTCCTCCAAGATATTATCTACCAAATAATGAATGTTTTCCTATGGGGTATCTAACATTCGAAGGCAATTTTCGTTTGTTGTTTTGGTTGTGCCTATGTCTGATGGATTCAGTTTCGGCCTCTTTTCTGCAATTGGAAAGTGAATACGAAATGCAAAACCAAGAGAAAATTTAAAGAATAGATACTAAAAATATCGGAAAATGAGATGCTGATATTATTCTCCGTGAAGTATGTGTATACCCATGTATTGAAGTTAATCACCAGAGTTTTACTGCACATTAATTAATGACTTTCCTATCCAAAAGAACACTTTCTCCACAAGTAAAATGGATAAACCGCTTATGATGTAATTAAAAATTAATAGTCGGTCTAGGACACCAACTACACCTACTTCTCCTTTCGCCTCAGCAAGGGATCGTCATCAGCGTCTGTAATTATCCAAAAGTTTACTCCCAGAAGCGTCCCTTGCTGCTTCGTTTCCTCTCTCCCACTACACTTTTCCCCAGCTTTTTGGCGACTTTATCCCTTCCCCTTCGCGGTGACCACTCTGGCAGCTCTGGCAGCTGCTAAATGCGCAAAAACGAATATTAAAAACTCGTTTCAACTAAATATTTAAACAGTTTATTATCCTGAAGCCTCTGCCCCAACCCAATACGATACGCAAGGGGTTACTGCCACATACAACACACACATGTGGGCGTGTCATGCCGCACCCCGCACATCCCACATCCCACATCCCACACCGTGCACCCGTCGTTCTGTGTTTATGTAAAATGGCGCGTGCAAAAATGCGCCAAAAGGAAATTTAAATTTGAATTAATTATGATGCCACGCCTGAACCTGCAGGGTCCCGTGTCCTGCGTCCTGGCTGGCTATTGCAATTTGTTGTTGTCATTGTGGTTCTGCGGGTGTCTATGGACGACACACACATACACACACATACAGAGTCCCTTGCTGGGGGGGATGTGTGTGCTAGTGTTGCATTTGTTGCATTTACCAAATAACAAATAATAGCACTTACCCGTCCCCTCGAGGACGAGCCGTGCACGTGGGCCCTGCAGGTACTGGGGCAAAGTTTTCCCTTAAATTGAGCGAAATGTTTTTCAAAAAGCCACCCAACCAATTTGTGTGTCTGAAAACATGATAATTACTGAGAAAAAATCAAGGTTCCGATGGGTGGAAGTCCACAAGTGGACAGGAAATTTAAAATGTTAAAAGAAAATCTTTTTTATATATGCCAGAGGATGGTGCTTAAAATTCAGAATCTTTGAGACTGAAAGCGTTAATCTTTGAGTTTCAACAGAAAACCTCTCTAATTAATTCAAGACTTTCGCAATGAATTTATTGAATTACACTGCCAAATGAAGTAAACAAAAACATTGCCGATCTGAAAGTATTTCCTATGTGGAATGGGAATAGAAGTAGGCGTTGTGGTAGGTGGGGTAAACAGGTAAAATCATCCATTGAAGTGTCATTAATTAGAGGAGAGGCAACAGTCGATGCTGGCCACAGCCCAAAACAAACAAAAATATCCACCAGATGAGAAGGCGGAGTAGCCAGTTAATTTGATGAGCAGCGGGTAGTGAGCATTAGAGTGGGTGGAAAGTATTGATGGAATAGATGGAAAATATTCCAAACCCATAGGTAGTGCGAAGTGCACATGGAAATCGATTTCATTGGAGCCTATAAAAGCATGTACTGGCAGAGGGGTGGGATGAGTGTGTGTGTAAGTCTGACGAATTGGCGGATGGGGATCACGCCCACCACAGTGCCAATGATGTCCAGTGCAATGAACAGAGAGGCCGTTGACGTTGCTAACCCAATTAAACTGTCGCCCGGCCACACCAGACGACAAGAGAGGTTCCCCCTGCCACAGTCTCTCTCTCTCTCGCTCTCATCCCAATGCCATGTTGCCTACTGATTGAGGAAGTAACTGTTTGCCCAGCGCGCTCAACCCCTTCCTCTCTGTACCCTTGTCCAGTTCAGCGTACCGTTTCTGGCCTGCTCTTTGGCCTGTGGTCTGGCACTTTGCCCAAATAAACCGCAAAAGCAAAAGCCGCTCAAACGCTTCACTTCTACTCTCTCCAGCCGCCTCCCACGCCCACACCCTTTTTCACGCGGCTTCAATAGCAATTTGCTTAAATTCCTTTTTAATTTCAACCGCAGTTCCGCCCTTCTCCAGCCGCCGCTTGACACCAATGAATTTTGTGCCTAGAGATGACAGCGTCATGCTTCGAATCGAAAGAATTAAGCCAACAGGATTGAAATCGGAAATGGAGTTTATGGATTCCAAATATAGGCTCTTAGCAAAGGATTTAAGCTTAAATGTAACCCTAAAAAGTGCAATGTATTCCCCATAAAAATTGAAGTATTTTACTCACAATTCTTGCATGTAGAGTCTGTGCTTGGATTTGACACAAAACTTCACCTGAAATAAGAAAGAAAATTATGAAATTTTAGTACAAATTGGTTAGAAATCATTCCTACACGAATCCAATGATTTATGATTACTTCCTTGCATTTTTTTTTATAATTTTGAGAAGAATCGTTTGTTTTAACTTTGGGTCCAAAAATTATTTAAAAATGGTTTTTAGCGTTCTCAGATTTTCTCTGGCTAAGCCCAGCGCATCCCTAATCGATTGGTTTCAGTCTGTGCAGCCACTGCTCCTCTTCACTTGTTGTTGCAACGTTAAATTGAATCAAGTGTTGTGTTTCAGTTATCGCTTGTCACCGCCTGCTGGCTGTCCTTTTCGTCTTCTTATCCCTGTGGCAGGCTTAAAATTCATTAGCATCGCAGGCTAGACATCGTAGAGAACCCAACAAAGAGCTAGACATCAACGAGAGCCCAACAAAAAGCGCCGAAAAGAAGAGGGATACAAAATGGAGCATCCCTTTCCTAACATCCTCTGCCGTCTGAGCCAAAATCAAATTTTGTGCTAAATGTTTGCTAATAAAAGAGGCGTGACTCATGTTTGAGTTGAAAGGAAACAAAAAATGTAAAGAAAATTCCTCACTGAGTTTACTCGACGGAAAATTGTAATTGTCTTGTCTTCTCTCATATTTGTGATGTGTAAATATGCGCAAATTGTTTTTCTCACATTTTCTTTGCTGATTCGTAACATTTTGTGTTGGTTTTCGGATCGTGGGATAGGGAACGGACCCTGTTCTCCCTTAGAGACTTGAGACTTGTTTTCTTGTTGAACTTCTTCAAAGTTGGGCCAAACGCGTGCATTTCATTTGTGCTTATGCAATTATCTTTCTGTTAAAGAAAGGAACAACTTAGAGAAAATTATGTTGGAAAATGCTCCAAAATTATTTGCACAATTGAACAAACTCTCGTTCCTTTTTCCTTTCATTTAATTTCGTTTGGTTTCTCTGCTTAGAAATATATATTTTTAATTAGTTTTTTGGTTTGGAAAGTAATTGATTTGCCCCTGCACTTTGTGGGATTTCCCCTTTAAGGCAAACAACACAGCAACCAGAAAGTCAATAAATATTTTGATTTCATTAGTACACGGATACATGAACACTCGTACATGGAAAATCATTGTCTTTGCCATGCCAAATGTTTTCTGCATAAAGGGAAACAAAATATTCCGAATTTCAACGATTATGTCAATATGGGGATTAAGGCAGGTATACCGAAGCTATAGATACCCTTTAAACACATACAATATAAAATATTAATACGTGTTCGTAAAAGCCTTTTCGATATTCGGCGTTATGTCATTATCTCATCTGGCCAATCTTTTCCCAAACAGCTGGTAACAGGTTCATGTTGGAAATCACACCCACCGCCCACTTGAAGGGTACATAGAAATTCCGACTTAGAAACTAATTTTAAACAAAAGCGCACACTCTCACAGATTTAAATTCCATAAATACTTAAATTTTCACATTATTTTTTACAACTTGCATTTCTCATTAGCTGGCAAATGTTTTTCATTTCCTTTTTTTTTATAACAACATAATTCTGCATATAATATTTATTAAGTGTAAATAAGATCGGACTGAATTATTATTATGTACATTTGAGAATTTAATTATCGCGAGATATTTGTTTTGTTTTCCTTTGAAAGCCCATGAAAAAACATAAGCAAAATGGCATAAAAAACAGAGCACAATTCGAGGAAAATGCCATTAAAAAACCACAAAAAACAATTAAAGCCAAATGAATTAAATAAGTTTAGCGTAAATAACGCGAAACCTTCGTTACGGGGAAGGGTATTTCAGCCAAAAAATAATATAATAATAAAAATTAAATGTACATATATTATGTATTATATTATTATATTATTGTAATATTATAATATTATTAGAGAGTAATTTACGCTTTGGGATCGCTCAAGGGAAGACCGATAGATTTCCTGTCTTTAAGCTTAAACATTTTGTATTTGTAGCTTTCCTTTTTCCCCTTGAAGCCGAGACACAAACATCAGAAATTAGAAGCCGTCAGCCGTTGGCGAAATATTCATTTCAATAGCTTCCACCAAAAATAGTCAGTGGCAAAGTGTGTCTTGTAGGGAGGGAAAACATATAGACGTCGGCTAACAGAAAGAGAGCGTGTTCTTGCTCCTCCGGGACGGCGCGCACGTCGCTGGAGCATCCTTTGTTTGTAATTAATTTCAATATAGCGGAGGCATTACACGAGAAACTCGGTAAATTTCAAAGTATGCTCCGAAAGCCAATAAACTCCGGCCGAAGAGTGTGGCAGAGAAAGGGGGAATAACACACACACACTCATGTACTTCTTACAGTGGAAACAAATTTTGGAATATTGCCCACGAGATGACGCGTGAGATGAAAGAAAATGCTCTAATTTAAACTTGAAGCAGGGAGATATTGTACAGGGTATCAGGGTATGTCTTAAGGGTGACTAAGCACACGGAAACCTTGCCTCAGCCCTCGTCCTTCCTCTTGGCAACAGACTGGAATGAATGTCTATGCGGTGAACGATGTGCGTGCCCATCCCGTGCTGACGGCATGTACCACTTCTGAGATTGGGTGAAGCACAAAAAGATATACACAAGCGCCCCAAAGGATCAGCCGATCACCAAGTGCGCCATCAGCGCCAACGGAGAGACATTCGTCTATGCGCTGGGCTATGACTGGGCCCAGGGGCACGCACACGCGGATGCACTGAAAAAGGCAGAGATTCCCTTGCGTTCGTGCTGGAACACAATGAAGGGGGAGCTATGAGTGAAGATGTGGCTGAAACATGGCAATCACACAGCACACAGCACAGCATATCCTTAAATAAAAGGGGGTACATGTATGAATTATTGTTCCATTCAACTAAACACAGAACTCTGCAGCTCATTTTGCTCAGCTTAAGACAAGCGGCAAGCGGCACGAAAAGACTGATTGAAATATGGCTCTCGATTTGGCATGCAGCTTTGGGGTGCTGTTCCTCCTGCGAACAACCACAACAATTAGCCAACAGTCGACTAATACACATAATGAGCTTGCATGCGATTAATTTTCCACATGAGCGGTTGATTTTCACACAGCTCCAAAGGCTTCAGGCAGCTGCAGGCTCCATCTCAGAGCTTCATAAATCATATTCCATTGTCATAGACGGGGGACGCGGCACTTCGCAGAAGTCTAATCTTCTCCGAGTATTAGGAGGTGGCAATCGTTGCATAGTTGCCTACTTAATGCTGCTTCTGCAGCATGCCACTGACACCGCCCCCGCCCCCGCCCCCGACCCCCATTCCCACTCAGCCCACTCTATTCGTTGGCTATAGCTTTGCCTTTGCCTGTGCATATCAGAGACTCACGTCAGATGTCACTAATCTAAATTTATGCAAATTGCCAACTGTCTGACTTTGGCTCACATGCGATTGCTGCCGCACAGAGGAACAGACAAACACAGCCACACTGCCAGACAGCCACTGTTGCCTGCAGCAAGCGAGAGATACGGAGAGCAGTGCGGATACTCTTTGCAACAGTTGTAAAAATGCAGCTAAATTCAAATTTGACATGCAGCGAATTCAACAGCAGTCGGAGGTGCATTTGCAGCATTTTCCGCGGCGTCTCTAGTCTCTTGCTCTCTGTATTCTCTTCTCTCCTCTCCTCTCCATTCATTTGGGATGCAGAGCAGTTGCTGCTGCAGTCGTTGCAGCAAGGCTCTTATTAAATTAAAAACGAAGGCGTTTAAGTGCCGCCCCGGAGCTTCCATGCTTCAGACTCAATCTGATATGCAAAACATTTTTGAAATAACTCAGCCGTAAACAGTGGAGTGTGTCGGGGAGTACGACAGAGATCGCAAGTGTGGAGTGTGGAGTGTGGAGTGTGCGGAGTGTGGAACTCAACTCAACTCAGAACTTCTTTCAAGCTTAGCCAAATTAATTGAAAAAGTTACACGCATCGGTGGATTCTTCTGGCAGTGAGGCAGCGCAGGCAGCATGCCAAAAAGGAGGTTACTTCGTCCCAAGCATCCCAAGGATTCGCCATTGATTAGTTGCTTGGTTGAAAGGGAAAACTGATTGCCATTGCCATTCCCATTCCGTTTAGGTTCCGTTTCTGGTTATATTTCAGTGCTCTTTGCTTTTCATTTTGGAGTTTTAAATCAGATGAAACCATAAATACATTTGGTTTCGGGTATTTGGAAGGTTTAAAGATAAAAACTTAACCAGAACTCAGAGAATAATGAATTTTACACAGAAATTGAATTTAATCTCAAATTCAGACTTGATTTCGAAACTAAATATTTTGTAATGGGAACTTTAACATAATCAAACATCTGGTAAGCAAGGTGCTTTCCACTTTGATTTCGGGTTTCGAGAATGCCCCGCAAATACTGGTGCTGGCAGGCAGCCGAGGGTGCTGGAAGCTCATGGACAGCCGACTGGCTTTGGTGCACATTGCCTTTCGGTTTCATTATCGCAAAAATGGCACGCGATGCCATGCGGTACGGTACCCAGAGTCTTGCCACGCCGTGAGTCGGAGCCATAGACAGAGAGCCAGAACCAGTGCCAACAGCAGCAGCAGCAGCAGCAGCAGCTCCACCATTTGCAAGTCGGCGCGTTTGTAATCGCTACAGTTGCCCGCTCCTCTGCCACTTACGTGCCCCGCACCATATGCAAAGCGACAAAGTGTGAAATTTCAGTGAGCACAAACACAGAGAGAGAGAGAGAGAGAGAGGGAGAGTGAGTCAAATGGAAGGGCAATCACACACACGTGTGGAGGAGCAGCTGGAGCAGCTTCGTGTTTGCATAAGCTGCCCAAATACGAGAACCTGGTCAAAAGCAATGAACCAAAAGGGCAATGGAACTAATTAAGGCAGTCCCAAAGAGAGGAAACTTCTGTTGGATTAAAGAGAAAACCCACCTTCAAGGCATGCCACAGAAAAAGCGATCTTTAGACACAATAAAATAGCAATAGATACAATATCATTCATTCTGCAGCTCTTTGGGGCAACATTTGTCAGCTGTGTGCGCCCCTTCTTATTCCATTTGCACTTGTCTTCAGATAGTGGCTCCCCTACCCCCCACCACGCTACGCGAAAGATGTAACAATTTCAAGCAATAATTTATTCAGCTAAATCCTTTTGCCGCCATGAGCCACAAGAAAAGGAAAGAAAACTTGGTGCTGGTGGGTGAGCCAAGGGGAGCGTAGGGGAAAAAAGAGCGATGAAACACTGAAAATAAATTAAATGGAAATCATTTGTCTTGCTCAACAAAATATAACGCAAATGGTGGCCAAAAGGAGCACCGACAGACGCCCAGTGGCAGAGGGAGACGGGTGTTTCTGCCACAACAGAGCCCAACAAGTGGCAGAGAAAACTCTGTGGCATCAAATTTGCATAAAGAAATAATATTCATTGTCTCTGTGTGTGTGGAGGGGTGGGGGAAAAAGGGATTTGAACATGTCAAAATTGTCCTTGACGAACGCTAAAGTGGATAAAAATGATTCCGTTTTATCTCCCAAGCGGAATTATCTCTGAAGTTGTTTTGCGGTGGGGGTTAAAGCTGCTTTAAAGACGCCTCCAAGTATGCAGCAATTCACTTAACCATTTATCTGTGCATACAAAATCCTTGGCAATCTCCACTCTCCACTGTATGCCATGGCCACGCCCATTCGGGCACAGGCTTCTTTCGCCCTCCCAGGATACATAAACAACAGAAGCAGCAGCAGCGGCAAGTGGCAGGAACGGTCGAAAACTATCTGAGAATCTCAGTGCGGCAGTGTGGCAGTGTGGAAGTGTGGCAGGGAGTGTGGGGTGAGGGTCGATTAACAAGATTAAAAGCGCCATTAAATGCTTTGATTCGGCTACAAGCTAAATACCACGCCAGACCGCAGATACGCAAATGTTGGGACGTGCGTATGTGTGTGTGCGAGATACACTCAAAGCAGGCAGGCAGGCAGGGGCACTGGGGGGCACACCCTATAATTTATACCCGTATCCGCCTCCAGTTGTTTCGTGGCCAAAAGTTGTTCTGCTGCCAGTCTCCTACATAAGGGAACGAACACATGTTTGTGGCCGAATGTCGAACGGGTAGAATGTACGCTGTATCCCCAGCATATCCCTGGGATACACCCAGCTCTGCCTCGAAATGCCATCTGTTCTGCTGTGTTCTGTTGGTTAAGACGTGAATTACGATGAAAATGTTGCCTGGCTAAGTAGTTTAGCGCCAGCGGGCAGTACCAGATACAAATGTATCTGCAAGTTGCTCCCCAATAAGTGAGTGTGTGCGTGTCCCCTTGCCTGCTTCCTGCCGTGATTGATTTAGGTCTTGGGCTTAAGACCCCCAGAGGCTACAGAACAGCACAAGAGCTCAACACTTGATACCCCAATTGGCCAAAAGTACAAATCACTTTTATGTTGGCCACAAACTAAATTATATATGCCCAAGAAATCAAGTAAAGGATAAAAGTTGGTGGGAAAAACCCCCCTTCAAATACAATAATTGCAAAACAAAAGAAAATTGCATTTGATTCTGGCTTCGGAGTTTCACCTTTTAATCCTCGAATTAAATTTCCACTTTTATTATTTTCCACACACACACACAGCCGATTGGCATTGTTGCAACCATTTCTATGGCTTCCAATTTTAATTGTTAATACACAAACACACACACACACACACACACAATAAACAATAGCTTTTGCAATTTTAATTCCCTGATCGGATATTTTGTTATTTTCCAAATGTATTTTCGCGTTAAACAGTTCGAAAGGTGAAAAATATTTAGAAGCGAAATTGGAATCCAATTTCAAATGCACACAATGTGCATACAAATATCTAGATGTCTATCCCAAACAACAGTGCGTTTCAGTAGTGTATGGATGCAGTTTGGGCTGAGCCCATAAATCCATAGAAAGAACTTTCTATCAAAAGTTTTCCTTTGCTGTAGAAGAAAAAACTTTCAGACTTGTTTCAACTCTTTTGCTTCTTAGACTTGCACTGCTGAAACGCACTGTGCCACAACAAATATCACATCATTTTGTTAAGTATAATTTATGGCGCTTTTCATAGCAATTGCCGTAATTTTGCATTAAATGAAATTAAACGAAAGAGAAGGCACAACAATGCGTGAATCGGAGAGAGAGAGAGAGAGGGAGAGCGGGTGGAGTGGGACAGCAGCAGTGGTAGCTAAATTGCATTTACAGCAAAGGGCCTGTGAAAATAATTGTATAGCAACATTGCAGCGGCGTTAAGTTGCAAAACGCAGAACGCGGAACGCAGAACCCTCTCCGATTGCCACAAGAGCGGGGTTGGTGGGTTGGCAACAACAGCGGCGGCAACTAATTTAAATTGAAATTAAAATTGATTGTTTTTTAAACGCGTCGCATATTCAACGAGGCACGTAGGCTGGCAAACAGTGGGGGCAGGGTATGGTGTGGTTGCTGCCACAGTGTTGCCAAAGAGTGGGCCAAGTGGGTGACGTGCGTGCCAGACCAAAGCGGCGGCTGGTCATGGGGTCTGCCACGTCATTGGCAACGGGCAGCATAAACAAACAATGAACAATGCCAAAAGAGCGAAACGGAACGAACGCTCAAAATGTTCAACAAGCAAACAAATTCGTTAACAAATGTTCAATTTTGCAGCAACAACAAAATGTAAAACAAAAGCGCAACAAAAATTGAAATTTGCACTGAATTCATGGCACGAATGGCATGGCAATAGAATGGAACCAAACGAAATAAATAAATGAGCTAATGAATGGTGGAAAGAACGACCAAAGATATACCCTGCACACCATATGTGAGCATTCTAGAGACTGTCAAGAAGAGCGAAAAGGTCCTACAGCTACAGAATGCTAGTCGGAAAGTAAACCATATCTAGATATACTAAGACTTATCATTTACATCGAAAGAGCATCCACACGACATAAGCCAACAGCCAAGCTGAGATGCTGGTAATCCAGCAAAGTGGCGGCATCCTCCAAAGCCAGAGACCCATGCTTCCTCGGCTATACAAAAGCGCGTGCTGTCACACACTCCTTTCGGCGACTTTGTCTACCACTCTCCTGCTATCTGCCACACACTTCTTGGAGTTGTATCTACGCCCGCTGCTTTCTGCCACTCTGGGGTCCTCCCGCACTCCTTACAGCAATTGGAAACCCCACCACACTTTATGCATCCACTTAATTATATTGCGAGCCCGTTTGTGGCTGGGTTTGCCCGCTTTGCTACCCTATGGCAGTGCAGGTATAACACGGATTCCACAGAGCTTTCCACTAGCCATAGAGGGAACCATTTAGCCTGAGAACTACCCAATGTGAACTGCCAGAAATTAATTTAATTACAAGACTTCAACTACTGAAGTATCTAGCTCTTAAGATCTCTCTTAAGAACTCTTCTAGGATATCCAATGCTTCGATCAGCCAGACTATCGTTTCTCTCCTGTTGCTTATCCCGCTCCTCATGTATTCTGTGGAAATTGCTGCTAATTTTTGTTGTTGTGCATAGCCAAAATTGAAATTTGCAGCTGCCTCCGCTGCCTCATAGTGCCGCACGTGCAGCACACACAAACAGAGAGCACCATTATCCACATTCCCCCCTTTGCCAGCATAACCTATGTATAATTGCCGTCCACTTATATGGACAGGGCTCTCTGTTTTGTTGTTCCTACGGACTAGCCTAGGCCTGGGTGTTTTGGCCACACTGCCGCCGCTGCCGCCGCTGCTGCCGCTGCGGCAATTAACTGACTTGATGATGTTGGCCTTTTTTGCCGAGTTTAGCGGCTAATTTGGCCAAATGTTGCATCCTCTATCCAAATTTCCTTTTTATTTTCCCGCACTAATTGACGCCAGAGACAGACAGAACGTGCCGCTGTGCCACACAACAAAGCCCCCGAGCATCAAAGTCAAAGGCTCTACTGAAAATATCGATGAAAGCAAACTTTTTAAAATTAAAACTTTCTATAGATAGAATGGGGATGTGGTGCAGTGCATAAAGGGGTGTGTACACACTGTATAGTGGCTGCACTTTACCGACAACTAAGTAGAAAAGTTTTTTCCTCTCCACGTTAATGTGTTGGAGGGATTTTTATGTGGCTTCCCTCCCTATTGCTTGTGCTTCACTCAACTTCAGGGGTTGCCGTCAATAGTTATTTTTTTTTAATAATTAAAATTGCGCCAAAGCAATTAATTTTACATTTTAAAATAAGCTTCATACAGAGCAACATACGGCCAGCCCCAACACCCTCAATGCATTTGCGGTTAGAAAATATGAGACATGGTAGGGCGGGACAGGGCGGTGTGGAGCCACCGATATCGTCTGGCAGAATGTCACTTGTAAAATTTTAAAAGCACCGCATACCCCGCAGTCATGACGGGGTACATGAAGGGGTGGTTAAGGGGTGGCTGTGGGTGTTCTGCCGCGCAATCGGGCGTATGCTCGATGTTGGCAAAAGGCGAAACTTAATTAATTTGAGTAACTTGGCAGTCGTCCGATCTGCTGCTGTCGCTAGTGCCGCTGCTGCTGCTGCTGCTGCTGCTCCTGCTTCTGTTCGCCCCTCTGGGCGTCTTTGTGGAACTCTGGGTGTGGCATGAATTCTTAATAACTGCCCCCCGCAAAAAAAAGCGAAAGAAGAGGGAGCAGGAGGTGGAGGAGGAGGAGGAGAAGGCCAACGCGGGAGGGCGTGAACCCTTCTTCATTTTAATAAAAGGGTTGCAGAAGCGAAAGAAATGACTGAAAACTGACTATGTCAACATAATTAACTTTGAAGTGATAAAGAGAGCCATGGAGAGAGACTACGTACTAGAAAGAGACAGGGCAAGAGGTCTGGTCCATAAAAAACATTGCACATATGGATTCAGTTTCGCCTGCTGCCAAAACAGACCAAAAAAGAAAAGGTTTGTGGAACTGGTAGATGGTTTTTCAGCTAAAAAAAAAGAATGAACAAAAAAACTGTGGCAAATGGCGTCGAGTGTTTCTCATAATTAATTTTAATGTGTTTTTTAGCGCCTCTCCGAGTGGGTACCAACTCACTACTAACCCCACTCTAGCGTGGGGTCAGCGAGTGCTACTCTTGGAGTACTCCTC
>NW_022995743.1:4978965-5068227 GCF_900245975.1 Drosophila guanche | reverse complement strand
GCTCCCCTGTGTTGGTGACATGCAGCAGACGGAAATGGAGTATTGTGTGTGTGCCGCGGCGGGTGTTCCGGCGCGGGGGGGGGGGGGGGGGGGGGGGGGGGGGGCATTTCATCTGGCACTTAGGTGAGTGAATACGTGAGTGACTGTGTGAGTAGTGTGAGTGCATTCATTAGCCATTCATGACAGCTGCGTTTCTTTTCCTCGACTGAAACAACATTTGCAAACAGTTCTTAGAGCATTTTTTGTAATCAAAAAACGAAAAACATCATTGAATTTTCTTACATTTTTGTGTGCAGTATTCCCAGGAAGAAATTATCTCAATTACACATTAAACACACACACGCAAAACAAACATCATACCTTACTCTCCACTCTCTCTATTTCTGCCTCTTGTCTTCATCATATTTTCTGCCTTCCTTCATCAATTTACCTTTAAGCCAACTATCTGATAGGCCAATTTGCCTCCAAGCAGAGTAGTGACGCCTCCAGATGCAGCCCAACTTAATGCCAAAAACTAAGACCCAAAATTTAAACATAGATAGCTTTTAAATGAAACGTCATGCGGCAAGATGAGGGACCACATGTGTCTGTCTGGGGCTTGACCACCAAATCTGACACCCACACTGACTGCCACTTGCAGGATCCCGACTGCCACTCTGGACCTGAACCCCTTGGAAGCCAGAGTGGAGCGGAGAGCTCTTCAGCTCTCTATCTGCAGTTAATGTGCAACAAAATAAATGGACAGACTGACAGCTTACTCGGTCAGAGCAGGAGAAGGGCAGCAGTGAGTGTGGCAGCCACAAGCCAGAAGGATCCATGGGGTGTTTCCAGCCAAATGTTGACGACGATGACTTTTAAATTGTTTTATTGAGGTGCCACCAGTGTTTTGCCAGTCAGAAAGTTTAGCAAGTACCGAAATAAATGAGAGCTCCAAACTCCATTTTTGGGGGCATTAAAAAGCTGCTGCTGCTGCTGCTGCTGATGCTGCCATTTACTGCTGCTGTCCGCATGCTCTGGTTTATTTTTTTGGTGTGTGTGGCAGGGCATGTGTGTGGCATACAAAGTCAAATTTACTTGCAGATTGCAAACACTGTGCAACCAAACTGAGGCTGTCTGTGGCTGCACATCCATCGATAGTTCCACCTTTAATGCACAGTCCCGTTGCACAGTGTTGCAGGGACACAGTTTTGTGCTCTGTCACCAAAATGGGTTTAAACTTTTGCCACATGGCCACATAAGTAGCATCTGGCCCTATCCTCTGCCAATCCTCAATATGGCCAGCAGACATGTGCACAAAAAAAATGCTCATAAAATGTTGCCCCCAGAACATCGGCAGAGAACTAGGACCCTAAGCCCCTGTCAGTGGGCATTACCAGCTCAGAGCTCAAAGGAGAAAAGTGGCAGGCAGGCAGTCCGGCAGTCAGGCAGTCAGGCAGTCAGGAAGGGACTTCGCCTAGTTGCAACATCATCGTCATGGCCTCGGGTCTGCAGTAGCAGCAGCAGCAGCAGCAGCACGAACTCTGAAGCAATTTAGGTGTTGGAAAGTTAATGCTGTGTCGCAGATTAAAACCAAAACATGCGAGCGGATCGGAACGGAACGGAACGGAACGAAACGTAGCGGCAGGAAAATTGCAACGCAGAGTGGCGTGGGGAGGGCCTTTCCGGTTACGACAAAAAGCTGCGTAGCTGTGTGTCATATTAGCACAGCAGATTTAACAGAATGGACCTCTGGACAGATGCATTGCCGTGACAGTGACAGGAAGGAAGCGCTAAGTTCACATTGGCAGCGCAAAGGATGTTCTATGGAGGGTGAAGGTGAGGCAGCATCTGGCTGGAGGTTCCTGGAGAAACCAAGCCATAGCCAAGCACCGCCCTCATCATCGCAAAAGTTTCGTTGGCAAATGAGTTTGGGGGCAGATAGTTTCAGTCAATCGAAAAAGTTTTCCCCTTTTTGCCATCCATCGAGTGTACATACATTTATCGTGCGTGAATGTGTATATATATATAGAAAAACACAATTAAATATTTAGTCCTGCGGCATTTTCAATTACACGGCCTGGCCCTGTTTACAAATAGAACTTAAACTCAAACTCAAATTATTCTACCCCGCCGCTCGATCGAATGAAACGAAAGCTGAAACAAACAAAATGAAATCGATTTGCGTGGGTGGCAGGGGAGGTGTGGTACGGATAAGGGCGGAGGGAGGGGGAATATTCATTCATTGGGAAGCATTTTTCCAATTAAATTTAAAATTTTTCATCAGTTTTAAGGCAGGCAGGCAGGCAGGCAGACCGACAGACAGACAGCAGACACACCATCCGCGCAGATTGGTTTCTATCTTTTATTGGCTTGGAGGAAATACTCCACATAGCCCCCACCAACCGCGTTCCAATAGGAAATGGTTATTGAAATTGTTTCAAACATTTTACGCCTTCTCCTTGGGAGGGAGGAGGTCAATGCCTTGGGCGTAGCTCTAGGGATTACCCTACTCCGGCACACTGTAAGCCATGTTGTTTTCTGGTGTTTTCCTATTTTATTGGCAGTCTCAACTTTTGTCACGTGTCAATATGTACATGGAGCAGCAGCCGGAGCAGGAGTACCGGGAAGAAGCAGCTCATTTAAATTTTAATTTGTATTGAAGTCGAATCCTAGAGAATGGATCCGCCACCCTCCACCACCTTGACGTTCATTCCCCGCTCTTTGGCGGCAGGACAAAGTTTTATGGGGGGGAAAGGCATTGACAGTTGCTTTTGCTTTGCGTAAAAGTTTCTACGGAATTCCCATTATATTTCAAAAGCGGTTCCAGTTGACTTTTTGGCCGGTGACGGCTGCGGGTACTGAAGGGGACCATGAATTCGTTTTGGTTTGAACTTTGATTGAATAACTGAATGATTTTCATCAACTAAATAAAGAGTGGGCAGGCTGGGAGAGGGGTGAAAGTTTTGCCTAATGAAATTCTATGATTGCATTGCGAAAATGTGGCATTTCATAGGGAAGCATTGTATTGAGAAATTAAAAAAGCATGGAAATTAATTAACATAAAGGAACATAAGGCTCCTATTATTAGGCCATTGAAGAGGTTTCTTTATGGTTTATTCAACATTTCCTTCATGTTCCATTGACCACACAATCCACACTCCATTCAGGATTCACGAAAACCTCCAGGAAGCTCTTCCTTTCTCAATAGTTCCCCGAACATCTCTGATTACTAATACACACCACTAATCGAACTTTATATTAAGCCAATGCTGAGATTTCATGGTGAATAACATGCCACAAAACTTTCACATTTACTGATGCACACAGACACACACACAAACACTCGTGTATGACGCATGTTCCCTTCTTATTTAGTGTCATGCAAATGCACAAAAAAGAACAAGTCCAATTCTTTAATCGATTTATGAATTGTTCAACATGGCCATAGCCTCGCAGTTCACATACACAGAGACACAGGCACGCAAAGAGAAAAACAGATAAAAAAGAGGATGGAAATACAAACAAATACCAGACCTTGGATTGCTCCTGCAAAAGAGTCGACAAGAAAGGGGAACAGCTTTATTTAATACTTCACTGACGCTGCTGCCTGCTAAACCAATATACCCTTGTTTTCTACAAATACGAGATATACGGCATAGGCATTGACTGCATTGAGTGATGCCCAGTATCAGAAAACAATGAACCAATTTCATTTAAAACGCATAAATTCAAATAAATAACCAGTGGAACATCCACACAGAAGGAAGGAGAGCATTCAAAGGGGAGCATGAACACACAGAGAGAGGGGAGGGAGGCAGGGAGGCAGAGGGTACAGAGGGAGAGATGGATCCCAGCAGCGTTCCGAGATTGGAGGCACAGACAAAAAAGATTTAATAATATGACACACTGAAAACATACACCAGAGCAAACATAAAAATCAATAAACAATAAAGTTGATTTATGCGTCAAAGTGTCAATTGGCAGTAGCACCACCCCACCAAACCCGTTTCAGTAGGTCGCATGTGGCATCCTCCATGGCGTATACGTAATTGCATTTGGCAGAGCCGACGGGCCGACGGGCCGACCGGCCACTGTCGCTTTTGGTGGGTGTCGAGAGCGCGGCCCGAAACGCATTTAAGTGCTTCATTCAATATTCTCCAATGTCTCTCTCCCGCTCTCTGTCTCTCTCTCTCTCTCTCTCTCTCTCGGGCTGTCTGTCTCTTTTCATCCAGCAAATGGGCATTGGCTGCCTGTAACTCCCCTTTATTCTTCTTTTGCATTTTGCCATTTTATTTCGAAATATTTTCCCTCATTCAATGAATGATTGAAAAATATGCTTTTGATTTTATTTGTTGCAGTTCGAGTTGCACTTATTGTTGCAGAGTCGCAGTTGCAGTTGCAGGAGCTTTGACATGCCAGCAAGGGGCTGAGATGGTTGATGGTTGGGAAGGCACACAGCGCGCGGACTCCACAATTCGTCTGTCAACCAAATCAATTTTGCGGCTTCAGCCATTTATCTTTGTTAGCGCTCAATTGACGGGGCAGCAGCACCAGCAGCAGTTCGATCGCGGCAACTGCAACTGGCACAGTGGCATAGTGTCTCCTCCCTCTCCGCCTCGCTTCCGCGTTCAGTGACGCGGCCCAAAGTGGCCGCAGCATGAAGCGATTGATTTCGATTTGGAGCAGCGGCTAATTGAGCAGAAAACGCCGCTGGCTGATGCCAGTGTAGTGATTGCCATTTAATTGGGTTTTCCCAGCTTTTGTTTGCACCGAAATGTGTATCTCTGAATAAATATTTGATGAGAAATTACGAAATGATGTTGGTCTGAATATTAGTTTGGAAATTGTTTCTAACTTTACGTCAGCGTTAATCCCATCGAGTGCTAATTATAATCCTGTCCACAGACAAATGATTGATTTATAAAATCATTTGTACAGTCATTGATTCGTTTAAAATTCAAATAAAGTCAAAGAGGGGTTACATTGTATATTGGTGCATTTTCCTTTGCATTCTATGCAACAGTTTTCGTAATCTTTTTGTCCGTTTCCCTTACAAATGGCACTACGTTGCACAATCTTCCAGTGGAGAAGAAATGATCCATTCGTGATGTGGTTGAACACATCCTCTAAGCGTTGCATCTTTGCAGCCACACATCCCATAGCCATCCCCCTTTGCCTTGCCCTGCCTTGTTTGTCCACTGTCCACGTAATCAGCTCAAGAGAGATTATCTAGGTGCGGGCTCTGGCTGTGGCTCTGGCTCTCTGCGATATGCTCTCCTTTTCTGCCACACGCAATTGCAGAAAACTGCAATTCATCAACTCAAATCAGAAGTGACACAGGCAACGGAGTCGCCACCCACTGCGGCTACAAGTCAACGAGGTGATTTGCATGCAGCCATGCCAGCCGGGGTGCCCAAGGCAGCGGGAGGGAGCGGATTAGAGGCGACACTGATTGGGCCAGATCCAGACGTCCGCCAGAGTTGTCACCGTGATGCACGAGCCACAGGCACGACCGCTGCTCTAATCTGACCCACAAAGCAAAAGCGAGAGCGAGAGCGAGAGCGAGTGTGGGGGGAGCAACCAAGTGCTAATCAAACAATCTGTAGACCAAACAAAAAGTTCTCCACCAGCTGCAAAATACTACAAATACTTTTTAAAATGCACTCGGTGCCTTTCATCCTTAAAACCATTTTGCCCCCACCGTGTGTGGATCGTGGATGTGGATGAGTGTGTGTGTGTGTTTGTATATGTGTATGCCATGCCATCCGCATGCGTTACGCAAATTGAATTCGTTGACTGAAAATTTATGCAACGTCGCGTCGTCATCGTCGTCGTCTGTGAAAGGAGCAGCAACAAAAGTTCGGTGCGGAGATAGCCAAGGGCTACACAATGTACTTGCGAGCGGGCCCGGCCCGGCCCGGCCCGGCCCCCATCGATACGAATATCGAGAGAGTTGCATTCGAAATGCATGTAAAAGCTGCCAACTGGCATTGGAAATGGGGAAAAAAAGGGTACAGGGAGGTGGGTAGAGGGGCTAGTGGACGAGTGAACCACTGGAGCATCTCGCCTGAGAAATTTATGCTTTGTTTTGCCTTGGCGAAACATGGAACATCAATTCTCGTTAACTTTGCATGCACGACTGCCCGATGGAACATGGAATATGTACATCGAATGCACTCCGATTCGATTCTGGACCCTCGAAATCGCCAAAAAAAAAAGTAAACCAAAGGCAATGCCAAAAACCAAGAGAAAACTGCATTCCATAATGAAAGATTCGCTCTTTGTGGATATTTTTTTTTAATGTTTTATATAATCCTTTCGTCAGCCCCTGATACTGAAAGACGCGCACAGCCATGTTAATGATATAAAACAGAATACAAACAAAATGACAAAGCAGCAATTTCTTCGATTTTGACACCAACAACAGGCGAACCCTATGCGGTCCACGGATTCGGCTTCCACCGCCAAGTCTGCAAACATCTTGCTGATATTCGAAAATAAATTATAGTGCTACGAACACAATTCAATTGATAATTACCGTAACTCTTAATAATTTTTTTTCTTCGTTAGCAGATTAAACAGTTCTGGAACTGTAATTGCGAGAACTAATAATATAATAAATATGACAAGCACAACTGCGAGAAATATTAAACACTTTTTCCGATGATCTCTTAATATTGCACAGAGATCCGTGAAAAAGCCTTCATCATCGTCGTCGTCGTTTCTCCTTCTGCTACGCCCTCTCCCTGATGATATAGGGCCTTCGGATTCGGTTGCAGCGGGTATTATCATTTGTACGTAATTTACATGTGTGTAAATCGAAGCCAAAATTTGATAGAAACTAACAGTCTACTACATTTGTTATTGTTCTATTTTCAGAGATTTATCTTGGGTACAGCCTGCCTTCTTTCTTAGTTCTTAGTTTGTTGCTAAAATATTATTTTTAAAAATTAATGAACACAATGCACTGATCGATCGGATTACCTTGGGGTATTTTTGATAAATTGATTTAGTTATTTTTTCCCAGTACTTTGTTGAAACAATCTTTACATGTAAAATAGAGAATCAAAACTACTATTGCAACTACAATGAATATGGCTAGGAATGCCCATTCACAATATGTTGCAAACTTTTTCATCTTGCGGACCGTTCGGTCATAGCGGTCTTCCCTCTCCTCTCCGTCGCGGTTACGGTCACGGGCGCGGTCGGGTTCACGTTCACGTTCGTGGTCCCTGTCCCTGTCCCTGTCTCGTTCCCGGTCTCGTTCACGTTCGAGGTCCCGGTCATCTCGTTTTGCTCTGGCACCACCCCATCTTCCTGATGATATGGGGCCTGCGGATTCCTTCGCTGCGGGTATCGACATTCCAATATCCAATGTCTGATTAAAGTGTACAGAAATATTTGTGTACCAAAATTTGATAGAACCTAACAGTCTACTACATTTGTTTTTGTTCTATTTTCAGATATTTATCTTGGGTACAGCCTGCCTTCTTTCTTAGTTCTTAGTTTGTTGCTAAACTATTATTTTTAAAAATTAATGAACACAATGCACTGATCGATCGATTACCTTGGGGTATTTTTGATAAATTGCTTTATTTCTTTTCTCCCTGTCCTTTCTTGAACCAATCATTATATGTAATATAGACAATCGTAGCTACTATTGAACATACAACGACTATGGCTACCAGTGCCCATTCACAAAATGTTTTATACTTTTTCATCTTGCGGACCGTTCGGTCAAAGAGGTTTTCCCTGCGCCCCTCCGTTGATAATCCACCGGGATTGTTTTCGGGGTCGCGGTTACGGTCACGGGCGCGGTCGGGTTCACGTTCGTGGTCCCTGTCCCTGTCTCGTTCCCGGTCTCGTTCACGTTCGAGGTCCCGGTCATCTCGTTTTGCTCTGGCACCACCCCATCTTCCTGATGATATGGGGCCTGCGGATTCCTTCGCTGCGGGTATCGGCATTCAAATATCCAATGTCTGATTAAAGTGTACAGAAATATTTGTGTACCAAAATTTGATTGAAACTAACAGGGTAAACTTTTCATTAGAAAGTGCTTTTTTTCTGTCGTTATCCAAATGAGAAACATTTTCCATTGATTTCTAGTTGCCATGTGTGATTACTTTTGGTTTTTTCTTACAATTCATTTAATTCCTTGACTTTTTCATTTGGCACAGTTGTATAGATTCGTTTCATTTCATTCCAACTCGTTGGCTAACCTCAATTCATCCCCATTTCATTCATTCAGTTTAACAAATTTATCAACTGCTTGCCGTCTGGTATTTGCTCCTAGTCTTCGCCTTCGGCTTTACACACAATTGAGCTTTATACACGGCCGACTTGTTAGGAACATAAACCACAAATTCGTTTTATTAACTTGACAGACCAAAGAAAAGGCCCTTATATTTTTCGCACATTTCCATGTCGGGATGGGTGTGTTCTGAGTTCCGTTCCTCCACTCCACTTCACTCCACTCAACTCAATGAAAATATGCAAAGCAACTCCTGTTGGCGCTGGACCGCGCTGACCTTCGTGACAACAAAGAGCACAACATTTGCGTTGGCCATTCAATAAAAATGTAAATTAACTTATCAATTACAACGCCCCCAAACAACAACAACAACGAACATGACCATGAAGGCTGTGGCGCCACACACAGCTACAGGAACTTCATACTATGAATAGGCACGTGCTGCTCCCCAACCTAACTGCTGCACAAAAAAAAGTAGAACAAATACCAAAATTTGGTATACTCTTTGACGAAGTATAAAATCTTTTAAAATGAAGACTTCTAGAAATTTCGTAGCTGTTTTATCAAAATATAACTTTCACATTTCTCATTTTTGCGGTGTTTGCGGTCAGCTGTTTTTGGTTTCTGACACGCACAATCGATAGTGTTCTACTACAAGTTTCATCGTTGAAAATAACATAGAATCAAAAGGTACCTATTTTGGTAGATTCTCTACAGAATCAAAGGTTAAATTATTAAATATAATATAATAATAATCTCAATAATTTGCTAATAATTTCTAATAATCTAAAGTTGTTCCAAAAGTATCGATTGCACTGCACCATGCATCGACATTGTTCTGTGTGTTCCCCATTCATCGATATCCCGGCCCGATCCCTAAATTTTCACTCATAAAAGTTATTTATAAACTCGTTCAACAATAAAAAACCTGCAATATGGAAAAGGCAAAGGATGATCCAAAAACTAATTGGTCCCAGCTGGCGCTGGATCTGTTGCTCCATGATAGGGTGGACACGAACATTACTGTGGACCCGGAGTTGGCCAAAGTATTGCTGAAGATGTGCTTTGGTAAGTGAAAATCAGTGAATTTCCACAATGCCAATCTGTTTAACAACTCAACTCTATTGCAAATCGTGTTGCAGGTGATGCCAAGAATGCGATCCATGGGGCCTTGGCTGTGGCAAAGGCATTCAACCGTGAGCACATCATCAAAGCGGATTTGCGAATGATCAATTACATTTGTAATTCGGACAAGTAGTATTCAAAGCGCAGTGATTCTTAGACCTTAATCTAGCGAGCTCAGTGATTCTTAGACCTTAACCTCGCGAGCCCAGAGATTCAAAGACTTTGTACTTTAATGGAGATTGATTTTGAGCTCCATAACAGATTAAATTGGTTATAATAGGTAATTTTTGACTTGAACCTTAGTAAAGATTATTGTGAAATGAGAGTGCTTGAAGGAAATGTGTAAAATCAGAAGGGGTTCAACTTTCACAGCCCACAGTTTTAGCTCTTGCTCTGTCTTCGCCTCAGTCCTCAAATCTATTTGAAACCCATTTGCAGAACTCTTCAAAACCCGTTTAAAAATCATAATACTCGCTTGGTAAGGGTAAACAAAAAAGAAAAAAACACAAATTTTGTCCCCTCCACGGACTCAAAGTCCAATCTTGAGGCTACTCTCTCTCTCTCTCTCTCTCTTTTCTCTGCAAACACCGTAACGTTTTTCTTATGCAAATTTCCTCCCCGAGCGATAAAATATTCCTGGCTCATAATTTTTATTTCCGTTATTCGAGTTTCAAGATTGTATTGCATACTTGTTGGCGCATCGCCTTGGCCATCCCCTGCAGCACTTCGCCGTGCCTTTTGGGAAATTTGCCTTGCTAATATGACCAAGACAAGGAGGCGGCCAGCAACGGCACAGAATGGGCAGAGAAAGTGTCTGCCAGGTTGTCTGGCGGCAGGTCTTTTTTATATATTTTCAAAAGATAACAAAATACATAAATAGAGCACACAGATACCGTCTGCAGTGAGACATTGTGACGCCTTAAATGACACAAGTTACGACTGTCACATCGGATAATGTCTTAATTGACCGGAGAGAGGAGGGAGCAGAACGGAGTTCACCATAAAGCAAAGTGATTGTAATGGGATATTCGATTGCCAGGTGGGAACGGGATCAAAAGACCACCTGGATGCGGGGGCATCCTTTCACTCCATTCAAACACTACCATGCTCGTGTCTGCTGTTGGGGAAACTCTAGTCTTTTGACACCTCATCCCAGCACCTAAAGAATGCCTCGGAGCACAGCGAGAGATTTACACATCACTCGAGCGAGCAGCAAGCATCCTCCCACAGCATTTTCACACAAGAGCTGATACAGTGACCCCCATCTTTCTGGAGCTCTTCTTTCTGCCTCCGTCTGCTGCCAGAGTCTCCTTCAGTTTCTGCCTCAACTGCCACAGAATTGAAGCATCACAACGTGTGTGTTGTAGGCATAATCAGAGGCGAGCTAGCGGACCCAGAAAATGCAGAATGGATGTGAGCATAAGAGGAAGCTTGGAGTCCAGTTGTTGGTGGCCGGTAGTCGTCTGGACATGGTCAGAGCCATGACGATGATGATGATGATGGGTTTGGGCCTGGTCATGCAATCTGGGCGCATTTTCATATTCACACCCGTGCCTGGTGCCGTTGCAAAAAAAGGCTTTTTCCAGCAAGTCAGACAAATTATGACCACGATTTCAGCGCTGAATTTTCAACGATTGCCGGCTGGCCGCTCCTACAGGAGAGTGCTCCTAGAGTGGCTCCTACTGCTGCTGTAGCTATGCGATAAGCATTTGCGTGATTAATGAAATTTGATGCCAAGTCACTGGCTCTCCCCCCCCGTCCATTCCACGAATGCCATGCCATGTCTGCAGCCCAAGTACCAGTTCCAGGTCCAGTTCCCAGGTCCACTCACCAGTTCTGACTGCTAGGAAAAAAACAATAAAGAGTTTTGCCAACTGCAAAGGCCTTTCCATAAATAAACAATTAGGTCTACCAGTTCCAGCTGTGTTTTCCCTCCTCCCTCCTCCCTCCTCCCGCCTGCCATCATGCCACCCACCCACCAATCATGACTTACGCTTTGGCTCACACACAATGGGTGGGACACGGGCGTATTGGAGTCCCTAATTGACGGAGTCGCACAGTCGCCCGCCCAATTAGAACACGTAAGCGAGCACGCTTTGCCCATTTGAATTTATATTGAAATTTAATTTAATTAATAGAGCGACTCCAGAAACACAGAGTCCAAGACTCACTACAACCAATCAGCCACCCACCAGGTGTGTGTATCCACTTCCCACTGTTCCCCTTCGCTCTTTGTTATCGCAGCGGGAAGTGTCGAAACAGTCAACTCAATAACTGTTTATTTTAGTTGGCACATTTCCAATTTCGGTTTGGGCCATGTTCGCCTCTCTCGCTCTTGTTGTTGAGTCACCAGGAGCAGGGGACGGGCAAATAGTTTTTCAGGCTGATTTGCTCTACATATTGTGGACGGCGGAGCTCTTTAACGCTTTTCCGCTGGTCAAGCCGTTTATTTTCATTGACTTTCATGGATTTTCCATCTAAATGTGCGGTTTTGCATTTAATTTTCTTCATCAATTTTAATAGAAAGTTACTCAGAGCACAGAAAGGATAGCCTGCCATACATTTTTGCAGGGGTTCTTTGTGTGTTTGGCAATGGAAATAAATATGTACAGACGTACATTTATTATTGCACAAAACTAAATAATTTTGAGAGATAATTTGTTGTACCTAATGGAGTCTTCATCGAATTCTGTAAATTTTATTTGACGGAAAACTAATTTTGTAGCAGATTTTCGCTCTGTAAAGTTCATGTACCCATATTATTTCCTGTTCATTTCCTCTCTAGATCATTCCATTCCAGCCGAAGCTGATCTTTTCCTATGCAAATGATTCTCTTTGCCGTTTTATCCCATTCACTTTCCAACGCATTCGTTTTGATCTCTGCCCACCTGACGATCAATATCCCCATGGACAGGGCAATGCGAGCAAAACGGCAAAACTCTAACGCCCCCACACAAACACACAGGCGGACAGATAGACAGACAGACAGACAGACAGACAGACAGACAGACTGGATGCCAATCCATTCTGTACGCCCATTTGCTACCGTTTAGCCAGATTGATTTTGGGGCCAGCCGCTGCACGGCTGCACGTTGCACGACTCCGATGATCATTTCTCTCTTCCGCCCACCGATATGCAGTGCAGCAGTGCACACAGTTTTCCCATCGCGGGTGCCCATCAATCAATTTCGAGAGCCCATTCCTGAAGTGGTTAGAAGGCGGTTTAGGCCTCCTCCTTTGCATGCACCTCTTCCATTCACTGCTACCGCTTTTAGGTTGTAAAAATTGTTTCGGCATCATTTTTCATATCCACAACCAGAAAAACAAAACAAAAATCCAACAGATAAAAAAAGAGAAGAGTGTGGAGTGTGGTGCGGTGTGGTTGGGTGTGTGTCGGAAAACAATATCCAGTGGAGAGGCATCCAAAGCAGCGGGAGCCCCCATATAGAGGTCCTAAAACGCCAGTTGGGGTACGTGATCGGAGCATTTCTTTCTGGCTTTTGTTTGTGCTGCTATCGACACCACATCTTTCCCCTCGTGCACTACACCCTTCACCCTGCCACGCTGTATCTGTACGCTTTCCGACCATGTTTGCTCTTGGCCATGAAGCGAGAGAGATAGAGAGAAGGTTGCTTTTTCGACGGTGTAGCGCGAATTTGTTGCAATTTCTCATTGTCAGCGAACGCGTTCGCCGGTAAATTTTGATTAAACGCTCCACGGGAATTCACTTTGGCTTGCACTTTGTTTTTCAAACCGCAGGAGAAGGAGGTGAACCGTAAAGGAGGAGGAACGTGCACGTAGGTGCACCCCAGTCGGTGGGCCAAAACTCTTTTCATTTGAAATTTGATAAATGGAGCTCGCTGCAAAGCGATATGTTATGCAATTTAGCGATTCGAAATATTGAAAAGATAGTTAAATGTTTGTACAACACTCTCTCCGGTAATAAATGAATATGGTTTATGCCTGGCTGTCTGGCGGCTCTGCCTTTGGGTCTATCTGTGTGTGGTTCATGGCGAGTCACCTGAAGGATGGCCACTGTCGTGGGAATGCGAAAGGTCTGCCAACTTGTTCAGCGAGTGTCTGCTTTAAGGAACAACCTACTATCTGCCACTCTGTCCACGAGATTAAATCACCTTCTTGGCTTCTTAATAAACTTGATTAAGCGGCAACTGCCATAAAAAGAAGAGCACAAATTACAGTCCGCACATAACAAGCTGTAATAATTTCGTGCCAATTAATCAGCGTTTAATCAGAGTGCGGAGCATCATCACCACTCGAGATTCAATTTCAATCGAATTGACTACATTTCCAGGCTCCCTTTTGTTTTGGACGGCACATCAGTAGCATCTCCAAGGTCGTGTCACGTCGGATCGAACAATTAAGGAACCAAAAGTGATTATTTTGATAAAAAAGAAAACACTTGAAGGCAAAAATCTGGCAATCTGCCCCAAAGGTTCCACTAAGACTAGGGGACGAGGATTCGATAGGGATAAAAGCTGGCCCTGGCCTTGTTCCTGACTTCGATTGGGAAGAGATATGCTGGGAAAAAGGCAACCGGAAAGCTGCTCCTAAAGATAAACTACCGCCTGAATATGTGCCATATTGGGACTCTTGGGAGTCCTACAAGTGTCGCATCCACCAAAAAGTACATCAGTGGTGCTGAGTGGTGCTTCTTTAAGAGTTGAAACTATTCCAGAACAGAAACGAGATTCAAAAGTCTTTACTTTCGTTACCAATTTCTGTATACAAATGCCATTCCATTCCTTCTACTGGAAATACAAGAATTCTGTCTTAAGTTGAATGATTCGCTTGACATTGCCAAGGGTCTCTTGTTTCGTTTTGTTTTCATTTGCTTGGAGGAGCACCATTGACTCGCTTGGTTTTGTTCTTGTTTTCTTTACCCTTTGAACGTTTTTTTTTGTAAATACCTCTTTTCGGATTGTCTTCGATTGCCAGCTTAATTGCTTCGCTGTGGGTCTGTCTTTCAGTCTGGCCGACTGTCCCTCAAGTCTGGCTGGATGGCCGTAGGTGGTCGATAACAAGCTAACGAAATGCGAATTCAACATTGAATGTGGGGCCAACCAACTGAGTGAGTGAGTGAGTCGGGCAACTGTCAAAATCAACCTGAGGCAGGGGCCAATAAAGAACACAAAAGCCAGCTCAAAATCAGCAAAAAATAAAAGACGAAACTGAAAAAATAAACATTAACGTCATGCAAATCGTATGGTAATTGCTGTCATCGCTGGCTCTTGTCAAAAAGCAATGGGCAGGGGCAACCGAGACTCTCTGAAGTGTTTTGTAAATGCCAGAAAAAATTAAATTCCAGACATGCATACAATAATAAGTACAAAGGAGTACGTCGGGCAAGGGCACAGCACACAAAGGGTGGAGTAGGCACACGCTAGTGTTATTATTCTGTCTGTCAAAAGAGGGTAGAGGCAGGCTGCTGGTTGCTGGTTAGCAAAAGCAAAGTACAGGAGTAGCAACAGAAACACTTTAACTGACAATTGATGCGATTTTATATCCTCCTAAATGGTGTGAAGTGTAGATTCGGTCTGACTGCCCTTCGCGATACTGCCACTTATCCACACATTCCGGGTATTCAAGCTTAATTAATTCGACGACGCCTCTGGGAGGCACCATCACACATACACACTTTTCGTGGCCCAGTTGATCACTAGATCCCCTGGCAGGAGCCTCAAGGCAAAACACATCATAGTGAGGGTCTCGCAGAGACCAGCAGATTGGCAGCCAGGCGCGGTAACGCACGCAGTCCACCGCGTAAGTGCACCCAGAGCATTTAAAGGCTGCTCCAGCATGCAGAAATAGCAAAACTCACAAAACAGTAAGGATTCCAAAGATAAAATTAAAAAAAAAGAGACAAAAATACAGCTTTATCGTAGCGAAAATGGTGGAAGAAGTATCGATGCTTCTAACTATATTTTACTATCGTATCTATCGATGGGTAAATTTATTTAGAAACTGAAAAATTGTAGCTTAACACGATGGCAAAGTAAAATGTTTTATATTTTAAAATAATTGGCCAATATTTATGTGCCACTGCAGTAGTTTTTATAGATAAAAATATAGCTTTGCTTTACGCTCGTCTAGCTATCGATAGTGCAAAAAAACAGTTGCGCAACACTGTCACTGTATTATTATTATTATTTGTTACTTTTTTCCCAACTTGAACAAGTCCAACAAGTGAATTTCACATTCCCGCAGAAACCTAAAGACGAGAAACATATGCATATCTGAAGTTTCCACTAATTGATGCGAGCATTCACTTCGAAATAGATACCACCCGATTTTCATTGAGGTAAGTTGATCCGCGGATCGGGGACTAATTAACACATCGATTACAAGGCTGTTCGGACAGTTGTCGCGTTGAATTAATGAGATACTCGGCTACAATTGTGTGTCTGTCTGGACTTCTGGTCTTGAGTAGGCCCTTCTGGTCTTGATTCTCTGCAAACTGGTTGTGCATCTATTTATAGGGCCAATAGCCAGGTGCAAGAGTTTCGCATTTTGTTTTTATATCCCCTCTCGGGAATATCACATTCAATGCGAACCGCATTGTGCATCCGCGCAATCATCATCTTGGCCATCATTATGGGAGAATCATCAGAGCAATCATCATCAAGCGCTTGTGACAGACAGCCTCGGTCTGCCAATATCGCTTACGGCCAACGCGACCATGATTGCCCACTGTCTTGGCCACACTGAATGCTGGCCATCTCCGCACTCGCATTCGCGTCCAAGCCCAACACCAGTGACACTTTTTTTCGCGTTAATCTGCTCAACCATAGCCTCATCAACATCATCCAACATTCAACACTCGAGTCGGGGTCGCCCCGTGTTTGTTTTCTTTGTGGGTCTAGTTTTTGGGGCCTTGTATCGCTTGGGCTATCGCTTACACTCTCTCTCTCTCTCTCTCTCTGGGGCGTCTTTTTCAAGTGGCTAATTGGATTAAATTTGAATATTCTTCACAGCTCATTTGTCCGAAGACCTTTCCAGTTGATCACCTTGAGAAAACACAATTGACAGATGACGAGGTAAGCAAATAGATCCCACAGATTGAAACCCCTTTGAAAATCCTTCGTTTTCACAGAACCGGAGATATTTGCATGGTGGGAATCACTTGTGACTATGGCATCACACTCGCCATGCGATCGCACGAGTATTCGTTGTACCATTTGGGTGATCACATTTAGTAAGAGAATGGACATAGCTATCCATAGAAATGCCCACTAATCAGAGACCTCTTCCCCCTTTGCAGTTGCTGTGCTCGCGCCCTCGCTGGAGACATCTTTGCGGAGATTAAAATCAAATTGGCAGCGCAATACCTCAACCAAAACCTAAAGATACCCATAAAGAAAGCCCAGGAGCTGCTGTGGCAGTTATATCCGGACATTACGACGGATCCAGTGCTGCTCGCTGCCCAGGAGAACAACAGACAGTACCTATATGCCACACAACTGGATGGAAGCTGTACCGATAACAATCATGTCGCCGCCTCTGGCAGGGGCACTGCCATAGCGGAGGCCATGGATTGGCTGGCCAAGAACTGGGATAGAAATCAAGACCTCATGATGTCTGAGGTGATGGCACGAAAGGTACTACAAAATTGGGACACATTTCAAAATACTTCCACGGAAGTGATCGTTCTGTACAAGCGCAAGGAGGATGCTGCCCTGGACACCGATGACTCGAAGTAAAAGGGGAAGACAAGGCAAAAAAGGAATAGGGGAAGTCATGGCCAAATGGCCATCAGTGGAAATAAATGAAAGCTTGCTTTCCTCCCATGTAATTAGGCGCATTTCTTGGCCCTATTTTCAGCTGAAACAGCAAGGAATAGATTGGGTATCCTCCTCGTCTTGCCTACACTAATGATTTATACTCCATGGAGTGGCTGCCTGGATAATTAATAATGATTAAAAGAGCTGGCGCCCCATCAACAGGCGGGGATTTCAGGGCCAAACTCCCCCACCACCATCGTCTAGATATAATTCCTGGCCCGAGGCATCTGGCCTCCAGCTGTGCGGATTAACCTGAATTTATATGTTGGGCTGCATTTGAATAATTTCATAACTCTGGGGATCTATGTATATCCGTGGTCCTCTCTGGCGCTGTGCGTGACCAGGTTTCATTTGCTCCTCTCTCTCTCTCTCGATGGATGAATCGAATAGGAGGAGTGCCTCTGCCTGCTGTGTGGTCCCTTCTTGTGTGGCATTATGGAGCTGTGCTCCGCTTGCTCTGGATTTTCAGCATCATGACAGTTGCTAATTGATTTCCACGTAGATTGGACTCTTAGTTAATCGCTTCTTCTGTGGCAACAACTTAAGTGGATCTTCCACTCGCACAAGGGAGGAGCAACTCATGCAAACTTCAAGATAGATCTGCAATCGCAGGTTTAATTGGCATAACATTTAAATATAGATTTGGTTGCTAGTGATCGATTAAGAGTAGGCTGTAAGTTGGATTCTTTCTTCTGCAGGACTCTCAACTACTTCTTCTTCGCATTTGGAACATATTTGAGGCAGTAGCTAACAGATACTACACTCCTTTACTTATTTATTTCATTTCAAACCCATCCTGAATGTGGACTTTATCTGCCATCTGCCATCTCCCATCTGTTGCCCCATGCATCAACAGTGAAAGGGAAATGAAGGAGAAACCAATATTTTGGCTCCAGTCTGTGCTGCTCTGCTGATAAGCAAATACATATCTCCTGTGGCATGTGGCGTATATGTATATGTATCCCCCTCCAGAGTCACTGCCTCCACAAGCTCCACAAAGCTGCAATCTTTGCCAAAATACAAAAATAAAAGAAAATGTAAAAGTGTCAATGCCAAGGCGATAAGCGAAGGACGAAGAGGAAATCGAACATCAAATATTCGCCAATAAATTAAATGCAGCAAGTTCCGAGAAGGTGCCACATCGCTCTACTCTCCCCCCCCCCCTCTCTCTCTCTCTCTCTCTCTCTCTCTTTGCCTCCTCTGTGGCGGCTTTCAATAATATTTCGCTTTCAATCTGCTGAAAGCTGAGAAGATTTTGCTGGCAAAAGGTAGGGCCACGGGGCATTGGCATGGGCATGGGCATGGGCAGTGCCCTGGGGCACATCTGAATACGAAATCATTGGTGTCCCTGCTGCTACCTAGTGATATCTTACTTTCCTTCCACACTGCCGCACTCCCCTACCTACTGTATGGCAAAATGAAGCAAAAAAGAAGTTGCACACAAAATGCAGACAGTGTCAACCTTTCGGCGGCTCGTGGTGGAAATATATTTATGTGCATGCAAGTTGCAAGGTGTGACAACAGCAAAATTTATCTGCGGCATCGCCAGCAGCAGCCACCTCGTGCACCCCCCTCTTTACCCTCTTTTGGGGACAGATTATATATGGGTTTGCGTGGGGAAGGGGGAAGCTACTGCAACTGGATTTATATGCGAATGGAGTCAGGGATTGCCGTCTTAATGCGACATTAACTCCATGGAATCTGTATCTGTATCTGTATCTGCATGTGGCACAGGGAGTGCATATGTACATGATGTCCATTATGCATACAAATAGGCATGGGTATTATCAACGGCAAGTAAATCTCTCACCTGTTGCATAGATAAATAATAGTCTTGCATTTAGATTTAAAATAGAGGATCCTCTCAATGCAAACAAAAAAAACAGAGAGAAGAAGGGACAAATTAAGGACACGTCCGACAGAATTAATTCAAGAAACGAAGCTGCTCCCAATTAAACCAATATCGATACTTCTTCAGTTTAAAGGCAGCGCACGGACCTTTAACCCCTGCACTGTTTGCCACTTTTGTTGCCTTTTGTTCGCTTCTTCCGTGTGGCAGTGTCGTCGCTGCATAATTATTTATTGTTGGCTGCTGCTGCTGCTGCTACTGCTGTGGCTGCTCCTGTTGTTGCCGTTGCATTGGCAGCTTTAATGAAATTGGACAGGCAACATAAAGTAATTTATTTTTAATTAATTTATAAATGCAGCAACATCAAAAATGCCAACAGGGATAGAGAAAGAGAGAGAGAGAGCGATAGAGAGAGAAATAAAAGGAACAGAAAGGCAGACACAGATATAGATTATACGCTGGGGCAGTGAACCGTGTGATAAGCTCGCTCTCTATCCACCTCCTGATACCCTTTTTACAATAGTCATTCCTGTGTCTACCAGCGCCTTTGCTCATGTATTCCACATATAAAAATGTATCTAATGGCCTTCGCTCAAAAATCGTTTGTATTTCTTAGTCTTAAAAATCTCTGCCAAATCGAGGAACTGTAGCCTATATCTTTAATCGAACCTATAGGTTTTCAAGCGCATGTTAACACTTCACCTGCATTTCGCATATTTTTTTTATAGATTTTCCTTATTATATTTAATTTTCATAATTTTTGTCTGGTTATTACCATTGTGCGTGTGAGTGTGCGGCATGCGGCAAGCGGCACGAAGTGTCGTTGACAGCCATGTCATCAGCACTTTGAGGCAGTTATCCCACAGACAGGCGGACGGAAGGGGATTTTCACGTCCACTTATTTGTACATACACATACATATCTAGAGGCGTGTGCAATGGCTGCAATTTTATTAAAATTTACTGCAGACTGCAACTGCAAAAGCGAAAAAATTGTTGCGGTCAATTAACGTCAACAGAGCAGCGCAGCACGGCGCGTTGTTGTCTCATGCCTCATGGCACATGCCACCATGCATACACCATGCATACACCCTGCCCTCTCCTACCCATCACGCTCTGCTCTGCTCATTAACATCCTCGCGATTTTATATGCAAACATTTGGGGTTTATTGTTGCTGGCGTAAATAAATAAATAAATTTCATTGACATATGCTCAAATAAATAATAGAGCGCGCTTTAAATTATTGCCCTGTGGCAGGGGCCAGGATAAATGGGTAGTCGAGATACTGCTGCACACACACACACACACACACACACACGCACAAATATCCTTCGCTGTGGCGTGAATTATGATGCCTGACGGGGAGACCACAGAGTGCGGCCCAGAGGCCACAAACCCCCATAACAATGAGCGAAGGCTACGGCCACAGTGTACACAGTCCACATGATCATTTTTAATTTTGCTCTCAACAAAAGGTTCCTTACATTGACACAGCCGAAGGTTCCACTTCATGCTGGACATCAATGTATGGGCCAACAGATGGGCAGGCACAAAGATGGTTCTGCCTTGAAACTTGAAGCTCCTTACAATACAGATTGCAGTGGATGATTGGAAATACTATAAGAATTTGCTTAAAACTACAATCAACGATGCTTCGCTCTTTTAGTTACAAATTAAAATCCACGAAACCAAACAAATGCTGACAAAAATGTTTCTTAAATGCTAAAATCTAATCAGAAATAAAATATTCTTTGAAATGTGACCATCAAAGTAGATAGGAATAGGAACCCAATCAAATGCACTGCTGTCTGGACGGTTGTCTAGGATATTTTTCCATTTAATTGATAAACTTTCTTCGCTAAACTAATTTCCAGACGAGAGTGAATTCCCTCAATCAGAGAGATTGAGAGAGAAAAAAGTGAAAAGAATTTAATTAAGGCTCTACCATCAGAAGCCAAACAAAATGTTTGCCTAAAACCGAACAAAGTGGCCGGAAGGAACGGAAGGATGGACGGAGGGAGATGCGTGTGTGCCGCTGGCCCGCAAAAGGTTCCCCAAAAAGCTGAACTTATTCAAGAATCCCCAGTGCCCATGCAGGGGCAGGGCGTGTGGCACCAACAATAACAAAAAGCGGTCTCGAAAAACGAGAGGAAATTGCACTAACAGAACCGCAAATTAGTTACGTTTCTGCCTCACCAATGGGAATGGGCAGTCCCGCGTCCGATTTGGAGTCGGAGCGGTTTCTGTGGCAAGATCTGGCTGCCAAAACGCACAATGCACCAAAGCGAGGCTGAATAAATATGAAAATATTGTACGCGCGCACTCCATCCAAAGCCCCGAAGGCGTCTTTCCTGGAAGTCCAACAACAATCACCCCCCATGACACGGAGGCAGTGGCTGACATCAGCTTTGGTTCTGGTACTGGTTCTGGAGACACACGGAAGAGATGGAAGGGGACTGGACTCCCGAGTCTTGCACTGGATCGGTGTCTGGCTGCTTTCGGTTGCTCATTCTGGTTGCCAGTCCCCACTGGCTTTATCACTGCCGTGGTAGTGTGTGTGTGTGTGTGTGTGTGTCTGTTTGGACCCTTCTCCTCTTCACAAATTGACGCGAGCCGCGCTCCAAAATTGCCATCACCGTTGTCATCGTTGTCGGTTGTTGCATCTGCATCTGGGCATCGGCATCTCGGCATCTCTGCATTGCACTTCATATCCAGAAGTGCGCGCCGCACTCTCTTGAAGGGAAGGAGCCAGCAGATGCCCAAGATGAGATAAACCTTTTGCCCTGGCAATGGCCCTGGCCCTGTGCTCTTCTCTTGTTCATAAATTATAATTTTATGATCACGAACATATTCGTGGAATATACGTTGTCGTTGTCGTCGTTGTCGTTGCAGAGAGTTGTCTCCATTGTGGCTCCCAGGGGCGTTAAATATTAAAGTGTCTGCGCAGAGTTGTGGCCCTGGAAATTGGCTTCACTTCACTCTGGGCACTTTTGCAGCTAGAAAGAGTGTCATCGTTTGTGTTTACACTAATTGAAGAACTCTCCTCCATGCCACATGCCACATGCCCCATGGCCATCACCATGGCCATCGCCATGGCCTGCTTCCAGTTTTCCCTCCTTTTTTGCGGATCGTTAATATTCTTTATCGCCAGAGGCCTGGGGCTTGGCTTGGTTCTAGCCCTGAAATTAGTTTGTTTTAGCTTTAGCCGACACTTGGGGTTGGCCACTTGCCTTCTATGGTTTTATTGAAGGGCTCGTAAATCAATTAACATTTCATATCTTGGAACACTTGAATTCTAGCAGAAATATTGCCTTATTTATGTGTATGGATACCCTATAATTACTCTGGAAAGCGCAAAAACAGAAACAGAAACAAATATTCCACAGAAATGGGGTTGCCAGATTAATGGGAGGAGAGTAAACACGCAATGGCGTTGCCCAATTGTTGAACAGATCTTCTGAAAAGTTTGAAAAGTAGAAATACGAAAATTCAAAGAAATTTCCCAACATTTTTATCACTGCAATTTATTGCCAAAAGTATTTTTAAATGCAAACTTCCTGCCTTTGACAACCACATCCAAATGATTTCTACTATTTAAATAATTAAATCACTTTTCACACATCGCTACCACACAAAATGGACATTTTCCATTCCCAAATTAACCAAAAACGTGCTCTCTCTTGGCAAATAACTGATATATTCTTTTGTATTTAAATTTATTTTGTTGCCGAACACTGTATCGATATTTATGCAGTTTTACGAGTGGTATTTCTGGTATTCTCTAGTCAAATGCGCGCGCGCTCTGCCGCAATCTATCGATCGTGGCCCTGCGGCGTCCGGCATCTCATTCCATTGCAAAACATTTCTTTAGCGCTGCGGCGTAATTCTCATTAGGAAAACGAGTTTAATTAGAGTTTGTTTGCTGTGGCCTCGCATAATGAACTTTATGCATGCAACAAACTGAAATTTAATAGCGCAACATTCCGTCCGTGTGTGTGTGTGTGTGTGGGGATGTATGTGCCCCGGTCCGGTATTCTTTGAGCATAATTACGAGCCGAGAAGTTCCTGCCGCGTAATTTTAATATGCAACTGGAAGCCAACCAAATGAATTTACTGTAAAGCAAAGCGGAGCCCCGCACCTCCCTTCATGCCGCGCGGGTGAGTGTTTAACTTTAGTTTTCTCTATCTACATACACATACATACATATACATACAACTGTATGTATACGCAACCCTCTAATTGATCAGCGAATTCTTGGAAAAGTTGAACCCCTTCTTTGTGATGCCATCTTCTGAAACAGAAAACTGATGCAATTTGACAAAAACATGAGGACGCGACACTCCTTTTCGTGGAGAGATTATCTGGCTCTTTTCGGAAGGGAAGCTTTTTGGAATCTTATTTTCTAGAAATTCGAGTGGAAAGTAAATTAGCAGAGAGAAAGCGCGCGTCAAAATGAGAGTTAACCGAAAAGTTTGCTCCAGAAAGAGTTAACGGAAAAGTTTGCTGGAGCAAGGGAAATGTGCGAAAGAGCAAGGCGACTAATTGCAATTATTTCTCTCTGTGTATTCCCATTGGGTGGGCGTGAGAGTGAGAGTGAGTGTGAGTGGAGTGCAGTGCATTTGGTAAAGTTTTTCCCGAGTAATGGGATGATTTCTCAGTGATTTCCAGAGGGGCATGGTAGGGCAGGGCGGTGGCTTGGAGTTGCTTCTCCCTTGTAGAAGCCGCAGAGAACCCTCATTCGATTTGTTCACACTTTCCTCAAGTGCAAACCGCAACCACAATGCTTTGTGGCACCATTTTAAGGACCCACTTGTATGTACTTGTGGGCACCTATCCAGACAAGGTGTTACCTCCGCTCCTTCCCATCCTACTCACAGGTTCATATTTGCTCAACTAATTCAAAAGTTTTCGTTTTTGGCTTAAAATATTGTTTTACAAATTTTTTCAAAATCTGTGCTGTTTTTGAGCAGACGAAGAAGGGCAGGGCAGGGCACGACAAGGCAGGGAAATTAATTAAAAACGCCCACATTTTAAGCGATAAATCAGGGACGCTGCAAGAACCGCAAAAAACGAGGGACATAAACGACAGAGCAACAGCAGCAGCAGCAGGCGGCGACACAAAACACCAACACACGCAAACACATGCCTTACATCTTTGAGGGCGTACCCCTCTCCCTCCCACACTGCTGCCCTCAGCCGACTCTGCAGAGTCGCGACCCTTGGCCGCGTGTTTGCTTAAGTGCCACTAATAATCCATTGTTGGCTTTTGTCCTTGCTGCTGCCGCCGCTGCTGCTGCTGCTGCTGCTTCTGCTGTTGTTGCAGCTGCTGTTGCCTCAGACAGACTCCAAACGACTCCCCACCACCCCTCCTGGTGCCACATCCTTTTCCCACTCTGATGGTCTTGCCACAGCAATCGAACGCAGCGAAAACCAAAAGAAATTGCATGTTTAACAACCGAACAATAAAAACAGAAACAACAACGAAGACCAGAAACGAAGGAATGGGCAGCATGTGCCGCAGCTTTTGATACCCTTTCTGATCCAATTGAGCTCGAGTTTGATCAAGATTTGCATCTAAATATATAAATATATTAGTCATTTATTCCATAGGTTCGTAGGTAATTTCTTAACTTCGCTACAAACATCTGTTGAGACAATTATACCCTCTGCTAAAAGGGTAGATACTACATCGATAAAGAACTTTTAAAAACAAAAGTTTTTGAGCACCAAAACAGCTTTGCGTCTTTGTATGCGTATGGCGGGGAAGTGTGCTTGTGTGTGTGTGTGGTTGTGTGTGTGCCCGCTTTGGCATTTATTTTTTTTATTTTCAAAGTGCATAAAATGTCGAGATTTATTTATGTTTCAGTTTAGCTTTTCGTTATATTTAATGTTTTGCCTTCTTAAGCCGCCTGCACTGAACGAAACAATCAGCACCTCTTTCAGAGAATTTTCAGGAATATTAATGGTCAGCTGGCAGTACAGTGAATACGGAATGGTAATGTAAGGAATCTGCAAGCATTAAGATTAAACATCCTCTACCCTCTAGGTCGACAGTTTATTATGTTCATTTCCTTTTCATATTTCTCATTGAATTATTAAACTTTGTTTTCGGCAACTGCATTTTGGGCCGACAGCCACACCCTTGGGGCCACGGCAAGATGTGTTTTAAATTTACAAAAAGTTATTATTTCTGTTGAAATATTTTCGATTTATGCAGATTTTCTTAAATACTGACAGTAACTGGCAGTGGAATGAAAAGGGATTGGAATAGCAGCATGAGAGACGGCACAGACCGAGTGTAATAAATATTTGGCGCCAAGTGCGCAATTTATGGCACAGCACAGGCGAAGGCAGAAGCAGAAATCTTTGAGATTTCAGCAACGCAAAATATAACTGTTATTGTTTCTCTCTCTCTTCCTCGTAATCTGTATCTCAAACCCTTGCGTCGTGCCGCTAAAATTTCATTTGTGTTTTATGTGTACTGCCACGATCACCGCTTGAGCAAGTGAGAACAAGCGAGAGGACAATAGTCTCAGATCGTGCAAGAAGCTAAGAAAAAGAAGCAAAACAAAACCGCCAAAGTGAATAGTGCCAATTTGTGAGTAACAGCTGCAAATCGCATGGTAAAAAATACGAATAAAGAGGCGGAACGAAGGATAGAAAACAAAAGCAAAAGAAATATCAGAGAACATCTCGTTCCCTGCTCTTCTGAGTAAGTCGTTTTGAAATTAGTGTTGCAAAGCACCAAACGTGAGGCAATGCAACCAAACGTAAAGCAAACGAAGATATTCGATAATAAATAGTATAGGTATGAGCATTTAGAATTAAGAAAAATAATTGTATCAATCACTTACCACTTTCTATAGGCTTTTATCGTTTCGAAATCACAAATATTTAGTTGGATTCTCGTTCAGTAATTTACATTTTTCGTACCACCTTAAAAGACACAAAATGCTCTAGGATTAGTTTAAATGATACTTAAATCAGGGAAATTTAATACATTTTACATTTTTAAGCTGTGGTTTAGGGTTCATAAATTGAAATTAAACTTAAAAACCATTTCCCCGTCGACTCATTTTATATCGATATACATTTACATACAGGTCTAAGCTGATGATACATGATTCCGCTCCACTTATGTGCCACTTGCCTCAGAGACACTCCAACAACTGCAACACGAAATGCAATTGGAACTCCTGCTGCAACTCTTGTGTAATATTCATACAATGATCTACCCGATCTGATCTACGATCCATGCGACATGTCAGGCCTCTTAAATGTTGTGCTAAATGCCGCATTTATTTGCGGCTTGTTAGCGCTGGAAATTATGGGACAACTCTACTTAAATTGGGTCTCTGGTCTATCGAGTCTCGCGCACAGGGAGGTCTTAGAGCCGCGGGGCCAAGTGTAAATGGATACGTTAAGAAGAGAGCAGTGGACTTAGCTGAAGAGTGGGACCTGCGGGGGAGTCTAGGCCAAGCAATGAACTAATAAAGGACAGACAGACAGACACAGAGAGTGAGTGAGACCTGGCCAAGCGATGCCATGCCAGTCCATGCCATGCCGCCGACGCTTTATTAGGCGTGACTTTGTTGTTGCTGGCGTTGTTGTTGTTGTCGCGTTTTGTGCTCCGTGTGGCGTTATGGCTGTAAGAGCGAGCGCCGCAAATGCGTTGCCATAAATTTAAAGCTTTTGGCCCGAGCCCCAGAGTCCAGAGGTCCCCCCACTACCCCATTGCCGCCACAGTCCGAGGCGAATCTGAGAATGTGTCTATGAAGACATTTGCCGGCGACGACGACGACGACGACGACGACGACGACGACGGTGACGGTGGCACGGCGGCTCCACTAATGAAGATCAACGAGTCGGGGGCAGGCAATTGTCTAGAGCTGGCAGCAGAGATTGGAGGAGGTCTGCCGCCTGCAGCTCGTGGCACCTACGATTACCAACGAGCATTTCTATGCACATCGCGCAAATATTTCATAAATTTCATTCAATTTTATTAAACACAAGAAATATGAGCTGCTGCCCGGGGAGAGGGAGACCGGTCTGTTATGCCCCCTCCAAGAGAAGGTTACAAAATCCTGCGCACCGGAAATCCTCTCATTACGCCAGACTTGTAATTAATCTCTTTGGGTGGAAAATGAAAAGAAAAAGCGCTTCGAAAAAAAGTGGGAGGTGTGCGAACTGGTAGATTGGGGCGGGGGGTACACCTGTTACACAGAACGACGGCGGCGGGATCCCAATTTCGATCCGGATTTGGGTTCGACAAAAGGGTTCTGTTCATCATCAGACCGGGGATCCCTTCAATTTGTGTTGTGTGTTTTGTAAATATTTGCAAATGAGTTTGAAAATTAAGCCGCTTTTACGGATTGTCTAATTAATTTTTAGCCTCTTTTGCCAAGGTTGAGGAAGGAGTGGAGTGGAGTGGAACAAAGTATTTTCACGGTGTTTGAGTTTTGTGGGAACTTTTCTCAGAATTATTAAGATCAGTTGAAAGATTACGAATTTAATCAAACGTCCAAAGGTTATTCACAACTTTTTTTGTGTGTTTAATAAGAAATTACTCAACTGCTTGCACCGAATACATTCGATAAGGGCAGATGCAGTACTCAAAATGGATCACAATAAGTGTATTCACACTAACGTCCTTGTCTAGGTAGCTTAATATTTCTGGTATGCCTCGAGTTTTATTTATGGGCAGAGCGCTGCAGCCCCAACATTTGCCAGCTGGCATTTTAGAAATGGACAACAAATCCCGACAGCCAGAAGAAGCCAGCCAGCAGTCTGTCTGCTGCTGAGATTGAAGTCGGGACACCAATCCAGGGTCCAGCATCCAGCGTCCGGGGCCTCGCAATTCGAACGGAAAAAGCGTACATAAATTTTTATAATTTCTCTCTGTTTCCTCTCTGTTTCCCCGCCACTGTGTTTGCATGTCAGCTTTGAGTCCAAGTCGGAGTTTCGTGAAGGAATGGAATAGCTGTGGGACTGCCAGCTGTGTCTATGGGTTGGTTTCCTTCTCATAATCCTTCAGCTGGACTTTTTTCCTTCATTTTCCCATTTGCTGGTGGGCAGCGGGTGGTGTGCGGCGTGTGGCGCGTGGCGCCTCCTAAGCTGCACGCGGGCGACATTTGAGTGACGCCTTGAGTGGCGCCATCCAGCGTCAGCCGGCTGCGCTGCGTGTTGCATAACTTGCGTTTCATTATAAACAGATTATCCCTTTTCGCTTTTGTACATGTAACTGCCTTAGTGTTGGTCTTTGTCATCCCCCTCTCTGCCCCTCCTCCCCTACATTGGGGCCTTGGCATATTTCCATCTTCGGATCGGAAGTGCAACAGCTGCTTTGTGTTTTCTTTATTTAAATTATTTCTTTCCTTTTCACGGGCTCTTGTTATTTTGCTGCTTCTCTCCTGCTTCACCCCTGCTGTCGCTTTAGTGTCCTCGCAAAGTAAATTTCAGGGATTATTTTCTTTGCGATTTGGTTCTTGAGCAAATAGCTCTCAAATGCCTGGCATAGACAACTAATTGGAAAAAAGAGATGCGCTGCTTTGTAGGAGAGATTGTGAGAATATCTTTATAACGAAAATGTGAGATGATCAATCAATATTAGTTAATTTGTGCTTATCTTTTATGTATTATATGCACTTTGAATCTCCCTCAGCTGAAGCCAAATCTCACAGCTTTTATTCGTTTGCTCCACATCCAATTAGTGCTCATGTTTTCCATCTAATGGATACTTATAAACATGAATCTAACATGTTTTTACCTGTGCTGACAAACATCAGCATAATTTGTTGAATAATTTCCCTGCTCTTGCCACATTTTAATTGCATTTCGAATTCGGATCTGAGACGGGAGTTGTGATACACAGAGACCACCTTCAAAGTCAACATCTAAAAACCATTTAACATGTTCGAATTATGCAAAAATGTGTTAGGCACGAAGAAAAAACATTAAATGACATGCATATTTGTCTACGTACATATTTAGGCATGTTATTTTCTTCAATGTACACATTTCCAATCATTTTGAATATATTTAAATGGATTGGGTCATGCCAAGGCCAAGCCCCTCAAGCCCTCAAGTTCCAAGCCCCAAAAACCGAAGCTCCAAGCCCCAAAGCCCTCATATGACCATGTTTTGAAAATCAATTAGAGCCAAATGACAAATGTAACGACAACACACACACACATCAGACAACAAGATCGAATCGTGTAATATGCCTCATTACAACATTATATTGTATACAAATATTTTCTGTGTTTATTGCGCACTCCCACACACCTACAACACCTCCAAAGAAGGTGTGAATTTCGGGCAAAAAGAGTGTGCCTCGTGGCAATAGATAAAGCTAGGGCTGGGCTATCGCTTAAAATTGTTCAAAACAAATTGTAGCTTTGGCAACGGTAGCAAAGACCTTGGGCTGGGCTTTATTCAAACTACACCAAGTGAAATCCTTCCGAGCAAGAGATCTGCCAATTGGTGGCTCTATGCTAGCTTTTACTCTTGCGCTCTGGATCATAGTTCAGCACATCGAAGGTAAGGATCTTATAGAAGGACACCGACCAGCCGGGATCGTCCGAGCGTGGCAGATTCTGGATGGATCCCGTCTTCAGCGCCTGTGCTGTTTGTGGTTTTAGTGGCGGGTCCTCTGACTGTGGGTCGATACCTTTTGAGAGCGCCGCTTGCGGAGAGAATGGAAAATTTAACTGTTTGGTGAAGGGGTAGCCCGGTGGTGCCATAGGATGCTGTGCCTCCAAGGTGCGCCTGGCCTCCGCGGTGTAGTCACGCCGAAAGCGTATGAAAATCTCGGCAAAGACAATGCGATGCGGCACGGAGAGCGCATGAGGAGGGGTCTTGAGCTCGTTGTCCATCCGCCGCAGGATCTCGTTTATCTGCACCACCTCCGATGGGGACTCAAAGTCCCTAGTGTTGCGCAGCCCCACAAAGAGCATATCGATGAAGGCGTACTTCCGCCCAAAGTTCTGGCGGCGCGCCACCTTCATGGGGATGGCGCGACGCAGGTGCTCCTTCTGGAAGCGGACCAACTGCAGCCGACTGTCGTCGCGGGAGAGCAGCATGTCGCGGGTGATCTGCTGGAAGCCGACCGGCGTCGTGTACTCGCTGATCTTCTCGGAGCTCTGCAGCCGAATGGTGTCCGTCATGACGATGGCCGCCTGCTTGGAGCCCTCGATGAATTCCGATTCAGAGAATTTCGGATCCCACAGCAACTTGAGTTTCCACAGATTGAATTTGGTCATCAGATACTTCCACGGATTGTGCAGATACACCAGCTTTGGTATGGCCTTCCGTCGCTGTTCGTGCTCCGCATTCCGCCGGTCCCAATTGTGCAGTGGTCGCTGTGGTGCCCCACTGGTATGGATTGGATACCCGTGCTTCAGATACACATTGCCATATTTACGTATAATTTTGGTAAACATCTTCTGGGCATTTTTTCTGCAATTTTGTATGTGTGTCCCCCAGAGACAGCACAATTTTTGAAATTAACTTTTCGTAATAGAATTTGAAGTTTCCCCCCGGATATATTGAGACAAATGTGAAAACGAACTCAAAGCCCACACAGAGAGCCAGAAAGCAGAGATCTCCACTGCTCCCTACTCCCTCCCACAGTTCCCAGGTAGCAGCCGCCAGCAAGTTCCAAATCACATGTGAAGATCATAAAACATTATTCCACCGATACATAAATTATATTCGAATGAGCGAACAACCGAACGAATGAATGAAATGAATGACTGCGTGAGTGTGTGAGGGCTGTGTGGGCATTGAGCATCGACAAGTGGCTGGCTGGCCCTTGGCTCTCCCCAGAGATCTCTCACGCAAACGCAAACGACATAAAAATGAACAGACACACGGGGTATGGGGGGAAAATGTATAAAGAAATGAAAAGCCTCGAATGCAATTGTTGCGCCGATGGGAAGATGTGTATTTAAATGGCGCGGCGAATTTAATTATGTGTAAAGACATTTAATGGAAAATTAAACACCAGTTAAAATCAGACGAAGGCGGCATACGAGTGTATTCATTCGACAGTCAGAGAGAAATGTTGGTAATCAAATTGAGAAGAAAAGGGTAATGAGAAAATTGAGAAGACAATGGTACATAAAGTTGAATATGGGTTATAGAATAAATAAGAGATATTATTCGCAGAAATCAAGGATCAAGTATGCACAGACATACAGGAATATTGAGAATAAATCTAATTATGATATGGATTATCAGCTAAATCTTCTATTTTGAAGCTCTATTAGTAGTTAGTAACTGCATTTATTAAGTTTTTACAACATTTCATTGCTGGTGTAACGATTTATGCATCGAAATGCTGAGCTCAGCAGAAGAAAAGATACTCGCAGTGCATATAAAAGATACCTCAGCACAAACCAACACCTGTTCTAACGTTTTTGGTCTACCAAATTCGATTCACACAAACAGATATGGCCAAAAAGAAAGATGCCCCAAGCTAAGATACCACCAAGAGAGAAGGGCAGGAGGATCCCTCCCGAGTTGACACAAAATGCGTGGTCGTCATCGGGCATCGGGCATCGGGCAGCCGCATCTGTCGGTGGCCATGACAGAGCAAGAAAATGCCGCAAAACTGCGTCCCCCAAACCCATCAGACAAACCAGGAGAAGAGGTGAGTGCCAGGAAGAGGGAGAGATAAGCATCTTTTATGGCCCGCCGCATTACAACTGTAACAATAGCTAGACTGTGGCGAGTGCTGGGGAAATACAATTTAAATTCAAATGAAAAATAAGTAATTCATTTCGATGCGGTCTCCACAGTGCGCAAGAGAGAGTGAGGAGGAGAGAGAGAGATAAGCAGGAGGAGATATAGAAAGAGATAGCGACACTGGTGGTGGCATCGTTTATCTTGTTGCTCATTAAATCATTCATCTGTCAATCATTCGCTCATTCTTTCCATCAAACGTTCAGTTGCGGTTGTCATGCGTCTCTCGCTTGATATTCATAAGCGTTGTCCCTCTCTTTCTTTTAGACTGCGGCACAGTCTCCTCCATAATTATGCGTATCTGTTGTTGTATTTTCTTTAATTTAATGAGCAGCGCAAACGGTAAAAGTTCTACAACTCAAGCTTGAATGATGGATCTCTCTCTCTTTTGTTAGAGCTTTAATCCAAATACCAAGCATCGACACACATTCCTTTGCATTGCATATTCATGCCGCACACATTTTCCAGATACGCGTGGAGTACGATGCATGCCACATATGCACGGATGCACATACATACATAACTTTTGTCTTTGTCGATCGTTTTGAATTTCACTCTACACAAAGACCCCCACTATCGACATCCATTGGATTGTCGTTAGCATATAATAAGCAAGCAGCACATGAGAGTATCTTTTGTGGATTTCCATACCAGAGGCGAGCATATCTTTTGGATATGGATATCCATGGCCTGGACTCGTTTCTGCCGCTGTCGCTGTCGTACCTGTCAGTCGATTCAGGTTAAATCAATCATACAAAAGACTTGGAAACGGAGACCTGTCAACACGGTTCATTGTTTGCGGCATTTAAACCTCTAGCCGCACTGTGGCCGCTCTCCCGCATGTGGCAGGCGGCATATGCTATCCCAATACTATCCTATCCCCAGGCAAAGCCAGGCCAGGCCAGGCCAGACCATAGCTTGTAAATTTATGCGCGCGTATCTCACAGATACAACTTCGTGCAGTTATTTGCATTTTTTGCTATTGTCTTTGCTCATACATATCCAAACATATCTCATAGATATACTCTCTTGTAGATACGTATTCATACGGGTGGTCATTTAGCATATTTTTTTTGATATTGAGATTTATTGACAAGATTGGAACGTGGCCGCTTCAACGCGACGCGACGCGACGCGACGCTTTGTCGGCACTTCCTCCCACCCACGAGACAGCGGAAATGTTGCTATTGCTGTGGTCCCTACCCCCTGCCCACCCTTTCCTTGGGTGCCCCATTATGTCAAAATGTTTGCCTCAACTTTAATGAAATTGAGTTAATATTGGATTACATTAGGCGCCCGTTTAGGTAGTTTGACCACAAGAAAAACCAAAGCAGAAATCAAATCAAATAGCTGGTGGCCAGGAGCGGGTGCTGCCGGCTGGGAGAGCGTGCCATTGGAACAATGCCAAGTGTAGGAATATCACGGAAATCTATATGTTTTGGAAACCTTGCAAAGCGCAGAGCGGAATGTGGTCGCGTCATTGAAATGCGATATACGATACACAAGCAAGCTCCAAGGAAGGACAGGCACAGGCACAGCTACAGAGCCAGTGGCAGCGGCAGGGGCAGGGGCACATGATCGTGAGGAATTACTCATGATTTCCATGTACACTTCTAGGGTTTCCACCAGCCAGCTCGGTAGCTGTCATTCCCATGTCGTTTTCTGCGGTGTTTCTTTGGCTTTAGCGCAATTTGTCTGGCAAATCGATCATCGCCACTGGCGGAAACACATCCCATCCCCGGCTCTGCCAGATCAGGTTGAAGTCCGAGGTCAGGTCTTACTTCCACATTGATTAATTCGTAATTGAATACTTTCACGAATGCTCAACCAACAGACAGATCCTTTGACTTTGATTGCTCTTCCACGTGAGTCATTTGGAATTCCAATCCCCCCCCCTTCGACCCTATCTATCGTTTCGTTTCGTTCAAACACCTAAAACTGTCAGCGTAGAGTCAGTGGATCACGTGATTTGCCTACCGTATTGCCACTTTGCCTTGCCACTTACAATGTGGCAGGGAACCTGTCAATCCATGACAACTCCTCCCCGCCTGGTGTGGCGTTGGGTGATGGAACTGTCGCCCGTCTTCCAAGAACTGTCTGCGGACTTTGCACCCCCACCCATAACAAACAACCGAACCACATGAGAAACTGGCCAATTGCCTTTATTTATGGGCTTAGATTCCCTCGTTCACTTTTCCGATTCAGTTTGCGTTCCACTCATCAAGTGCCACCCAAAAAACAACGCAGCGGGGAAAAGCCCCTTAAGAGTGTGACAATTCATGAAGTTGGAATACTCTTTTCGTACAGCAAGTTGAATTTTAAAGTAAAAATTGCATTGGCTAAAGCAGCAGTTTGCTCCACAGACAGTTCAGATTCCACTTACGATGATAAATCATCCATTAATCCATAACTACCATCCAAAATGATCTGCCCAAACATTAAACTCTCAGAATATTTACATTTATAGGGTATATTCATGGCTGAACTTGTGGGCGGTCAACACGGCTACCAGTCTATAATGCCAATGCGATCGATTTGGGTTCCCAGCTCTCGTACGTTTTCCACCTTCTCTCTGTAGAGTCTCTCCGCCAAACTCTCTCCCACGTCATTAAGACATCTTCTTGGGCCATAAATTTACCTCAGAGGAGCACGGATTTTCCCACTGCATTACCCACTAACCCAGATAGAGTGAGACAGAACTCACACATGCAAATGCAGATAGAGAGGGCGTGAGGGCACATCTAAACCAAAAGCACAGACATCAAAGTACAACAAACAAAAACCAAACAAAGTTCAGCCAACAGAGGGATTTTCGAGTGACGTTTTTTCTTAAGTCGCACAAACTAGTACATATTAATGTACAATGTACATTGTTAATTACAGATTTGCCGTGGCCTTACCTTCCAGCTAATGTACCCTGCCAGACACCGCGAGTTGCGACCACGAGACCAGGGCCAGGGAGGCTGCAAACAAAAACCGCCCAGAAATGCCAGAGTGAGCGCGAGCTGACAGTAGCCAAAACAAGAACAACAAAAATATAAACAAATAAAAATAATAAAATACAAAAAAAAAAAAGCGGAATATGTCATAAAGCGAGATAAGGTCTGCGTCAATATTGACACAAGTCAAGGAGTGCGATGATGTCGGTGGATGGAATGGTGATGGAGATGAGGGGCTAACTGTGCAAAGCTCTGTTGACTTGCAAACAACATGAAAGCAGCAAAAGAAAGAGCTCGAAAGGAAAAAGACACAGAGAGAAGAGCTGTAAAGACATTTGTTCACCTGCAAAAGAAACAGCACCCACAAAAAAAAGAGGTGCAAAAGGCACCTCCAGAGCTCCAATCTGCCTCTCATCATCATCATTATCATTATCATCATGTTCATGTGTACATAGATGATAGGGTAATTTGCATTATTGTGCAGTAAATACCACAGGATATCTGTAAATTACATTTTGGATGTCCTTCTGGAGTAGGATATATTCGTGGCAAATGCGAATCGCAAGACAGTTTGTCAAAGTACAGGAAATTCCTACAAGAATGCAAATGCCTGCTGGTATGCTCTATGGATAGCATACTTGATTGTACCTGTCAAGGGGGTGGATAGTTCCAACTTCGATGGTTCCACGATGATATGTTTATTCCGAAGTGCACTGATCTTCAGCACGGATAAGCTAATTCATAGAAGGTTCCACATTATAACCTCCATTTAAGGGGATCCCTTCCCTTCTTTCAAACGTATTCCCTGTAGTTGTGGCAAAAATAGTTTCCCTGCCCCGCAATATACTTTTCCCAGAAAACCAACCCCAACCATTTTGAATATCTCTTCAAATGCTTTCCAGGAAGTTTAGGTATTGTTTAGCTAATATCGAAATGGCTGAGGCCACACAATAGCCAAATGTCAACCTGTTCCTTGCCTCCTTTTATATGTCCCTTGACATTTGCCATTTGAATATGGAAGCCAATTCACTCTTATGTTTCCTCCCATTCCACCACCCGCTCCACCCATTCTTTTTGCCCCACTAGTGCGAGTGGCTTTCGGGTTAACCAAGTGAATTTGTGCTACTTATTTACATCACCACCAAAATATCGCAAAAACAAGGGAACAAAAATGCCCAAAAATTCTTTTATCGCTGGATAAATATTTACGAGTATGTTCGTTCGCCTGAGTCCCAGGCGGTTTACAGAAAACCCTCTAAATAACCCATGAGTGGGGAGGTGTGGGAGCATGTGTGACCTATTTGAGAGAGGGTTATATTGGGTAAGGTTATTCCTTTGGTAGAATTTAAAAGCTCTTAATGATGCACGGGCCCACCACTCTGTTACCCTAAATAGTTTCTTAAATTATTTAATTTATTTGCTGAACAATTCCATTATTTTGCGCATTTGCACGTGGCGTAGAGACAGATGTGTCTCTGTCTGTATCTGTAGTTGTGACAATCTGTTGTAATTGCGCTAATTGCAATCCATTATTCAGGGCTTTTACTTGTTATCTCATTGCCACACACAGCGCTCTGTTGCCCTCTCTCGCTCTACCGCTCTCTCGCTATCTTACTCTGCATATCTCCCCCTCTCTTTCTCTTTACACGTGAGCTGACAAAATGTCGAACAAAATATCCGCAGGATATTCGCTTTTTGATTTCGCTTGAGACTTTGAAAATGTATTTGCACATTTATTTTTGGGGGTACAGCCAGCAGCTCGCGGTACGGAATGGAGAAGGGTAGCTTTATGTGTATGAAAAATACAGCTACAAATACAATGCATATGTACAACATATACCTTACAGATATTTACAGATAAATAACCATAGAGAGCGGGCATACAGAAACAGAAAATTATTTATTAATAATGAAAGCCAGGCATACGAGTATTCGCCATATTTGTTTAATATTGACACTGGCATTGTGTGAAAACAGGAAACAGCAGAGGATATAGAGAGGAGATGCACGTACCGTATTTATGTACAGGGAGCAAACAGGGAAATTGTCTTACTGTCGCCTCTGGCTACCACAGGCGTGGAAGAGTCAGAGAATTCAAAGAGAAAGAGATATAAAATAATATTTAATATCCTCCTTTGTCAAAGCTGTCATCAGAATTAATCAGGTCTTTTAAAACGTAGTAAGTTTTTCTTTCATTGAGTGATAAAAACAGTGGGAGCGAAGGCACACAAAGAGTGCGAGAAAAAGAGTAAATGCAATGCAAAATTTTAATTTCATTAAGTGCTCAAGTGCCTTACAATGTTTTCGAAATGGAGCATACTTAATACCCCCTCCCAGCCACCATCCCGCAGACAGGAGTAGCATAATCCTCCAAGAACTCCCTTCACGCCTCTTTTCACTTATTTTTGCTACTCCAACTCCAATCTTCTCTCTCTCTTAACCGCCAGTTTGGTCTTATTTAAAAAAACCTTTAAGCCGTATTAAATTTTTATTCAATTATTTCAATTGTTCCGCAAGCGATTTTGTGGGTTGCCTCTTGCCGTAAATGTGTCTCATTGTGGCTAACTGAAGGAGAAACTCAGGGGCAAAGCTCTTCCTGGAAATTGAAGTGCACCAAAAGTGTGCGTTAATTTCCTGCACTTCCCATGTACGGATTTCAATTGCCAGTAGAATAGTAAAGACTACTCGTATGTGGAGATAACTTTATCTTTTATACCACCCCAACCTGCACCAGCCCCCCCTGCATTTCCATGGATATTTCTTAGCAGGTCTTTGTTATTCGGTAGGGGACAAACTCACACTTGACCCAATTAGCGTTAACCCCGGGCTTTAGCACCTACATACATGTATATCTTTTTGGTAAAGTTTCTCTCTGTCTTGTTGAGAAAAATAGTTGCTGTAACTTAACCTCATTTAAATACGTGTATTTTTGTTGTGTTTCTTCTCGCGTTGTTTCTTCTCTCTCTGGCAGCAGCACTTTCCCTCCTTGTTCTGTACCTCTAACTTATCTTTTTATCGCTTTTTTCCTCCTTTTTCTCTTCGCTTGTTCTTCTTCACTTCTCTCAGATTTTCTCCCGGCTTTTTCACCCACTATGTCTGCCTTCTCACCCTTTCTTTCCCTGGCATCATCTTGTTATTTTTTCGGGTATCCCCCTTGCTCCTTCTTGCCGATTGCATCAGCATACATAATGCTCCCCGGGCCAACCTCATGCTCTGTCCCGCCATAAAGTAGCACAGCGGCAAGTGTGGCATGTGGAGAGAGTGGGAGAGAGCGAAAAGAGGCAGGAAAAGAGGGGGTAGCCCTTGGAGAGAACGGCAACGGTTGCAACGAAACTTGTTGTAAATTAGTAAAAATGTACACACATTCATGAGGTGCAGGAGGAGGAGGAGGCGGAGCACGGTTTGCATTGTGCATGTGGGAGGCAGGGGAAGATAAGCAGGGGGCCAGCAGACTGAAGAGGCAAGGGGCAAGGGGCTGCTGCTGCCAACCTACGCAATTAAATGTCGACCGAGCGGACAACAAGAACAAGAATCCCCCTATTACACGTAAGTGTAAGAGAGAGAGAGAGCGAGGGAGAGGGAGAGAGACTTAAGTGAATGCTCCTCTCTTCTGCTCTCTCGCATTTAAGCTTCTCCATTGTCCTCCATTAAAGCAAAAACAGCAGCTGGCCCCCGAGGAAACCCTTCAGCGGGAGAGAGGGCTGCTTCCCCCTTCTTGAAGAACAAAACAAAGGGTATACAAAGGGGGGTGGGTATATGCCTTTGAGCTTCCAATCTAGCCCAGCGACACAGCCCGAAAAATATATAAAAACATATTTTGCCCCAAGAAAGAGCATCACAATCTTCGGCATGAAACTCCCTCTCTCTGATGCTTTCACCTGCACTTGAGCAACTGCTTCTTGTTTCTGCTGCTTGCTGTGGCTTCTGCCTCCAAAAAGGCTTTCGGTAACTTAGTTTCCGTCGCTTTTTACAATCTCTCATGTTTGCATTTTACCTCAACGACGACGACGAATGCCGCTGCTGCTACTGCCACTGCCACTGCCACTCGGAGCCAGAGACCAAGAACAACAACAACAATAGCCAGTGCTGGGGCAACTCTACAAGTGGGTTGTCAAGCAGCACCAAAAACCGCCGTTGTTGTCGTTGTTGGCAAATGCTTAACTTCCCCAGAAATAATAACAGCAGCAACAATTTTGTTGTAACTAAATGTGGACTTTGTTTGATAAATATTTTGTTTTTCCTGCTGCCTGTTTCTTGGGTTTTATTTCGTTTCAAATTTAAGCCCCCGAAATTGCAGTAATTCAAAAAGAAAAGTAGGAAAATATAAAGAAATACAATTTCATGGTATAAGTTGTATCTGGAGTTCTGTATTCTATGCGGCAAAGTATTATCTTCATTTGTATCTGTAAATGCACCCAAAGGTTCTCTTAGTTCCCGCCTTAAGAGCTTTTCTTTGGGGATTACTTATACCCCCTTAAGCTGGGCATTATCTTGAAGATCTTTGGTTATGGCTATGATCGCATGTTTTATGACATTTCTCACACACAAATCCAAGCTTGAAAGCTCATCTGTTTGAATCTTAAACCGTTTTATGAGCGGATTTTCCTCTTTCTTTCTAGCCTCTTCCCCAATCTCTATCTCCGTCTTACTCTTATCTGTTTCTTTGTGAAAACGAAAGTGTATCTCTGTATCTGTATCTGTATCTTATTTTTTATCTGTTTGCGATAATCTCTTGACTCGAGATTTGAGTTGTTTCTGGGCCAAAAGCGAAATGCGTGGTCGATTTATGGTTTGGGATTTATAGACTGATCGCCATATAAGAGGCTATAGCTATAAACACACACCCACCCGACGGATGAGAGGTGGGATTCTCGGACAAAGGTGTTGATGTATTTATTATGTAATCCAGGCGATTACAATTTAATCGTGTTTTAAAAGTTTTTTTTTATTTTGGCAGTTTTGCATAAAGTCAACGTAAAGTTACTCGAACAAATTGTCAGTATATCTACTCGAAGGCAGTTTTGGATGACATATCTCTAAAAATATTCAAACTTGGGACAAACCCGTCCGGTGGAGACATCTTTCAGACTTTTTTGAACCTTTAAAACATTTTTAGCTGTTCCGTAAAGCCGTTTAAAACCTGAAACATTTCTCATGATTATCTTATTAATTTCTCACTTACGAAACTGTTATTTAATTGAAACTTCATTTGTGGATCCATTTAGCAACAGAAACTGAGAAGAACAGTTCATCTATTTTCGCATTCATTTATTCTCTTGGCAATTTTCGTCTTTAGCTAAACCCCAAAATGTTTCCCATATCTTGGGTTCCGCAGTGATCCCATCCCCTAGCCAGCATTCCATTCTCCACAGCCATAACAATTTTCCCCCTGAACATCAACATTTGATGCGATTTTAATTTTTGTGCCCAAGCCAAGTGGGACCGTTTTCCAATTTGATGGCCCCTCACCTGGGTGTATGGTGTGGCGGGGTTCGCGTACAATCCATAAAATGGCATAAGGGCAAATAAATATTTGAAATAGTCATAAATATCCTCCGTTGATTATATGGGTCGGCACAGAGAGAGCGTGGGATAGGGGGAGTTGGGCCAAAAGGAAGACCTTTTAATTAAGGCAATAAAACGGAAATCGACCACGTAACCTAAGGAAAACATAAACTTTACATTAAATCCACTTAATGTTCGAACAAAGTGCCGTGAATGTCTTCTTTATCGCCACGTGCCACAGGGTCTGAGGAGTCTCCAGGAGACTCCCCGACTCGACCCCACTCCTGTGGGGATGTTGATTTTACGTTCGTGTCCGTGTCATGGCAACCATTGTGGCATGGGGGCACGGGGCACAGTTGGGAGTGGGAGATAGAGCAGCGAAGTGACCTGGTGGCTTATAACTCAAAAAGCAGCCATATCGAGTGTCTCTTCGTCCTGAATGACTGGCTAACCTCTGAACCCCCTCCCAAGCCATCATATTTGATTTTTATTAGCCTCGCCTTGAGAGACAGAGAGAGAGCGAGAGTGAGAAGAGTGCTCTCTTCTGGTCGCCTTTGGCGCTTTGCCACTGCCTCTCATCATCATGAGACTCATCATCAGGTGCTCCTGCTGCTGTCTTTCTGGCCATAAAAACATTTAGACCCCCCCAAGGCTGTCCGGCATCCCTTCATCCGCAATGTTTATGTAAGTATAAATTAAATATTTCGTGCATTAACGCTCGAGTGTTTATTTTTGCCCCAAGGACCGACGACACAACCGAAGGACTGAGCGAGGGGAAAACTCATTAAATTAGCAATGTCGAATGTCGATTTTAATCCCCCATACTAACATACTACTCCAGTTGCATTCATTTTGCCTGGAACTCGTACTCGTTCTATCCCGAATCTATCAGGAATTATTTACCAAACAAAAACAAAAAGAGTGACAAAAACTCGGCTGGCACGAGTCCGGGCGAAGGACACCTCCCCCCATTCCTATACCTTATCCATCTATTAGCTCTATTCAAGTCATTGAATGGAAAGTAGCTCAGGTTTTGTACCTGAGTACAGGTACTGCAGACAGTCGGTCAAGCGGCTCCACTGTCTGGCGTCTGCTGTTGGTTTGGTCTCTCTGACTTTTCATGACCCAATGACACTCTGACTAATTGAAAACTGTCAAATTGCAACTCAAACTGATGTTGCCTCTGCCTCGGAAAATTCCATTGCCTCTGCAGCAGACACTGCCTGGGTGGCTGGCTGCACCACCTTCCCCCTCAATCATCTTTGGTGGCTTTTCTTAATTGAATTAACTCATTAGTCGTAAATATCTGTACATCTATCTTTCTGTCCGTCTCTTGGGTTTTACCCAAATATTTCCAACATTTTTCAATGTGTCTGTTCGTTGGTCAATTGTCATTTGGCACACACACACACACAAACACACAGAGCATTGCCTTTGGATCAGATCCTGGTCTCTCTGCTCTTCTGTTTGCAGGGATTTATTAATAACATTTGGCATTTGGGCTTACAGTCATTTATTTATTTGATTTATTTGAAATATCTCCTCAAAATCCTACCCTGAGTGGCAGCAATTTGTGCATTGTGACAGACGGACTGACAGCCAGACAGTCGTTCGGTCGGCAGAGAATTCGTGTCAGTTAGATTGAATATCTTTTGGGTTTGGTTTATTTGTGAATTCAGTTAGGAATCATAATTAATAGCTCGCAAAATGTTCTGTACAGCTGTCACAGGCAATGACAATTGAAGTGATACAAAGATTAGCCAAAACACACTTAAGGCCACAAATTGGAAGCACTTTAATATGAATTAAATGAGCTTAATAGAGCTTAAACCGGTTGATTGAATGATTAGCAGTGGGCCTGGTAATGCTTAAGCTGATTTCATCAAAAATAAAAGGATGAAATTTTGGGGCACAAATCGAAATATTTTTCTGTGGATTTTCCATACGTTTTTGCATTTCAGTGTGGTTACAGGGTATTCCCAGTTCTGAAAACCTCATTCACAAGAAGCAGTCGAGATACTTTCGACATTTCATCAGGCTATAAACTTGGATAAGGGACTGCATTTTCCCATGCCAAAAAAAGCCAAGAAAATCTGTTTTCTGTTTCGCATTTTTTATATAAATGGACTCCTCCCTTTGATTGCCATTTTGTGGATTATCGTTTGGGGTTCTTTTTTCCCCCATCCTTTTGCTGTGATTTCCTGATTGAGAGTCCTCCAACCTTTCAGTGGTTTTCGGTGTATTGTGGAGGGGCGGGTCTGGGGGCCCATAACTGATGATGATGATTCCATTTGCGGTTTGAATAATTTTCATAATTTAAATAACAGCCAGAAGAACGAAGGACAGACCGACAGCCAGACAAATGGATAGATAGTCACTCACTTTAGTCAGAGGATTGGGGAGACAGAGAGAGAGAGAGAGAGAGAGAGAGCGAGAGACAGTGTGTAAATCACAGAGGGAAAGTGAAATGATAAATGCTGCAACGACTTGTTACGCATAAATTTGGGCGTCAAACAAGTGGAAGGAAGGAAGGAAGGATTGGATTGGATTGCCAGTCTGTATCACAGTGGAGCTTCTGCTTCAGCGCCTTGAGTTGACGTCATGTGTGGCAGGCAAGACGTCTCCTCGGACCATGCCACACTTTCCCCACACTTTAAGGCAAACACAATATTTCATTACATTTACATATTTTCACTCAATTTTCATATTTTCGCATTCACACACAGGCTGTGGCAGGGGCAAAGGGGCATGGGTAGAGCAGGATATGGATGGGGGCTTCTGTTATTTCGTGTCCTTGCGCGGGCTCAACGTTTCCTGAGCCTTTTGTTTCCATTTTATGGTAATGCTGTTCAGTTCGGTATACCCCCCCACACGCCCAGGATGGTATTTTCCACACACACACACAGGCAGAGAGTGGCAGTCTCAAGTGTTGGTTCATTCGGTCGCTCTCGTATTCGCATTTCGTATGTCAGCATTTTAAATAGGCTTTTCATGTTCGAATTTTATTGTATTTTTTACGCCTTTGCATTTGCAACGCGCTCTCCGTGGCCGCCCTCCTGCCACCATGTGGCAGTGGCAAGTGGCATTGCCATGGCCGTAGGTTACATTAAATTCCGCAAGTTGTATGCAAAATTCAGCACAGACGCGGCGGCCCCTCTTGGCCTTTGACTTTATTAAATACAAATATTTTCATTGCGCGAGACAATTGTTTGGCTTCGACTCTCTTTATCTCTCTATCTCTTTCTCGGTTTGCCCCTCTGGCACTCTGTCTGCATCCCCTCCACCCAGACTTGCGCTGTGTGCGTGGATTGCAAAGTCTACGGAAGTCAAGGACAACACATGCACAAAATGGGGGGAATTATCAAGAGCAACCATTTATATTTATATGGAGTAAAGTCAAGTAGTTATGCCCCCAAAACATCTCATTGAAAATGCATATTTAAATGGAGAATTTGCTCTTTCACTCTTTACTTATTATTGTAAGCAATCACTTTAGTTCTTGTTCCTACACCTACAGTGCCTTTTAAAGGCACTCACAACAGTTGGCCCCAATTCCTGCGCCGTTTCTCCGTTTGTATTTAAAGCAAATAATAAAATGCCCAAAGGCTTACTCAAAAAAAAAATGCAACCATTGGCAGCGCGATGCCATCACAACAAATACACTTCAATTCACACGCTTTCGCACTTCCCTTAATTCCACATTCCACCATCTCAGTCGAGCAATCATTCTCATGCGGTAGTCGACACATAAACACCCTAAATGGAGACATATAAACCTTGAATTAACCTTTGAAATAAAGGTAATATATAACATTTATAGGCTATTTGACGAATCTATGAAATACTTTTGAGATAAACGATTTTAATTTCCATTTTAATTTAATTTTAATCGACACAAATCTAAAATATAAATTTTTGAAGCATTTACTCCTCATTTTCCATTGATTTTCTATAAATTGCAGAATGCAAACTTCTCTACAGAATGGCTACTCCTATAATCCTCTTCTAGGGTATCAATGTGTCCAAGTAGACATGTGGTTTCGAGTCCAACTACAGTGCAGAAATCAAAGGGTCGTGTACTTCCATTTTTCCAAATTTTTTGCATTTCATTTGCAACAGCAGTTGGTGTCCGTCCCCCTCTCGCACTCTTTAGTCCACTGTTAAGCCTCTGTTTATCTCACTCTCCCGTGTGCGGACAGTCCGCCCCGCGCATGTAAATACGAAAATATTGTCGTTGTAAGGAGCAGCAGGCAGCAGCGTGGTTGAGAGGTTATGGAGTGACAGAGCCAAACCGGAGTGCAGGGTCTTTATTATTGGTTTGATTTTATTCCTGTTCGCCCCGTCTTTGTTGCAGAACCCCCACTGGCTGATGTTTCTGCGGCTCCTGACACAATAAACTTTGCTTCCTGGCAGCGCAATCCCTTTCGAGGCACTCCAGCAACCGCACTCGCCTGCAACCTCCTCGCTCCACAGTACTTATTCGAATCCTTTAACTCGCTTTCCAGCACTACTTCCGCTGCTACACTTGCCTGAAGCACTTGCCCTCCACCCCTTGAAGGATTTCTTCAAGTGTTTGCCTTGAGTTGTGGTTCCTGTTTTGTGCAGCGGGTTAAAGAGCACTTTAGTTGACCTCTTGTGAACCCGTTTACCTCACGATTGATTATTCAATGACTTTTGTGGATTCTCAGTTGCATTTCTGGGACTTCAACTTTACCCATACAATATCCCATTACCCAGTTCTCCTTCACATATCGAATCGAATAAAGGTATTAGCTGGTAAATCTTGGAATAGGTAAACATGGCTAGAAGTGGCTTCAGATTCCACGGGAATTCCTTCTCTCCATTTGATCTGGAGAATGTCACATCCGCTAATGGGTCGGGAAATCCCAAGCAAAGGGAAACCCAGGGAACAAAATGCGTGTCTTGAATTCTCTCGCCCACACACATCCACAATTTCCATTGCGACTTGCACTTATCCCTACCCCCCCCTCTGGGATAGCATTTCCTAGTTTCTGTGTCCCGCTGTCGCCAATGCAATTTACAAAGAGCAAGCGACAGACTGACTTCCATGAGTGAATGAGAGGAACCCTAGAGATATGATCGGAATTGGCACTCGGACAGTGAAATTTGTGCCTAATTTGAGACCTCAGCGGGGGCCGCACTACAGCGTGTGCGGCTACCTACCTATGTGCCTCCCTCCACTGCGACACATCCGCATAGAGCGAGCTCCTTTTATGCCGCTATCCCACTACTACCGTTCATGCCACTACCCTCGTTTGATGCCATGTAACAGCTAAACAAAAGATTAGCTGCACTCTCCAGGGAGAGAGAGAGAGAGACTGGGACACAGGGACACAGGGACCGGACCACACAATGGAAATGACACGAACTGCAGTCAACGAGCGGCATTGAGGATGAGGAGGGACATGTTGCACGCGCTTAATGGCAGCGCAACGAGGCAAAGAGCAGCGCCGCAACGTGGCTGGCTGGCTGCAAACTGGACAAAAACAATTGTCAACAGACGTGGAAAACGTGACCAACGAATTTTACGCACAATTTCACTTTATGCCAAGTGGTTAGCCACCCGATGTTTCCTCCTCCATTCTTCGCTCTATTCTTTCCACATTTATGGTTTAGCCTGGGCCTCCCCCGATCCTATCCTTCAATATCCATTTGGGAAATCCAATTAGCAGTTCGACGACGACGGCAACGACGACTCCTCTGTGTGGCCGTAAAACTCTGTGTAGTCGTTGGACCAGGAAACGTTGGACGGCACTTCCTTTCGATCAACATATGAATCATTTGTGTTCCCTTCGGCTGTACCTTTGGCTTTGATTTATGCAACACTTTCCATCCGCTAATCGCTAATGCTAAATCCATCGCCTGTGCTTCAGGCACTTTGATGCACTTCTCTTGGCAAGGGATTGCCACTTCCTTCCTTCGATTGGCGATAATTGCGTTGGCGTGTTTGGTCACCCAGAGTTCATTCACATCTGCTGGCAATGGCCAAGTGTCTAATGTCATAAATCAAAGAGTGGAAGGCTAACACCGCTCTAATGATGCACTCTGAGTGCTCTGACCATGAAAATAGATTGAGAAATAAATCGAGGCCAAAGCTAAGCCAAAGAATTTGCTAAATTGATACATTAAATGTGTAAATATTATCCTCAATGCATGACTAACTAACGATAATCCTTTAGAAAACAACTTGCATCTTTTCCAAGAGAAGCTTTTCACTTTTCTCTCTCTTGTTTTTTTATTGCAAATGTTGCCCCTCTGCCGGTAGATCCACACAACACATGTTTCCCATTAGCCAATAGAAGAGACGAAAATGAAATGAAAACGAAAACGAAAAGTAGGAAAAAGTTTCACTTGATGCTGCGGTGTCCGACCGTCCGTCCATCCGTTGGGGTCTCGTCTCACATTTCAGACAATGAGATGTTGCTTTTGTGTGGCTTGCTCTTGTTGCTGGAGTTCTTGTTGTTGCTATTGTTCTTGTTGTTGTTGTTGTTGTTAATGATGATGTTGACACAACTTGTTAACAGAATAATTTATGCGACACCGACTGTCACTGGCCTGCCGGAATGCTTTAAAAAGTTGCTTGGTGGCAGGGAGAAAGAATCTATTGCATATTTAATGATGCCACACGGCTAGAGTGGCATTCTATCCTACGTTCCGGATACGCGTGCTGAAACTGGAGATCAAATTAAGCGCCAGAGAGACATTGCCTTGAAGGCTGCTCGACACAGTACAAAACTCGAGACCCAGAAGCAGACCCGGACCCGGACCCTACCAGAGCCAGATGGACGGCTTCGAGGCAGTGTTTTTTGTCATTTGTCAATGTCGCCTCGTCAGTTGCAAGATTTTTAGCCAAGCTGCAAATTCAGAGACATGGCCAAAGGCAGAGAGCGAGAGAGAGTGAGAGAGTTCCCCTCTTGAGCCACGGATTCCAGAGAGTGTGAAAAATGATAAACGCATTCGCTTATGATGTGTAGAGCCATCATAAATCATACTCTTTCGAGTTGTACTCTCTGCCACTGAGGCACTGAGCCACCAGTGCCACAAATTTGTGCCTTGGCCAAGAGATCATGAGGTCACACAGCCCAGATAGATGCTGCCACAGCGATATTCCTGCACTGAGTTGAGTGCACAGAGGTTGCCACGCGACAGCGTTTAGACAAACAAGTGTCGTGTCGCCTTTTGGTTGATGGAGAGACAGGAGCAGAGTCCACCCAGGAGTGGAGCTCTGGCAACTCTCTACAATCTAGTGGAGCACATGAACTGCTGATGCAACACTGCTCTGATGCATCTGTCTGTCTGTGTGATGGGTTTTCCTTTCACGTTAAAGTGGAAGTTGTTTGGGTGTATGAAAGGGAAAATGTGACTAAAATTTGATGGATGGGCAACCTTCCAGCAAAGGGAGACTTTCCGAGAGGTATGCAGAGAGAGAGAGCGAGTGCTTAAAGCTTCAAGATCAAGATCAACTTTTAAACTCTTTTTCTTGGAAAGGTTTTATTATTTCCCTAAAGCTTTCAATTGAGTACTTAATGGATATATCAACCCTTATTTCCTCATTTATTAAAGAATATTCCACTCATTAAATTTCGAGACACAATTGACATAAATGTTAAAGAGGGAACTGGGACTAGGAAGTGGGGGAAATAATAATGTGTTCAACATGTCACTGAAGAAAGGGGGAGAATGGTGATTACTGGCATGGAGCATGGAGCATGGAGCATGGAGCTGGTGTTGAGCTTTGAGTAAACAATTGACTGGTCAATCCTACTATTCCCATTCCGACTCCTTCTCCTACTAGTCCTTTGGCACTCACTGGTCTGCCAGCCACTTATGAAATTGAATGTAAACAGAATGAGTGTTCGACGCGTTGACATTACTCGTATCTCCCCTATTACGCTTTCATTGTCCGAGACTTTTCCACCCCTAAACCCTCTCAGCGTCGCAGTCTGAGTTTTTACTCCCACTTTCTCCCCACCGCCTAGCCGTCTGGCGTATGTACATATATCGTACGTTCATATATCGGGCGCCAGGCAGGCAATTAACGTTGCCATTGTCATAAATTTCACAAGAAAACAACCCAACCAAGCAGCCAACCAACCAATGCACAGATTATTAAACATTCATTAAATAAATTACACCACAAAATGCATAAATTCTGAATTGATTTTGAATGCAAGGAAATGGCATGCCCCTTGACTGTTCCTCTCCCCTCTTTTCTAGAGGCAAAAACAAAGCTAAAGGAATCTCGTTATTGAATTATAACCGATTTCTTGGGTGTAAGAATGGCCCTGGGGGGGCTACAAACATAAACATAAATTCCTGCAGTCCAGGGCAAAGAGTGAGTCTTGCATTGAAATCAATTTCAGAAAAGCGTTCATGGGTTAAGTCCTAAGCACGGAGAGGGGAAGAAGCATTCTAGGTTAGTGCCTTGGACACAGACAGGGGGCGAAGTTATTCTAGGTTTAAATTCCCAATAAAAGAGTGGGGGGAAAGAGAGATGTATTCTAGGGTTAAAGGGACAGCAAATAAATTGTGTAAATGCAACAAAAGTAGGGGAAGACACTGATGCGGAAAGCGCCCACAAGAGAAGGTGGGGTGTGTGGGGATAATGTTCAGATTTTATGGCATTTGTGGCTTGCCGTCTGGCTTGGGGTTGCACGAATGTTCATAGCTCCAAGGGGAACGGGATTTCTGGGACGGCATATGCACTAGCCATAACAAGCAAATCGAATAGTTATTGAAATTTTCACATAAAACATTGGAGCAGCCATCAAAATATGGGGGGGAAACAGAGGGTTGACTTTCGGAATCTCTTTATCTATGAGATGTTTTCTTTGTGTGGGGTTTTTATTTTTGAAAAGATAATATCTGATGTTAATGGAATGTTAGAAAATAATAACAACAGTTTGCTATCCATTCTATAACCTGGAATGCTTTTGATTGTCTGCCAAAGTTGTAGCCAAACAAGAGTTTATTTTTTCCCTTTTTAAAGGACAATGGACCATAAGATTTTGAGTGTTGAATCCAGGAAAAACCAATACAAATGTTAAAGCTGCCAACAGACTTTCCCCTGTCTCGCGTTCTGGCACTTTTGCAGAAAATATTCATTAGCAAATTTTCCTGTTTTCCACACTCCAAGCGAGAGAGAGAGGGAGAACATGATAGAGAGAGACCGAGAAAGGACAGTATCTTTCTTGTGTATTAATTTTTGGAAATAAAAGCACAACCTCTTCAAACGAACTGAAGAAGAGCCAAGCGAATTTCAACGTTCTGCCACTGTCCTGCCACAAAAAAACAAAAACAAGACCCAACAGAATTTATATATAGTATGTATATATATTTGTTGGCATTGCTGACAATTTATGATGCAAATTCCTCACCCAAAAACTCAAGAATGACAGAGGATGCGACGCACACACAGTTGCATGAGGGCGGCGGGCGGGTTTGGCCTCCGACAAATTGTCGAGAAATTGCATAAAAATACGAAAGAGAGAGAAAGAGCACAAAAAAAGCTACACACAAATTGTTATGCTGAAAAATCTGTAATCTGAAGTAGTTGCGGATGCACTCGAGAGATATTTATGGAGGGGGCACAGGGAATCGTAAAAAACGTAAAAAAAAAAAACGAAGCTACAGGAATGCCTGTCTGCTCTTGGGATTGGAAGAGTTTGATACCCTTGGGTGTACATTTTTACAACATTCTTGGCATATTAAAACATTAAACACGAGAGGGTTGATTAAAATTTCTTTAAAATATTACAAATCTATTTCAATTAAATATCTTCAGGAAAATATTACAGTGAAATAATTATCAGAATAAGTAAGTAAATAATCAAATATATTTGCTACAGGGTATCCACAAAGTTAGCTAAAATGCGTTTGCCACAAAAAAATGTATGCAAAAATCTTTAGTGTGTTATTTGCATTTCCATCGTCATATTTTTCTCCCCCATTTATGTATGGCTTTTTGTTTTGATGTCTTTCTGTTGATTCATCAGAAAATAAATTGAAATATTTCTGCGTTGACACAGAAGCATAGTTTGTGCTGCTGTTTGCCTGCCATTCGATGATTTATTTAATTTACTAAAACTAACACAGTATATTGGAGGGGAATGCTCCTCCTCGACGTATTTTGATAATAAAATCACGTTCACACGCTTACGGCCACAAATCAATTGGTGGCTGGAGCCAAACACTGTCCCCCACTATCACCTCTTCTATCGAGTGGGAAACCACCGAAAAGTGAATCAAACCCAAACTTCATTATAAAAATAATTCCTCTTTTTTGGGAATCTTTATTGGGACCCAAATTCGTGGAACTGCCGGCCGCTCTTTCGTTCTCCCTCACTCTGTGTCATTTTTCACCCAACAAATCAGTTTGTTGGCCGAGCGGCCTCGGGGTTTGTTGGTCAATATCAATCTATCCCAACAGTTTCACTTTGGGGCAGTCCATTCTGTGCTGTCCATCCTTTCAACGTGTGCGGTCACAATATCCCTCTACACTTGCTCTCTTTTTATTCTCTATCCCCGCCTATCCCCTGCTCTCCTACTGTTTAATATGCCACATCATTTCAGCAACGAAAACAAACTTTTTTGCATAGCATAATATTTATGGACATTCAAAATAAATAAATATTTTCCCTGCTCCGAAAACTGTTGGCAATTTTCAATAGTCGCTGTGGCGTCATCTGTTGGCGAACCACAACAAAGAGTGGGTCTATATTCCAGGGAATAGTTAGAGTGGTGGGATCTCATTAATGAAACTGAAATACGACCCATAAAGTGAAGTGTAAATCGTGCGAATCGAATGAATCATAGAAATTCCGTGGGCGGTTGGGCACCCCGGTTGAGGGTGGGACATGCCATGAAAAAACCGAATGCATTATCAAATATGCTGCATATAATCGAATTTCAACAGTTGCAGAATTTGTAATCAAAGGAGTTCACGGAATTGTTCTCTTAAAATACGATATTTACATTCAGAAAATAAATAATTTGTTAAAAAATGCCAGATGCAAACTCTAATCCATTGATTGATAGACAGTTTCCATTTAATTCTCTTTTACATATGGAAATATTACTCGAAATATCAACCATAGAATATCGCATATTAGGCAGTTTTCTAATGAGAAATGGTTTCACAAGGTTTCATAGTGTATAGTTATCAAATATAAAACGTGACTTACTTTTTATTGCAGATATATTGGAGATTTTCCACTACTTAGTTAGGAATACTTCGCAGAAAAATAGCCTGTAAAACAAATGGAAATTCATCGTTTTAAATTTTGATAATAGAATTAAATGTAGCATTTCAAAAAAATATGAATATTAATTATAAATAATCTAAGAATTAGATATCGATATATTTGGCCACCTTTTGGCCACACTTATTTTCAGTGAAAGTTGCTGCAAAATCCTAAAATAGGGTTGCAGCACTTTCTCCCGCGGCACGGAAAGAAATTGCTCTTAGTGTTGTACAACTTTCCACAACACTGTTCGGGAACTTTTATTAAGCTGGAATCGATTATTATAAACAGAAAGAACTTCCTTTTTGGGTATCTCTTTTACATTTTTGTACGGTTTTTGTTTTGTTTCTGCCTTTAAACTGATTTTAAGTTTTGGTCAAAAAACGTCGCCTTGCCCCCTCCAAACAATCTGCCACAATCTGCTATGAATTTTTATTGAGTTGTTGAGATTTTAATTTATGGCCTTTTTGCTGGATGGATTCCTCAAATGATGTGAGCCGATCGAAAAACGTACAGAATTTTTTGGGACATGTGCTGCAGCAGTGGAGTTACCTCATCTTCAACCTCATGAAATGGTGGCGCATGTGGTAACGTGGGAGGGGCGCGGAGGGTTAGCATTCACTGCCTGAATTTAAATGGACAAATTAATTGCGTGTTTCTCAGTGTCTCTTGTGTTCTGGCCTGGCCATTTGCAACAAAACACACACAAAAAAAAGAGGCAACAAAATCCAACGAATGAACAAGAATTAATTGGTTTTTGGACACTGGATGAAATATATTTATTTTTGAGGCTTAATGCCGGACAGAGATTGCATTTGCATCCCGTATGGTAGATCTCTATAGATCTCATCTCCATCATCATCGTCTGCGTGTGTGTGTATGTCATCAAATAGCCATTAAACAGTCGACCATTAAAGGTCCTGAAAGGATCGCGCATCAGACCGCAGGCCATTTATTCGAATGGTGATTGAGTATCGCCTTGGAGGGACATAAATTATCACACGATTCACGAGGGTTCCCGCTGAAGGTATAGCGCTATTCTGTCTACAAAGAATTCCTCGATCGATCCCCTCTTCATTATGCCAGATCCTCCTTTGAGTTGACAGTTTTATTGTGTCGCCTTTATGTGAATTAATTGAGTCGCTTGCTCCATCGGAACCCAATGAAGTTGTGCCTTTCCAAGGAATGTCGCTGGACGCTCTATCTCTCTCCCTGCTGTGGCTGCCAGCCCTGCCCCCCTGGGGCAAGACATGGACCACACATTGCGAGAGACAACATTCTTCTCTCAATCTCTCTAACAAATTGGCTATTTTCATGCCACGGCTACGGCTGCGGCGGCTGACTAACTGCCTGCCTGCGGGTGAAGGCCGATTGCCAATTAATTATAATTGATTAGCGGATATTAAATGAAATTATGAAAACGTTGAAGCGACGATGAAACAATAATGATGATGATTATTCGCTGATGGTGCACCCGCAGATACGTTTTCTGGAGATATTTTCGTATACAACAACAAAACGACTTAATTGTCGTTTAAATTGGCTAAAGATATTTCTTAATCGATTAATCAAAAAGAAATGCCACAACCCTGATCGTGGGCTACAACTCTATAGGGTCTGAAGTTTCACCACTTGCAACCCTGTGTCTCAGCCCCTCACACATATGTGCAAATCATTGTGAAAGCTGTCAGCACGACAAAAAAGGTGAAAGTGAAAATTCTTTTGCTGTTTGACGAGTAAGATATTTATTATCTTATTGTTTTCATTGGAAGATTTTCACACAACAAATCTTGTGATTTTGCAGCTAACAAGCTTGCTGCAGAGGGAGAAGAGGATAGAGATATTTATCAATGGGTGGTGGTCGTAAAAGTGAGCAACGCCTTTCGCGTAGATATCGCAGTGGAAGTAAGCCGAAAAATACGGTTTCCTGCTATACGCGCCCTCGTTCCAGAAATCGTTCACGCTCCCGTAGCCGTAGCCGTTCCCGTTCCCATTCACGTGCCATCACCCGATATCGTTCCACCCGTTTCCAGACTAAGGCAAATCCAATCCCCTTGAAGTATCCAACAAAACGCCGTGGCGGCGTTTCCAGCCTGTGGGATGTGCCGCCCGAGGGCTATGCCCATTTGACTCCAATGCAGTACAAGGCCATGCAGGCCAGCGGCCAGATCTCGGCGCCCATTCTGTCCCCCACACAGCCGACAGCGGACACGGCGGCCATTGCTATGGTGACGCGACAGGCGCGACGGCTCTACGTGGGCAACATCCCATTTGGCGTCACTGATGAAGAGATGATGGAGTTCTTCAATCAGCAGCTGCTGCTGCTCGAGGACGACTGCGGCGGACAGGTCTGTCTCGATGGCAAGGCAGTGCTGTCGTGCCAGGCAAATCTTGAAAAGAATTTTGCCTTCCTTGAATTCCGTTCGATGCAGGAGGCTACGCAGGCTATTAAATTTGATGGCATCTCGTTCCATGGACAGTTGCTGAAGATTCGACGGCCACACGACTATCATCATCCAGTGGTTAACGTTGGATGTGCCTCATCGGCTTCATTTGGGGCTGGAAAATCGCAGCTACCTGTTTCCCCTGGCCTTGCAGCAGGTGCAGTGGGCAGCCAGGCCATCCCAAATCTCGTTCCCGATTCGCCGAATAAGATCTACATTGGCGGTTTGCCCACTTGCCTGAACGAGACGCAGATCAAGGAGCTGCTGCTGTCCTTTGGCCAGCTTCGGGGCTTTAATCTGGTCAAGGACCCCGCCTCGAGCCTCAGCAAGGGGTACGGCTTCTTCGAGTACATCGATCCATCGCTCACGGAGCAGGTCATTGCCAGCCTGAATGGCATGCAGCTGGGCGATCGCCGCCTCGTCCTTCAACGCTCCATTCCCGGCGGTCGCTACTCAAGCACCCAGCAGATACCCATTCAAGTGCCCGGCGTAGTGGCGACTTCCTTCATAGCAGCCACCACGGCACTGAACAATGCCACCCAAGTGCTTTGCTTCCTCAATATGGTGCTGCCGGAGGAGCTGTTGGACAACGAGGAGTACGAGGACATACGCACCGACATCGAGCAGGAGTGTAGCAAATTCGGCGAGGTTCTTGGCCTCAAGATACCACGCCCCCATGGCAAAGGTGCTCCCCCCAAGGGCTGTGGCAAGGTGTATGTCCATTTTGCCACCATCGAGGATAGCGAGAAGGCTCTGGGCGCCCTGAGTGGCCGCAAGTTTAGCGGCCGCATTGTCATTGGTTCATTTTTCAATCGGGACAAGTATTTTGAAGATGATTTTTGATGTTTAATTGGAGTTTTAGAAAGTAATTTTAGATTTTAAAATAAAGATAGTTGATTGATTGTACGACTTGGGCACGATTTTCGATAGTTTAAGGTGAAATGTTTAGTATTTGTATAATTTTTCCCACTAATATTAGGCAATTTGTGATTTTTGAGGCGATTTATTGATGCCCCCAAAGGTGAGAATCAATCGTTGGGGTATCATTTCCGCAAATAAATAAACAAGTTTCAATAAGCTCAACAGAGACAGAGCCTGCAGCTCTGTCAGATACGCTGGCGTTGAATCTATATTGAAACTTTTAGCTTTAAAGACTTAAATCCGCTCAGACAAGCCACAGAGCTGTTCTGTCTCCTCTTCTCTCCTTTTTGCACTTTTCACTTTTGTTGTTTTTCTGTTGTTTCATCTGCTTAATACCTAAGAAATCGCTTCAAAAATCTTTGGAAGGATACGCCTCATATTCTCGCCTTTCGATGTGGGATTCAATTAAGGCAACGGACTTAATGCTGCAATCCTTAAAGTTCTTCTCCTGCCACTTCTCCAGAGAGACACAGAGAGAACTCTGGTGTCCGCCTCCTGCGCTGTTCTCCAAGCACTACTGTTGGGCCACAGCTTTTGCTTAATTAAATTTTTAAACCTTACGCTTTATCGCCTCTGGAATTTCTCACAGCAGATTCACACCTACCGAAAAAAAAACCAACCCAAGCATCTTTGCTGCCTTCGTTTGCCTTCCACTGGAAACCTAAACCACAAAGTCAATCTCATTATGGAGTTAAGATCCTACAGACTCTGTAAAGGGCCTTCCTCAATGGCAGAAGCTTCTTCAACGTCTTCTTATCTCTCGCTGAACGCCGAACGGCAGTTCGGTTGCATTCTCTCAGGTTTCATTCTCCCAAGAGACAGGCAGACAGTGAGAGGAGTGCCTTCTGATGTACAATGTACCCTTTGAGGGTTTTTCTTATCTTTAGCTTTTGGTCATTTGCCCGACAGGCGATCATCAATAATGAAATGCTTGCCCGCTGCAGCGTTGAAAGCACAATCCGGTAGAGGGGATACAAACGATTTATCTCAGTGGAGAAACGACAATCACGCGGGGACTAAACGCTTTATCGAAAGACGCTACACTCAGGAGATTGTGGAAGACGACTCCTATTTCTCTCTCTGTCTGTGGAGACACAAATTAATTCAACGCCTTTGGATAATGTCATTTACCAGCGGAGAGAAGAGAGGAGTAGAGGAGAGGCCGGCTGCTGTTGCTGCCTTTGCCTTCATTTATCCATCGAAAACTTCTTTAGGTGCCGCCTGTCTGTCCCATGAAAATCAATGCCTTGCTGCTGCCTCCTCTCGATGGGTAATTAATAAACGCCCATAAAGATACAGCGGATACAATAAAAATTCCATTGATCGGAGAGAGAGAGAGAGAGAGAGAGAGAGAACTTTGAGGGAGAAAAAGGGTTTCATTTGATTTTTTGTAGTTTTTATGATCTGTGCCACAAAAGCGGGGGATTAACTGGATTGAGTATGCGATGATGCCCCTTCTATTGCGTACTCCTCCATCCACTGGTCAAACAACTTCTCTTTCGATTTGTGTCCGAGGTTAGGGTTTTGAAGGGCCCTGCCCTTTTTTTCTGTATCGTGTTTTTAGTGCCCTCTCGGGATGTGTTAGGTAATCGAAATTAAGAAATCAAATCCACAGTTGAGTGAACTCGCATTCCCTTCGGTTGGGGGATAAATTCTCTATGCATTTTTAATTGCATTTCTCATCATTTCATTTGAATATGATGTAGTAGATAATTATATGGGGAGGCTACCGCCCAGCGGCCACGCCTCTCCTCCTTCTCCGTTACATTTCTGTCCGCTCCTTGATGATGTCTCTATTTTGGAGCCCCAGAAGCTTGTTCTTTCGTTATCCATATCCATCAATTGATTTGTGGAGGCTATCTCCTTGGTAGGGGAGAGCTGAGATAGCGCTATCCGAACTTAATTAGTGGAATCTTTAGGTGTTTTTTCCCTCCTTCCACAAACGATAGTTAAGGTGTAGAAGCTGCATATAAATTGATCAGAGATCTTGTTTCCAGATGTGTTCGCCCTCCCCTAATGATATCTAGATACAAATTTGTTCTTGCTCTAATGATATCTGAGAGATATGCCATCTCGGATCTCCTACAATTTGTAGAAACTTTTAATGAAGCTACGAGCACATTCATGAATATATTTTATACCAAAGACCACTGAAACCTAATGAACTTTATTCAAATGCCTATGAGTTCTGCAAAAATTCAAAAGTTCAGATTATGTTTAATGAGCGGTCTTAATTAACAAAAGATAACCCGTTCCCACCCGCACGCCGCCAGTTCCCAGAACCTGTTGATGACTCGTATTTTTAGAACTCCCAAAATGATAGAACAAAAAGAGAACACGAAAATGACAATCAAATAAACAAATATTATTCTGCAATTTCAGCGAATTTATGTTGATTCATTTGGGAAATGCGAAGTGCTTGATACCCATTGTTATTTATATTTTGTAGATCAAAATTCTTCCGTCTTCTAATAAACGTTACACCCTCAAGCACGCCAAAGGGTATGCGCAAACAAATTTCAGTCAAATATTTCAACTCAATTTAATGTAGAAAAAGAGGATGTAAGGGCTTCAAGGGTATTGTGTGGGCTTAAAGGGGGAGTTGGTCGTTCTTCCTTCCTCTTTTTCTTTCCGAAATTTCCCCGTTCCACGTGGCTACGTTAATGGCAGTGCAATTAATTCGAGCAAATCGTCTGTGAACCCTTTTTATGACCTCTAAGAGCACCCACACAGCACCCCAGTTCACACAGCAGCTCTACTCTAACATTCTCTCTTGCTCTCCCTATCTCTCCATTATTGGCATCTCTTTCTCAAATAAAATTTCATTAAACAACATTATTCTCGCTTACCATTCGTCCAGCCATCCGCCAAAAGGGTGGTAAAAGACAAATTGGAAGCCAGAGCACGGCATGGCTGAACCAACGAAAGTTCTGCGTACCATGACAAGTTTTGCATTTCAAATGAACTGAGGATCCTTAATATTTCAATATTTTGGACAGAAATACAACAAGTGGCTGCATTTAATGATAATTTGTATAATTCTTTCCCGCAGTTCGTTTTCTGTAGCTTCTAGTTCCAATTGAAATTCATTATTTTCGTTTACCCAATCGCTATATTCATTTCAGCCTTTGGAATGGTCATATAATTTATTACCCTCCTTTAACAAAGCCCTTAACCGAACTAGTTCTAAATGCAATGAAAGAGACTGAGAACCTCAAGCCATTAGTGGGATCCGTTGCTCGATTGAACACATTGTTACACGTTTATTCCGCTGATCTATTACACAGGCCATTTGTCTTGGCCCGGCCCGGCCTCTCGAGACAATTCGAACAAATCCCGGTTCGAAGAACCCATTTCAGTGGCACCCCACAGCGTGAACAAAAGGTAAGCGAAGAAGGAAAAAGGCGATGGAAAACTGTGTCCAACCGGCGGCAGTGAACGCGAAATAACCTGCGACCTGAGCGCATTTAATGAGGGTCATAAAATCAAGCGCCAGGCCGGGTAAAACAGAGAACAGAACCCAATCCGTTCCAATCCACCTCCAGACAGACAAAACATACAGAGCAGAGACTTGTAACCCGAACTACAATTTTTGGCTTAAGGAGCGCGTAACAGGTGCGATGTCTGTCTGGCAATGAAATTATAATACAGATTATAGCTAGGTAGCCGTAGCCTGAGCAGTAGTCGGTGGAAAAAAGGACACCTTAATGGCCTAAAAGCTGACGACATTACTGGAACAGTTTTACCAGTATTTTCGCCTCTTTGATATTCCGCCACGGAAACCAGAAACAGATACAGAACGGCACTCATTGAATCGTTTGTTTTTGGGAATTAGAGATTCAAGATGTCGAGATTTCTTTTGTGTTCCTATGCAAATGCCTGGGCGTGTCAACTTCTGACCCCAAAGTGAGGCATAATCCAAGAAAATACTACCAAAGAATACACACAAATAAAAAAAAGAGAAGAACCGAACCTCCTGAACCCAGAAAACAGCGGCGGACAGATGATGCGGCGGCACAACAATGAGAGGCAACAATGGAAATGCAGAGAGAAAATACTCGTACAATTTAAGCCGCCTGAAATGCTCGACTTTCGACTCCTCTCGCCATAATCCAAACTAAATGTCCGACTTAATTTTGTTGTTCTACTGTCGGGGCGACTCAGGACTCGGCACTCGGACTGTCATTGCTTATTCTTTGTGCACTGAGAGAAATATATTTGATGGAGCGGTGAGGATGGAGCAGAATATTCAGGTGAAAAAGTGTTTATTTCTCACTCAGATGGCTTATGAGATTTTAGAATTATCGTGGAATAAGATTGAATTTATGGTATAGTCTGGAATTATCTTTTTGCTTAAATTTAAGTGAAATAAAGACGATTTACACTAAGTTTATTTTAAGCAACAAAAAAGATTTAAACAATCTTTTGATTTTAAGCAATGCAATCTACTCTCCTGATCCTTTCCTGGCATTTGCTCATAGTTCTTTTGTCATTTCCTTGATGACAGACAACTTTTATCAAGCCTGCGTTTCTCTCTCTCCCTCCCTCTATAGAGTTCTTGTATCTCCATCTATAGAAAGATATATTTTTGTGTAAAGTTCGTTGACCTTTCCATGGTCTATTCAGGGGTGCCGTGACGCCTCTATCCCCCGCTCTCAAAATTGTTTTGTGCCGTGTAATGGACCCATTCGCTTGCCCACTGATGAATGGCCCTGCCCTGCCCTGCCCTGCCCTGTCCGTGTGCCCATCATAGGGCGTCATTCTCTATTCTCTGTTCAGTGAGCATTTGTCCTGCTGCTCCTCCTCGGAAGTGCTGCAGTGCCCCATCTTCTCTCCACTCTCCCTGCGCCCTCAATTCTGTCCACAATTCAACTTCAACTTTTTGATACTCATCTGAATTTGCATTATTTTCTCTCTCCCGACTGCTGTTTACGTTGATTCTGATTTTAATCTTTCAACGGCGATGCTGTGACGCTGCCACTGAGTCTTACATCTTCTTTTCTTTATTTAGTTTTAATTTTAAATACCCTGTACTCAGAGAAGAGTTGGGTATACTTGACACCAAAGACGTTTCCCTTTAGAATTATGGAAAGGAAGGAAAGATTTTGATTATAGCAATACTGATTCTTCGTAGTCATAAATAAGGTTTGAAACTATCTATTTTAAGTTGAATTAAAGTGAATACTAACTTCTATGGCTGTACATTTGCCGTTTCCACCATAGAAAGCCTGAACAATGGGTATCTTTAGGTCCACTCAAGATTTTTCTCTCGTTTTCTTCTACCTATACCTGTACCTGTGCCTGCAACTATGCCTCATGCCCTCTGTCCAGGTGAACAGGTTCCATTTCTTTTGTTTGGTCTCCTTCACTTTCCGCACTTCTTTTGCCTTAATTCATGCCACTCATTCATTCGCATTCGCATTGCGTTCTCCTGCGAAAAAGTATCCTAATTGGTATTAAAATGTGATGTTTTTTATACCATTACTACTGCCTACCCATTGTACTTTCAGGCTAGAACGAGTGGCATTTATCTTTGTTTTGATTTGGTTTGGTTTCTGGCCCTTATTCAGATTCCATTTAAAGTTAAAACAAAGGAAGAATCCGAACTGATATGATCTCTGACGGACCGGACCGTACGGAAAGCGCTTTGGTCTGATTTCATTGGCGTTTCTCGATTAAAATCAACCAACAAAAAAATACAAATAAAAGAGAGAGCACTAACTCGCTTTTCTCTGCTCTGCTGATTTTAATGTTCGATATTTTCCCGTATTTATTTTGTATCGGTTGTTTTTTTTTAACCTTTGATGGAGGAATTAATTCCCATGTCTTTTCGATGGGTAATTAATTTTATTTCAATATATTTTCCAACATTTGTTGGCATATGATATTTAAATGTAATGTTAATGTAAACATACATTTCTTTAGATTAATTCATTTACCGAAAGATTTACGCATTTTCATTGGCTCTTTATGGGTTTTGCGCTTTCGTTTCATTGATTGCTGTTGTGTAGGTCAGTTTTAATGGTTGAAGGTTTTTCGCTCTCTGGCATTTAATGCTGTGGTTTACAGTACGAACACGCCAAATAATGTTCAGAGAGCGAGTGCAGGGCTTCCCCTCTACAAATGCTCTCTCGCGGGTCTCGCTTGTGGATTGCTTTACTCCGAAATGTATCTTTAACTTGAAAAAATGTACTCATTTAGCAGTGCCTGCCTCTCAATGTTTCCCCTTTCTGTACACATTTTTAACTATGTAACAGCATGAGAGAGGAGAGCGTAGAGAGAAGTCAGAGAGAGAGAGAGAGAGAGAGCGGTCTTTGTCTGTGGAACCCATTGGGAATGTGTGTCATTTGTCTCCCAATGGAACTAATGTAAGACCAACAAAAAGAACCAAGAAATATTTAAAAAATAGAACCTAAATGAAGAGGAATAAACTTGCTGTAAACTTTTCCAAAATAAAAACCCTGCATAAGTGACTTATTTAAACAAAAATTTGAAATTTAACATCGACTCCGAATCGTTAGCAGCAGCGAATGCGCATGCGTACGCTCTCTAGTGCTGCCTCTCTTTGCTGCTGCTCACGCACACATGTTCCACACATGATGGCATCCACAATCCACCAAACGTTGCATTGATTCGGTCCTCGGACACGATTCATGAACAGTCTCGATTCAAACGTTCGCGGTACTTTGAAGCGGTGCGAAGCGCGCGACAGTTCCGTTCCGTTCAGTTCCCGTAAAAGCGTCAGAGTCGCGTTCGCTGGCAAGTGGTGCAAGTAGTGTGGCACAAATACGAATCTGAATAAGAAAACCATAGATTGACCCAAGAAGTTGATTGTAGGCCCACTTTCTGATTGATGGTTAAGCGGTTTCGGCATCGTCGGTGGGTGTCATAGTGTTGAGCCGCCGAGAGCCATCATCGCGTGTTCGTTGGCCCACATCTTCGTGAAGAAAAACAAAAAGCCAAATCCTTGTGTGGCAGTTCCGTGTGTCCCTGCTCAAGGCTGTTCCCAGTGCGTTATGGCTGCAGGAGCAGCAGCAGAGTGTGACTAAGTGTCAGTGTGAAAAAGAGCAGCAATTGAATTCAGTCGCTACAGTCCCTTCGGGGCATGCCACAGTCCCCAGGATCAAACAGGATGCCCAGCGGATTACACAAAAGGATTAAATAACAAAGTAATTTGCATACACAAAACACCCGCAAGTAAATTAAAATCCCCACAGGAGCGGCGGCACAAAACTAAACATAATTTATGTATGAAAACCAGAACCCAGACTCTGCCCCAAGGACCTGCCCCGTACCCCGTGCTCCTGATCCCTGCCGGCATTGCCACTCCGCTCTGAACGGATGTCCGCTCATGTCCATGTTGCGAGTCAATGAAATTTTTAATTGTGCACGCGTGTCCAGGGGACTCTCTACTGATTAACCACCCCAACAAACACACCTCCCCCTCACACACCGTGGTAGCCGGGGGGGGCATGGATCCCGACTTTCGTGTCCAATGGGTCGGCCCCTGGCCGCCTGTTCATGTTTCCCGCATATTTGTCATGCGTTTGGTTGAACGGATGATATGTTGGCCCGTTTCCTGCGACCACCTCCTCCGATGTGGAGAGGTGCAGCCACAGGGTGGCCCCAAATGTAATCCCAAAGTGCAACAACTGAAACGAATTTGGCTTGAGAAAACTCGTGGGGAAATATGGAAAATATTCATGAAGTATGAAAGAGGAAAAAATTAAAAGTTTCTCCAGTGAATATTCTAGCAATGCAAATCCACTAAAAATATGTGTCCCAAACATGCAAAGAACCTTTGCGAGTCTCCTTGAAAATAGTTCAACGAGAAAATTGAAATTAAAATAGCTTTTTCTCATACTTTAAGGCGAAACTTAAGAGTAAATTTAAAAAAGGAACCCCCTGAAACATAAACCCATTCTATATATTATATCCCAGATCTAAACTGTCTCATTCCTCTCCCCCCTTGTCTAAACAGAAGCATTAATTCACCGCACACACTCCACCCCTCTGTCTGCTGCTTAGATAACTTTATTAAGCAGAAATTGGATTTCTGTTCTGCTCTTGTTCCGGCCCTTAAGCTCTTCCCAAATCTCGAACTTATTTTCAATTATCATGTCATCTTCCCTTTTGTTCTCCCTCCCCCACTGCTCAAGCATCTTCCTGCTACTCGTGACTGCACTTGAACTCCGCTACGGATTCTGTGCTATAGTTCATTTCGAAATCCCCCTTCTACCACACGAACCAAAAACAGAAAAAAATGTACCATTACCAATTGAACCACTTGTCCGCATTCTCCCCTTCAACCACCGCGACCACCCTTGTTTCTCTCTCTCTCTGTCACACCTCCTGTAACTGTTCTCCCACTCCCTTTTATATCCCACTCCATCTTTTTTCCTGCTTGCTCCCTCGTTATGTCGTTGCGGTCAGTGGAGGACGCACTGCGCCCGCCCGCCACTGCTCCTTTTGTGTGGACTGTGTTTGTGTTCTCTCATTTTTTTTTTATTTTGGCTTGCACGCGAAAAGGAGACAGAAAGTGGCCCCATGCGTGTGTCAAAGAGCAGAGGAGGGCTGGGTGGAAAGCAGCAGCAGCAAAAAAAAAAAACAACAAATAGCGGTTTCAGTGGCAAAGAGCAGTGGCAATGGCAGGACGTGGAGAGAAGCCACATTGACCTCGTGCCTGCCGCCTGCAGCGTTAATTTATAATTTACTCTCAGCCTAGACCCCCTCAACCCCCACCCGCCTCTTGCTGCCGTACTTCCTTGAGCTTCCACTTTTATTATTATTATTATTTCTGTGCGTTTCCACGCGCTTTTCCTTTTCACCCAACAACAGCAACAACCACAAAGGGCCACCGAGTCCACTTCTGGCTCCACCCTCTAGTCCTCCTCTGACTACCATCGTCAACTTTTTGCCACTTTTGACTTTTTTACATTTGCCGTCGGGGCCTCCAATGTGTCTGCCTCGCTCAGAATACCCAGTGCTCGCAGAGAGTATGACGGTTTGCAGTCAGCATTCTGGCCGAACTAAAAAGCAAGGGTCAAACATCAATGGGTAGGATCTTCAGATTAAAAGATTAAAAGAGCGATGCGATCAGAAAGGGTATCCAACATTTCAAATAATTTTCCAGTGTCCCTTCAATTTACTGGATTTTCAATGGTAGCGGGAATGGTGAAATGGCATCCTCTCCCTGTACTGGACATGCCCCCTCTCCCATTCCTTCACTATTTTCGTTTTGGCCTTGTTGTTGTTGTTGTTATTGTTTTTGTTGCCTTTTCAACTATTTTTTTTTTTTGGTTTGAGTTTTTTCTCCTGACATTTGTTGTTTTTGCGAGGGTTTTTTATCTTTTGCTTTTGTTAGCTCCTGTTTTTAGTGCCTTTATTTTGTTTTGGTTTTTGCTTTCACTGTCTCTCTCTTTCTGTGCGTGTGTGTGGGTGTGTGTGTATGTGCTTGGTATCATTGTTGTTTTTTTTGTGTTTCCCTTAACGCTTTGGCTTTCTGTTTTTTTTAATATTTGTGACTTTTGGCCCAGCGACTGTTGCTCATCCTCGTCCTGCCCCTGCTCCTTCTCTTTGCTTCAACCTCCCGCATTCCGTTTAGCGCGTTCCGTTTTTTGTTTGTTTGTTTGTTGTTTTAATTAATTTGTAAATTTACTCGAAAAGATTAAAGCAAAAGAGAAGCAAATTAGCCTGCGACCCCAGCACCACCAGTCCTCGTCCTCCTCTTTGCCGCAAAATAATGCAGATGTACGGCAGATGTCACTGGCGTAGAAGGATGAGGAGACAGACAGACTGCACGAGGATGAAGAGATGCGAACGGGGTACATAATTGAAAGAAACAGAGAAACTAATTTAAATTTGAATACGTTTTCTGGGGCAAGCTTTTCCCAGCGTCTTTTTTCGCTGCATTCCTATTAGAATTTTTGCAACCAGAAGAGACTTTCCTTATAAATCATTTATAAAACATCCCAGACAAATCACATACAAATAGGAAAGGAAAACTAAACTAACAAATATTTTCCATCCAATACCTGGCCCATAAACAAACACTCTTTATAGACAGAAAATATCAAATTTCCTTGACAATCTCCGCTTACATACCCGAGGAATAAGGAATGCAATGCCCCCAAGCAGAACTCGAGATATTTTCTTTCCACGGAAAACTCCAAGGTGGGACCACATCGACATTTCTATCGTTAGGTGCCAATTGATTGCTCCAGTCCCAGGCACAGCAAAGACTCAAAAACAGAAATTACTTTTGCAAATGAAATTTATTTGCAGCTGTTATTCTGAAGTATTTAACTTTAGGATTTCTCAACCACAGTTGAGGGAAAACTTTGTCATTCCCGGATTTGTGTCTGGAATATTGACAAATTTGTGGTAAAGACTAAAGCGGGAGGAGTATAATGGAGAGGCAGGGTGAACAAGAGCAAGGGGGAGTCCTGGGAAAAGCTGTGGAAAGCTTGTGGTGTCTGAGCGCAAAACAGAAAAGAACTTCAAAATTAAATAAACAAAAATAAACTCCCAAATGTGCAATTAAAAAATTTTACAGTCATAACTTTTTATTATGGAGCATAATTCAGACTTTTTATGGAACGGCCCTGGGAACGGTGCGAGCGCAGAGGACTCCTCTACTCGTTTTGTGTTTAATTCCGTTTTTCGTCCTGTTTTTTTCCTCCCCAATAAGTGTTCTTCCCTTTGGCACGCAATTTTCCCCATACAAATTTGTTCCACTCGTTCCTACTCCGATTTCGTATTATATATACAAATTGCATTAAAGCCCACACCACAACCAGCCCGACCCGACCCGACCCGACCCGGCCCAACTTTTATGTGTCTGTGTTTCATCACATTTTTGGATTTTCGGTTTTTGGTTTTTATTTAGCTATTTGGTGGTCCCGTAGTTAGGGGTTTATTCTAACTTTAGATTTTATCGCGACACGATTTCTGGTTTCCTTTCATATTTTTTTTATGGCTGCTAAATGTCCGACACGTGGATGGATAGTGTACACTATATTCTGTACTTATTTTTAGGATGCATCTTAATTGGGCAATAGTTTTTTATTTCGTGTTTTGGGCCTGCCAGACATTAAAGAAAATATAGAAAGGCTGCTAAAAGTGAAGTGATGTAATGAGCATTGAATGTTCTTTTTTATGGAATGGAAATATGATCTGAAAGAGTTTTATTTTCATGAAAATATCAAACTAGCCATCACAATGAATCAATTAATTGTATGTACACTTTTCCATTAATTTTTCTACTTTCAAATTATACATTTTACCCTGAAGGTTCCATCTCATCTGCATATTTCCTCTATAAGAACTCCTCCACCGCCTTTTCGTTATCCTCTGGAGCAGAGTGCAGTTCTTTTCCTGGGTTTATTTTATGTATAAACAACCAACTTGAGTGCGACGTTTTGCCTCCCTTGGATATTGGTTTCATGGCGCCAGCCAGAACACCCACGTGCACCCCTTTCTGCCTTGTGCCTCCCTGCAGAGACAAAGTCGGTGGCGACTAGGCGTGAATTATGACCTATTGAAACCTCAAACAAGGCCCCAGCAGACCTAACAACACTCACACTCTACCCTGGCCCACACACACAATGTTTTGCCACAGGACGCAATCCCTGTCTGTCCCTGTAACCCTTGCCCTCCCCACCACACATCTCCACCCCTCGTTGGCTGTCTACAATTTTTTACTTTATGACTTTATGCTGTCCTTGTTTTATGCATTTTTTATGCCGCTCCGTTGCGGTTTTCTCACTTTGTTGGTCGACAAATCCACTTCTACCCCTTTGGTACCCGTCACACACCACGCCAACAACCATCCGGGATGGCTTAATATACCCCACATTTTACATTTGACCCTATCTCTCCCTTGGTGTCTTTGTTTCTGCATTATTTATGCATTATTCAGTTGAAGCGACAATTATTGGACGTTGGGTGGGTCTGGGTTAATGTCAGTTGCAACATGTGGCACCAAAAGAGATAGTAGCAGTGGCAGTGAGGAAGATGCATGCAATGGGAGAGGAAATCTCCTAGATGATGGACTAAACTGAATGGTTGCATCTTGGGATGGATTTCTATTCATTTTGTTTGATAATTTTTGAAACAATTTGCATTTTTCCTTCGCAAATTTGTTTAGGGCCTACTGTCTGTCCATTGCCTGAATTGTTTTTGTGTTTGTTTCTTTGCATTGCTGGTCAGAAGCACCATGAAGGAACATCAGGTACAATGGGTAGCAGAAGGAGGGCGAGGAAAGTGGCAAAGGGTGCACCATGATGCGAGGGGTTTTTCTTGTCTACGCTTTTGTCTTCTTTATGGGGCGGCGGCTCGTCTAACGATGAAAAATGTTTTTGTCCTGTGCGTGTCCCAGAGCCTTCTTTCCCCTTGCACACCCACACAACACAGCCCCCCTGCCAACATGCATGTACATGTGTACATGTAAATGTGTATGGATGTAGTCTTTTTGTGCATATGTCAGGAGCCTCACTTAGGAGCCACAAAAACACGAAGGTAAAAAACCAAAAATGTTGTTTTGGTTAAAGTTAATCCCCATTAGAGGAGGGAGCATACGGCAAAGCGGAATGGACTGGAGGGTGTGGCCATCAGCAGGTGCTATGAAAAAGAGGGTTACAAAGAGCGACGGGGAGGGGAGCGACTGAAGCGACACTCAATGGCACTTTCCGTTATGGCCATAAAGTGCCTGACTGGCTGTCCTCTCACCTCGTCCCAAAAGTGGTCTACGGTCTGCGCCAGGAGGTGTCGACGCTGCTGTCTCCTCCCTCCTCACTTAAAGCTTACGCAATGCTATACTCTGACCCTTCTAACAGAAACAGAGAGAGAGAGAGAGAGAGCGGCAGAGACTCTACATAATTAAGATCGCGTGCCTAGTTTAGCACGCTTAACTAACTCGAGATTTAGTGAAGAGAAATTTACATTTGTCGCTGGACAGCTGGACTTGAAGTGTCAGAAACAGTGAGAGAGAGAGTAGATATGACTGATATTACAGGTACTGAATTTTGGTAAAATTTCAGTACATTTTCAAGAATTATGTTCTCTTTTATAAATGAAATGTGAATACCTGGATTCCAAAGAAAGATGTGAAATAAATTAAAAACTAACACAAGAGAGAGAGAAAAACCCGAGACAAATGCAAACACCTTCTGCAATACTCGTAGCTAAAGTTTTCCTAAAGTTGCGATGAGAAAAAACCATAATTTTGTGCATGCGTTTGCTGCTGCAATTTAAAGTTTGACTTTTATGTTAATTAAAAAAGCTAATAATGAAAGATAAGGAAAAATAGTAAAGAAAATGCCAAGATAAAGTGCGAAGAAAACCAATTAATATCGCGGCAAAAGCCAATTAACGTGACAGGTGTCTGCCACGGGGCAGGGAAAGATAGAAATAGAGAGTGAAATGTGGTTGGAGGAAGCGGAAGAAGACCAAGAAATCCTGTTGCTCCTTCCTACTGCATTTCATCAGCTGTGTAAATACACAGATACGTCTGCATAAACGCATAGACCGCCAATTAACACACAAACACACAACAAAGAGCGAAAGAGAGGGAGCCCGATAAAAGGAAAGGACTACGGAGGCTCATGGAAACGCAACAAAAAGCTTTCCCCCCCCCATGCTTGCTCCCACTCCAATGCCACTGTCTCCCTTCGTATTTTTTTTTCCCGCTTTTAACCAGAAGAAAAGGCGCCGCATCAAAGTAAACTTCACACTCTCCTTCTCTCCTCGCCCCGCTTTAAGCTCCACAAACCATGATTTTGGGCCAATAAAACTTGCCTTAACCCTTGTGTGCGTCTGGGGCAACAATGTGCCTGCCTGTCGCTTCTGCCTGAAAGGGGGAATGGGGTCGCTCGCACAGCAGCCACAGCAGCCGTGCAGCACAGCTCCAGACTCTCCACCTCCTACGCTCACTGGCGGCACATTTGAAAATAATTTTCCCGGCATTTGTTATCCGTATGAAATGTGCCAAGGATATGTGGCAAAAGAGGGGGCGGATCTCCACTGGGGTTGTGGCTGTATTTTCTTTGTGTCTGTGTCTGTTTCGTGTGTATTTGTGTGTCGTGCGCTGCTGATGCGCCTTTTGACTCGTTACGCGGCACTGTGCCAGTGCCTGCTTGCTGTGTTGCCTCCTATGCTCGACAATTATCCCACGAGTTTATCGGCTCCTGTACTGACGTTACCCTGGAATGGTAGTTCCCCAAAAGGGGTATCTAGGGCAAGAGCTGTGGCAGGTTTATTTGATCTTTAGAGAAGGAATATTGAAGGGTGGATTTAGTTTGTTTCGAATCATATTTATAGAATCATATTTGTTTGTTTACAGGGTAACAGACTATTCACCCATTTTAGCTAAACCTTTTTTCCACCTTTTCCTTTCTGTTGGTTTTACGCGTTTTGTGTGTTTTTTACAACATTGAAAAATAGAAGAATGGGAAAACCGTAAACAAAATTCAGAAATCCTGCGTTGGTTTAGGGTGTGTGGAATGGGGTGCTCCATTAAATAAACAATTTTTGTCATAGATACAGGCATCTGTATGTATTGCATGAAAGAGATACCCATAGACCGGTACATATAGAGGCATACTTTATAGTATGTAAATATGGTACACTCTCATATGGGGGAAATTGTTGACATTGAAATTTTACGAGCTTTGAGCGCACACTGGCTTTTCCATTTTCCATTTTCAATGCCCCTGCCCCAACTCTGCCCCTGCCACACACAGGGGAATCGGTTTACAGCCGCAATCCTGCATACCTAACCCATCGATACGGTAACCCCCAAGCCCCTACTCCTTGGGGCTTTTAATTAAAGGAACAAAAATTGTAAAGGCAAAATAGTCATAAAATGAACACAAAGAAAATCGAGGAAAATTTGGGGGGGAAAACCCTTTCTTCCTGTTGGGGGAAATTGGCTTTATTTTATTTTTACACAAAAGAAATATGCATACATGTGCAGGAATACACACATACACAAAAATATGTGCCAAATATTTGAGAGAAAATTGTGTGAATGATCTTCGTCGCCCCCCAGAGAAATGCTCGTTTGACATTCGACAGATTTTTTAATTGAACTTAAACGAAACCAGGAAAAAGTGCAGATTACGTCAGTTTTAAAGGAAACCTTTCGTATTGCAGCTCTGTTTTAGAGAAATTTTCAAAAATTATATTCTATTCGCCCCACTCTTTGTACTACACTCCATGGCAGTCCCATGGAAACTCTTAGCTCCCATTGGAAAAGTGAAGTTTTTCAGCGAAAAGATGGTGGAAAACTCTGTTTCAAAGGACGACATTCTCAAGTGGAAGGAAAATAAAGAAGCGTGAAACGAGAGAGAGGGAGAGAGAGAGCAAATTAAGGATACAGAAATAGAAGTAACATTTTATTATTAACAACCCCATCCGCCCGCCCGGCCGGCGTCTCAGATTCGTTCAAAAATGCTACTGCAGGGAGAAGGAGGAGGCTCTTGGCACTTCATAAACAGCATCAGACGCCAAGTAGAGTGGGGAATTTGCAGGCAGCAAGAAACGCAAGGCTTGAACTAGGATAGGAGGAGCAGCAGGAGGACTAGGACTAGGAGCACGGTGGACAAGGACCATCCAGGGCTGACAATGAGAAGAGCAATATGAAACAATGGCTGCAACAATGGATGACTGCGACAGACGGACGGTCGGACGAAACGGAAAGGAAAGGAGCGAGGGATGGCAGGACTACACGACGACGTCATCATCTTCAACAAAGTGTTGACATCTTTTTGTCTCTTCATTGTTTGTGTGTGTGTTTGTGTATGATTTAGTGTGTGTGTGTGTCGCCACGCCGGAGTCCATCCATCCATCCATTCGTCTCTCGTTTCTGCAGGTCCCTCCAGCAGCCAACAATCCTTGACTAACGCCATTCGTCCTTTTTAATTAATTTCACTTACTGCAGTGTCTGTCATTCTCTCACTCGCTCTCTCTCTCTCTCTCTCTCTCTCTCCCTGCTGTCAATGTGGCAGGGTCCAGTTCATGCCTCACGCCTACCATAGCCCCCGCCTCAATGGCCCTTCGCAAGGAATCCTTCTCCTTTTTGGAGTTTTCTTCATAAATTTATAAGCGTCACGTTGTTGCCACTCGCACATACTCGTACCTCCCACCTGCCTCTCAGCTCGCTTCTGCACACGTGCCTCACCTGTGTGTGCCCCAGATAGACACAAGACAGACAGACGGGACCCACCTCTGTGTGCCACACAGCAAGCATAATGAAGAGATCAGACAGAGTGTGGTGTAGGAGCCGACAGAGATGCAGATACAGTGACAGGAGACAGCAAATCACTTATGCAAATTGGCTAAAAATATTTCCGATTTTTCCCAGGCATTCCAGACAGAGGGCGGACGTCGGAAAAACTCAAAGAAGAACTTGAGGAAATGCTCAAAAGAGCACAGAATTTCCTGGCTTGAAAGAAAAAATTAAGGGAGAAGTTTTAAAGCGACAAATCAAATTTGAAAGGTTTTCCACATAAATCTCCCCTTATTACTCTACTCCTCTGCGTTCCTCCTTAAAGAGCTGCCTCACATGGAAAAGCGTTGCAAGACTTACGGGAAAACATTACGAAATGATTCATAACTCTGCCTGAGATTATCTGGTGCACACTTTCACACCTTTCCCTTTCGTCCCAGATAAGCAGATAAGACACACACAAACACACACACAACGTACTCTTAAGATATATGTATCTTATCTGTGGCAATGAGTTTCCTGTGCCCCTCCCCTTTACACTCTCCACCTGGCCACATTTATTCGTTCACACCTGTACTCCAGTCTGTGCGGCCATTACTTGGCTTCCCCAAAATTAAATAACCATCTGGACTCCAGTGTTCCTCCCTTTTCGCCTCTTCTATTGTTCCATGCAACGGCTATTCCTCCTTTTTTGGGTGTTTTTCCTCTCATAAGTTATGGGGACCTCCTCTGTGTTTGTTTGGGTCGGAAGGTAGAAAATTAGATTTCACCAAACAACAGGTTTCCATTATTTCCATTCTCCTCTCTGGGATCCCCCATTCATCCTTATTCTAAATTTCCTGTTTCTATCCCATTTCGTTTCATTTGCATTAATTTCGTTTTGCTTTTTGCTACAGTATTTCATAACGTAACCTCCATAATGGATAGTCCCACGATGTTCCAATACCATGTACCATGTTTAACATTTCCATTCCATTTTGTTCCTTGCCTTCAAATTGGAGGCCGACCTGTTCTTGTTAGGGTTGAGTCTCGAGTGGCAGCAATAGGCACAGCATAAATAAGCAGGCAACCAGAGCTGTCCTCCTGCGATTCTCTTCTACCTCCACTATGGTGGAAATCTGCTGCAGGAAGGGGCTGGCTGGGTGGTGGCAGGAGTTGCCACTCGTCACTCACCCATTTCGCCATTTGCCATTCATGCGTCGTTCGCATCGTCGTCCTCGTCCTCGTCCTCGTCCTGGTCTCTCTCAGACATCATTCATACAAATGTCTGAGCCTCCTTCTACTCGTTTCCTGTGTTTGCTCCTCTCGTGTTGTGCTTGTATTTTTCTGCCTCCCTATCCTCACCGCTTCTCCACCACTCTGGTTTCTGCTCCTCTAAGTCCTCCTGCTACTCTTGGCTTTTATTATTTATGTAACTCATTCGACTCGTATCCTGCTTGTTGATTGCTTTGCCTACACATGTAGTTTTCTCCTCTGTTACGCAGACTAGAATGCCTGCTGCTGCTGCTTTCTGTTGCTTTTCCATGATTTTCCTTGCTTTCCCTTATTTACCAATTCTTGTGGCTCCCACTTCAGTGGGGCCTCCACTACTCTTTCTCCTTTTGCTTCTTTGCCACCTTCTTCTGGAGGGAGTGGCTGGTGAAGGGATTCGCCACGCGTCGCGTAATATTATGAATGGCAGCTCATGCATTGTATCCACTTTATGCCACTGCCTCTGCTACTCCACCCCTGCTACTGCTGCTGATCCCATGGAAATATGAAGAAAGTTGTGGCCGCCCTCTCACCTTTAACACGCTTTCTAGGGGGCTAACAGGGAGCTACTCGCACTTCTAGTAGCTAAAGTACCAGGGTGGGCAGGCCCGTAAAAGTGTCAATGTGTAAGCGCCGTCCCCCCCACTACCCGTGTCTGCTTCTGTGTGTGTGTGTGTGTTGGAGTGTGTTTATATTAGAAGAATTGCCTGTAAGCCCCCCTTTTTGGCCAAAAACAAAATGTGGCTAAATTGCGTTCAAGAAAGCGGTGGAGAATAGAGGCAGAATAAAGTAGAGCACATAAAAGTAACACATGAGGGAAAAGTAAGAGAAAAACGAGAGTGGGAGAGTGCCTGTCAGAGGGTGAGTGGGATAGGGCGGTGGTGCCAGGACATGTATGAAAGGTGATATTACTTAAATCTTTGCATTTACCTTCCTGGAATTAAGCTAGATATTTTATGCCTTAAAGCGATAGAGTAGGAGCGGACACCTCTGTGTGACTGACAGAACGACGAATTTCGCTCTGGCCCTTTTGGGGTAATAATAAATTGAGGTCAATTTGTTTTGGCTGAAATGTTGAAAGGTTGACAACAAATGTACTTCCATATTCCATTTCTCGCACTTTATTTGTTCTCTTTTCTTATCCCATTCCCCTCTCTCTCTCTCTCTCTCTCTTTTCCCACTCGGCTCTTGTCCACATTCTTGTTAAATATAACAATATTTATTTATTTATTATTTACACTGCCATCGGGCCTGCCCTGGCCCCCTCGCCATACATAAACAGAAGGGGCACCCCAACGGCGCACGAAAGTCCCCGCTGCCTGCTGGTCATTATTCCGTTTGGCCCGTCCGTTTGTCGTGGCTCCACTGTAATCTATCAGTGATATTGCGCCCAGGCTGTTTTTTTTGTGGTTTAAATATTTAAATCTGAATTATGGGATTTTCTTATTCTTTGCACAAGCAGTTTGAAGAGCAGGGCAGAGGTTGTGAAGCAGAGAGGGAGTATGGAGTAATAAGATTGAAAAAAAATGCAAACTATCGAGGGATCCTTAGCAGTATTAACAGAACACAAATAACCATATTACAAATTTATGTAATTAAATATTTTTAAAGCATGGTATTTTGTTGGTTTCTCTGTTATTTATATTTAAGATATTTCTGTATCCCTGCGTGGACTTCCCTCAGTTTTCATGTAGAAGCACAAAAGAGTTGTTACCCCTCGACAAACATCTACCGCCCCCCCAAACCATACTTCGATTTGCATTTCGCATTCAAATTCTGACACGAAAATTCCACTTTCTAATTAAGGAAACTTGATTGAACACGTTCCTGCATGGAAATGCTGATTTCCCCCAAAGCATTTTCCTCCGAATCTATCCCACATGATGCACTTTACACAGCCAAAAGATATATGTACATAGATGTATGTTCATACATATGTACATACATAGATGTATATATCGGATGAGTAGAAGAGGAATAAAAGGTCGAATCCCATACCCGTCTCTTATTCAATTTGCAATTCGAATGGGTTGGATTGCTCTTGTGGCATGTGGCCTGTTCCCCTTTGCTGAATAAATGAAAACTAATTTGTGAAAATGTTTTGCTTGTTGTTTCACATTTTCTTTTTAGTGGCGTATGTCAGCGAATGGTGGAAAACATCGAATCATATTGAAAAGCCGTGGAAATCAGCGGAGAAAGATGAGAAAAACAAACGAAAATAACAACACAAACACGAAACAGCGGCCAGCGGATCCTCCATTGGGGAACAACTTATGAAAAACACTGGGAAAACACACCGCAACAAAAGGAAAACTGATTGCAAACATACGAAAGAAAAGCGAAAGCACAGCTAAAATCAACAATTCGAAAAGGAATAACAGCAGTACAAAAGGAGTCCATCTAAAGCAAAGTTGGAAAAGTGGAAAAATACACAGGGAAAATGGTTAGTTTTTCCACTGCTCGGCAGCTGCCGCTGGGACTAGGCAGACTAGTTGTGGCCATCGTTGCGCTGATGCTCTCCCAGGATGCGGTCCTGGCCGAACAGCATCCGGCAACCGCCGATGAAGGTAAGTGCTGCCAAGAGTTTTCGCTGTTTTAAGCTTTCAATTTAGGTCACATTCACATGAATGTTGGTCGAAAATATCCCTTACTCAACGATAAATTTTGACAATTAGAATTGAATTAATTATGATGTACATAGATTGTGTATTCACAAAGTACAAATCAACACACACTTTTGTGTATATTTGAGTGAAATGTTTGTTTCAACATAAAATAAAATAAATAAATTTCATATTTAATTCTGTCTGTTGCCTATCGAATTACCAGGCCAATTTACCGCGTTTCCTCTACATGGTGATAAACAAAAAACAACAACAATAAGAACAACAATTTATATATTAACACTTTGTCGTGCAATAAGGGGGTGGGGTGCTATCGTTGGGCTTCGCTGATTCCTGACTTTCAGCCCCTGAATTCCAATTAAAGAATTTAATGAAATGAATTTTTTAAGCACAAATAAAAGGATCAAATATTCCACTCCCATTCGGAAATATCAAGGGGTTTTATAATGACATTTCATGGACATCCAAAAAGGGAAATTAGAGAACATGTCAATGGGTTTGTTGTTTCGTTTTGTTTTGTTTGTTGTGTGGCCGGCCATCCCGAAACCCGAATCGAACCTCAAACTATGACTGTGTTTAGTTTTTGTTGGTATTCTTTTTCGGTGGTTCAACCATTAGGTAAACGAAGGCGTAACCTCTCCAGGGCCAAACATCTGGCATCTGGGTTGCACCCGAAATAAACACATACACATTCACTCAGTCCCCCAATCATTCAGTCATTCACTCACTTGATTTCAGGGTTAATTGCAAAGGGAAATGGAAAACAGTGAAATGCTGTTTCCATTTTTTGACTCGGGTTGTAATTGAATGCTGGAAAATGTCAGACATAAAAAGATGAAAATTTCATTGTGACTTCTGGATTGGAAGCCTTGAAAAATTGTATTCTGCTTCAGGGAAATAAACGTAAATTTTTGAATATTAAATTGAAACTTTAGATGAGTGACTAGAACTAGTTAAAATATTTCTATAAATCTAGCAAAATATGCCTGAATATTCTTACAACTTGCAGCTTTCAAGGAAGAAGCGTTTAAGAATTTGAGTGAATTGTGTTTGCATATTTTAACTATCCAAAAAGGAGTCAAAAAAAGATTGTTTCCTGTTCAATTCTCACACTTTATCCCCTCTCAAACTCCCATAGAAATATTAGTTTTTTTGGTCTCGCGGGCTTGCGCATAAAATTGCAGCATGTGGTAATGAATGTCACAGTTGAGGGAACTCCCCTCCGTCACAGCCACCGCCCTATCACCCCTGACCCCTCGTCACTTGTTTCTTGTGCGGACACTCTCCCACTCTCTCTATCTCTTTCTCTTAACATCCAATCATCATTATTGTCATTGTCATCAGAGAGTGTCGCGCAGCCCGAAAATGTGATTTAAATTCGATTATTCTCAATTATTTTGTTACATTCAATTCATTTCTCTGTTTTGGAAGAGCGACAACATACAACCCTCTACCCTGCCATACCTCCCCTTCTTCCAGTATCCTATACTTATATAAGAACAGTTTTTCCGTAATAATTTTTGTTCATGTTTTTATTGGTTCACTTGAGTGGATTTGGTCTGGGACTCTGCCTCTCACATCCTCATCCACCGAAGCGACGCCGCGACGCCACGACGGAGAGCAACGCGAGGCTGCATTTGTTTGATTGAAATTGATTTTGTCCGCCTGCTGTGGGGGGATTTGTCCCCGTCCCAACGGCAGAGTCAGAGTCAGAGTCAGTATTCCAGAATCGTATATAACATTATTTTCAAGTACTTGTGCCTCTCTCCCGCTCCCCCGCGCTCACCCACTTGACTCTGTAATAAAGATTAAATTCTTTTCTCAGTGGGAGAATCGAGCATGTTCCCCTTATTGCCAGTAGTGGAAGGAGACGCATTGGGCTCTCATTGGCAAGGAGTAAGAAATCTTTTACTTGCTAAGTGCTTTCAGATGCTCGCCTTTCAAGGGTAATCCTCTTTGTAAGCCACCCTCTAAAGTACATTCATGGGTGAATGCCAATCCATAAGATTTGACTTATTTATAACACCATTTCGAATGATTATAATCGTAATTGTAAGAGAGAATGCACTTGTGCAAGGGAAGCGTATCATTAACGAGACTCTTTCTAAAGAGAGGGCCACACATGTCCCACCCAAGCACACACACACACACACACACAAACTATTCAGCCTTTCCCTTACCCACACTACTACCATTAAAAAAAAGGTCGAATCCTTAACGAGGTCCTATATCTAATCAAATATTCAACGGATAAACGGGAAACCCGTGATTTCATGGCTGCGATAAGCAAATATCTGCCATTCCACGAACAAATTACTTGTTAACAAGTGCATTTTAATGTTCCAACGTTTTTGGCCAAATTGTGGCAATGCCACATGTCTCTATGTATGTGCTTGTGTACATATGTGTGTATGCACGAGTCGCAGGGTTGGTGGTGGCACATGGGTTGCTTGTCTCCCATCGACTGGCCACAACTGGAATTCATGTGTGTGGATGGCTTATGGCATGAACAAAAGAAAGAAAAAAAAAAAAACACCTTCTAAAAACAAGCCTACAAATGACTCCGCACACTCCCTCCTTTCTCTCTCTCTCTGTTGGCCAATTGGCATGGAAAATTGTGAAATGGTTTTTGTGCTTTGTGTTTTTTGTGGCCCTTTTTCCTGCCACTAACAGCACTCTGCCAGTACCATGCTGACTCTGCCTCTGCCTTTGGCTCCATTTCAATGTAATTTGAACATGCAAACCGTTTGACGGCGAGGCTTTTGGCCAACAGAGAGATTGCTGCGGCATTTAGTAGATGTGGATATGAGGGCTTAGAGGTTTATCTTTGGATTTCAATTATGCTAAAAATAACGATATGTTGTGCATTATATACAACATATTGTAAGCAGCAGGACATTAACCCCTGCAGAAATAATAATATTATATATTGTTTCTTATCTAATTAATATTCAAAACTGTTTAAATTCCCAAATGAATGCCAAATTTTATTGAAATCTAATCAATGAATCATTAATAAAACAGTTGAAATGAAAAATCTCTGAAAAAAATTACTAAATTCCACAATTTTGACAAACCCCACAAAATTAAAATATTATTCAATTTTCCACACAGATTAAATTGTTAATTTTCTATTACCAATCTAATTAAATGGAATTTTCCAGTTTTCAATTGAAAGGCCGCCCCTCTGTATGTAGAGGCGGGGGAAGGTACGAAGAGATATCAATACAAAAAAAGGTCAAAAAGTGCTTTGAATAAATTATAATCCCGGGAAAAAAAAGTAAATAGATGGTGTGAGCAGGAGTGGCGTGTGGCAGGGTGAATAAAAACAAATCGTGAAGAGGTCTGCTGGTCGGTCGCAGATGTTTTGACGCAGAAATAATCCATTAATTCAATAAATGTATTTCTAGGGATTTTTCGTCTGTTTGTCTCTTTCTCCCCCTCCCACGCGATCATCCATTCCCCCTTTTTTTTTTGGTGTTTTTTTTCGTGTTTGTTTGAAAGTCAAATATTTGCACAATAATTTGTGGAAAAATGGTGGAGCCAGGATTGAAGTGGAGGGAGCATTCGTATTCCTATCCGTATCCGTATCCCTGTTCCGTGGAGCAACATCTGTTGATGAAATCAAAACCAATGCCTAAAAATACCCAGCTGAGAGGAAGGCAGGCAAAGGCTAAGCATTAGGGCAAATACTCGTACATATGTAAGAGTCCTTTTTCCTATCATTCGGAAAACATCCTAGGATGGCCCGTTTCTCATTTTAATCTTTGATTTTCCCCGAATATATTGGCAGCAGAGACACGACACGCGGGGGGCATGGGCTAAGCACACAAACATGAAAGCTGCAGGAAAAATATGGAAAATACTTGAATAACTACTCACCCGCAACGCAGCCGCTACGGGGGCAGAGTAGAAGCGGCAGTGGCAGCAGCGTTTCGGAATGAAGGAAAATGTGTGTGCGGAAAATCCAGGAAAATAAAACATACAACTTTTTTTTTAATGCAAACCATCCACATATGTGTATAGGCGGCAGCAAAGGCCGCAGAAGGCACGAATCAATGGGCTCAAAATATTAAACCGCTCGAGTTTCCATGCCGCCGCCCTGCCAGCTGTAAAAAGGCTTCCAGGTCCACTCATCCTGCCGTCTCTCTCATTCAGCGATGCATTTTCCGATGCTGATTCCAAGTTTTGCTCGCTATTTTTCCCATTTGTGGAGTGTGGCGTGTGTGGTGTATGATGGGGGCAGTGGCGGCTGCCTTTTAGTTTTGTAAATTGGCACTCAATGAATCAATGAATTTCGCCTCGATTTCGATTTCGATTTCGTTTTAGTTTTTATTTTCTCTGTGACCGCCACAAAGCGAGTGCGAGGGTAGAATGAAAAGTACTCTCTGTGAACACACAGAGTGAATCTGGGTTTCCTGTGTGTGTTTGAGTAATCTTTAGAATAAATCTCTCTATGAAATCTATCAATCTATCAATCTGCATTATTCATCTTATCCACGTATGTATTTCCCTTGTTTCCATTTCATCAAAATCTAAGCTTTACACCCATTTCTACATATACGTCTGGCCCGTACCCTACATTTTCTAAGCGAGTGGAATTCTCTCTCATATTATGTTTTTGTGGATATTTTGAAAGAATTTTTTTTGGCATTCACTTATAATGTACTTGACCCAGTCTGTGGCACGCCACCTATCCATCTGTAGGCAGGAGAGAAGCAGGGACTAGCCTCTGCCACAATAAACTGGTAAAAGTGCAGTCTCTGTCTCTGTGTGTCGCTCTCTCTGCAGCTGGTCCTTGTAGTTGTCTGTGGCCCTGACTGTGGATTTGTGAGCAGTGTCCTTTCTCTCATATCTTTGGTCCTTTCTCTGCGGTGTGTTTGTGTGGCATGCTCCATTTATGCTCAGAATTATGCTGAAATCACGTTCCCACACAGCAGGCAATGGAAATGGTGAGGGCGAACAGCAGGAAGAATGTAGAGGGAGGAGGATGTCTGCCACACACACAGAAGGAAGGTCGGGTGGTGGATGGGGCAGAGCCCTGGCAGTGAGAGTGGGTTAGTGGATAAGAGCTTCCACTTTCCGCGCTCTGCTGCATGTGAAAAATCTCTGGAAAGGAGCTCTAAAGAAAAGTGCTTCCTGCATAAGCGATTTTCCGCTTTCCCTCATTCTCTCGTGTGGGGGCCCTTTCCTTTGATGTTTTTTTGTTTTGTTTTGTTTCTACTGTATACTATTATTATTTTCTGTTATTTTTCTCCATTTTTACTATTTTCATTGCGTTTCAAGAGTCGTAGAGGGCGAAAAAGGGCATGGAAAATCCCGAGTTTCCTTTTCTTGTATTTTGTGGGAAAACAATAATAATCCCCTTGATCGATAGCGGGCTGGCTATTGATATTTTTTCCTTTGGTAATTTAAGATGATAACATGACACGACATTCCAAATCGGGAACAGGAAAATTAATTGGATACACACAGCGGGGTATTTAAATCAATTTTAAATATAATTGCGAGGCAAAAAAGAAGTAAAGCGATTGAAGATCGAAGGAAAAGCAAGACACATGTTAAATACAGTACAAAAATATAGCAGAAAAAAAAAGAATCTCATTCTTCAGTGTAAAAATAAAAGATTAAGGATCCATCCAAACTCCGTTTGCCACAAAATAAGTCAAATTCTTCTATGATATGTGGAATCGTATAGAAGAGGTAATTTGGAAACAGAAAACAGAGTTCAAGCGTCAAAATGACACCGAGAATTAATACATAAAATTAAACATAAAATATCACATACTATGAGGGCAAGCTAGTACATTAATGTATTCCCTCTTACTTAAATTGTCATAAAATAGTTTGAAGGTTGATTTGAACGTCAATGTCATCCCTTTCCAATGAAATATAATACCCAATACAACACAAGCCAATCACATTAAACCTTAAATTTGATCCAAAATCATTAAATTGGTGGATCATAATGGATGCATATTCTCAGCATTTAACGATCACACCTCGAACGAGTGAGAGGGATGTCGCTGTCGCGTGTCTCCTCATCTCCGTATAATTGTATCTGTGAATGTGAGTATGTACCATCTATATTCATCCCATTCTATCCATCGAATAATGATGATGCCAATCAGCAGACAATTTTATTGCCATGCCACAATTTCTCTTGCCTCCTCTTTTTGTCCTGTCATTTGGAGTCACTTATGTTCTACCTTAGTTTGGGACTCATGATAAATGGTGAGCATCTCTCTGTGAGTGTGAGGGAATGACATGGCAAGTGACATGGCCAAAAATCAAATCATTGTCGAGAGTCCTCCATCGAATCGCTTTTCTCTCAAAATTAACTCGAAAAAGGAAAAAGGATGCTTTCGAAATAATGGAGATTTATCAATCGTATTATCTAGCCATCAATCTTGTCGAGAAAACTGATAGATGAGCCATTATCTGACAAATTATCTGTCAAAGAAACAGATGAGAGAGACGGAGAGAGCGCGACACGTTTGTAAATTAGAGACATTTCCTACCCATAAATATTGTAGGGTTTTCTCTGGCGATTGATGGGTGGGCTCTAAGCAATAAGACTGCTGCTTCCTTCCCACCTCTTTTCATCTCTTCCCTTATCACTGCTCTTAAAAAACATTTTAAACAGTAAATTGATGAGACGCCAGCATGAATATACTTGAATATTCATGAATAACGCTTGACAATATACGAATAATTTACAAATTAGATTCGCTCACCCCCTGCCTCTTGCACACTCTTTGCTCGACTCGCTCTATCCTCCTCCTCCACCTTACCTAAATTTGTTAATGAAGTTATCAACGATGCAAGCTAGTTTTCCCCCCCAGTTTTCATTTGCATGTCGTCTGAGTTTCCGTCTCCGAGAGACTTTGTTTATGGATCTTTATAATCTGCTTTTATAGTTTGTTTACTTAATTTTTTGTGTTGCTTTTTTGACATTTTGCTCCAAATTAAAAGAAAAAACCAGAGACTAAGGCAATATTTTCACAGAAAGAAAGTGGGGGAGGTGAGCAATAGTGGTAGCAGACAGGCGCTGACGTATAAATATTCCCCTCCTTGGCCCAGAAGTAAAATAAAAACAAACGAAAAAAGTTTGGAACGGAAGTGGCCGTGCGCCGCCAAAAACGAGAAATAAAACGAAAAACGAGGGAGATGGAAAACCCACCCGAATGCAATAAAAACAAAAATAATACGAGCAGCCAAAAAACAACACAAAAAGATACAAAAAATTTTGATATTGCTGTTCCAGATTTTCTGGTGGTAGTGCAGGAAAATACAAAAGTGAAATGGTGAAAATCTAGCAAAAATATGCGCATGAATTTAGTTTCAATTCCACATAAATCGGTAGAGCTTAAAGCTGTCAACGTAACCGGGAGGAAGGGGCTGGAGTGGGCTTTTAAAATTGGACGGTAGAGACAGTATTAGGAGCGTTTGAGTTTACTCAAGGGCAGAAAATTACAGAGAACTCGAAAAATGTCACCAAAAAATCAGAAATACTATTACTAATGTGGAAAAATTAATAAAAGTTTGTGAAAAACTACATACCTTTGCCGGATAAATCTTCATTTAGTTTCGCTTCACATTTTGCGACGTGATCCCAAAATATAAATTCATCTTTGCATAACAATATATTTCACTGGGAAAAAAGGTTTGAAATTGAGCTTTTGTAAATCACTGGAAAAACAATTGTTTGAAAATACTTACAGATAAATACGGATAAATCTTCTTCTTCATTTAGTTTCACTTCTCATTTTGCGAAGTTTTTCCCAGGTTTAAGTTGATAGTTGCTTAATAATGTGTTTCACTGGAAAAAAGGTTTGAAATTGAGCTTTTTATATCACTATGAAAAGAATGTTTTGAAAATACTTACAGATAAATACGGATAAATCTTCTTATTCATTTAGTTTCACTTCTCATTTTGCGAGTGTTTCCCAGGTTTAAGTTGATAGTTGCTTAATAATGTGTTTCACTGGAAAAAAGGTTTGAAATTTAGCTTTGTAAATCACTAGGAAAAGAATTTTTTGAAAATACTTACAGATAAATACGGATAAATCTTCTTCTTCATTTAGTTTCACTTCTCATTTTGCGAAGTGTTCCCAAAGTATAAGTTTATCGTTGCATAACAATGTGTTTCACTGGAAAAAAGGTTTGAAATTGAGCTTTTTAAATCACTAGAGAAAGAATTGTTTGAAAATACTTACAGCATTTGCTTTCTTTTTGAGAGATTTGCATTCATCTTCCAGCCTTGTTCTATGTGGCTCCTCGTTGTACTCGTCTTCCAGACTTGCTTATCGTTGCGCCTATTAGCCGCTTTCCAGCCAAACAGATATTTTTCGTTGCACTTCACTTCACTTGCACTACACTTCACTTACACTGCACTTACACTGCACTTCACTTCACTTACACTGCACTACACTTAGAGCCTTGCTGCCCATTTTTCATTTTCATGCTACTTCTTTTTAAGATTGTATAACACTGTATAACACTGGAAAAAAATTATAAAATTGTCTTTATATTTAAAGGATATATATTTATCTCTTATAGGAATTATTCACTTATTTGGCAGATTTGCTATTCCTAGTTCCTACTGCTCTACCGCCACTCTTTCTCTTCTTTTCATTTAAACTGCACTTCACTTCACTCACACTTCACTTCTGCTTCTTCTTGCACTTCACCTGTTAGCATAATTACATTATATTTTTTCACTTATATGCTTAATGCATTCGCTTTATTGATTTATTTGCCGAAAATATTTATTCCGCTCTCTGCATTCGCTGCATCTTCCTCCAACAGACTGGTTCTTTTTCAGAATTTTATAACACGGTATAACTGGAGGAAAATAGAAAAGTAAAATGGTGAAAATCTACCAAAAATATGCGCATTAATCTAGTTTCAAATCCACAGTAGAGTTTTCGGTAGAGCTTAAAGCTGACAACGAAATCGAGAGGAAGGGGCGGCAGGGAGCCTTAAAAATTTGACATGAGAGACAGTGTTAGGAGCGTTTGAGTTTTCACAAAGGTAACAACTCGAAATATGTCACCAAAAAAATCAGAAATACTTTTACTAATATGGAAAAAGATGTAAAAATCCAGCCCAGATTCATTTGTTAAATTAATGAAAATTTGTGAAAACACTACATACCCTTTTCCGGATAAATCTTCTTCTTCATTTACTTTAGCTTCTCATTTTGCGACGTGTTCCCAAAGTATAAGTTTATCGTTGCATAACAATGTGTTTCACTGGAAAAAAGGTTTGAAATTTAGCTTTGTAAATCACTAGAGAAAGAATTTTTTGAAAATATTTACAGATAAATACGGATAAATCTTCTTCTTCATTTAGTTTCACTTCTCATTTTGCGAGTGTTTCCCAGGTTTAAGTTGATAGTTGCTTAATAATGTGTTTCACTGGAAAAAAGGTTTGAAATTGAGCTTTTTATATCACTAGGAAACGAATTTTTTGAAAATACTTACAGATAAATACGGATAAATCTTCTTCTTCATTTAGTTTCACTTCTCATTTTGCGACGTGTTCCCAAAATATAAATTCATCTTTGCATAACAATATATTTCACTGGGAAAAAAGGTTTGAAATTGAGCTTTTGTAAATCACTGGAAAAACAATTGTTTGAAAATACTTACAGATAAATACGGATAAATCTTCTTCTTCATTTAGTTTCACTTCTCATTTTGCGAAGTGTTTCCCAGGTTTAAGTTGATAGTTGCTTAATAATGTGTTTCACTGGAAAAAAGGTTTGAAATTTAGCTTTGTAAATCACTAGGAAAAGAATTTTTTGAAAATACTTACAGATAAATACGGATAAATCTTCTTCTTCATTTAGTTTCACTTCTCATTTTGCGAAGTGTTCCCAAAGTATAAGAAATAGCAACGTATTGTTACACAAAGTGACCTTTTTTCCAAACTTTAAATCGAAACATTTAGTGATCCTTTTCTTAAAAAACTTTTATGAATGTCTATTTATGCCTATTTAGAAGAAGAAGTAAATCAAAGTGAAGAGTAAAACGCTTCACAAAGGGTCGAAATTCAACTATCAACGAATTATTACACAAAGTGACCCTAAAAAGGTTTGAAATTGAGCTTTTTTAAATCACTGGAAAAACAATTGTTTGAAAATACTTACAGATAAACACGTATAAATATTCTTCTTTATCTAGTTTAGCTTCTCATTTTGCAACGTGTTCCCAAAGTATAACTTTTAGCAACGTATTGTTACACAAAGTGACCTTTTATCCAAACTTTAACTCAAAACATTTAGTGACCTTTTTGTTAACAAACTTTTATGAATGTCTATTTATGCCTATTTAGAAGAAGAAGTAAATCAAAGTGAAGAGTAAAACGCTTCACAAGGGTTTCATATTCAAATAGCAACGTATTGTTACACAAAGTGACCTTTTTAGGTTTGAAATTGAGCTTTTTAAATCACTAGAGAAAGAATTGTTTGAAAATACTTACAGCATTTGCTTTCTTTTTGAGAGATTTGCATTCATCTTCCAGCCTTGTTCCTTGTGGCTCCTCGTTGTACTCGTCTTCCAGACTTGCTTATCGTTGCGCCTATTAGCCCCTTTCCAGCCAAACAGATATTTTTCCTTGCACTTCACTTCACTTACACTGCACTTACACTGCACTTCACTTCACTTACACTGCACTACACTTAGAGCCTTGCTGCCCATTTTTCATTTTCATGCTACTTCTTTTTAAGATTGTATAACACTGTATAACACTGGAAAAAAATTATAAAATTGTCTTTATATTTAAAGGATATATATTTATCTCTTATAGGAATTATTCACTTATTTGGCAGATTTGCTATTCCTAGTTCCTACTGCTCTACCGCCACTCTTTCTCTTCTTTTCATTTAAACTGCACTTCACTTCACTCACACTTCACTTCTGCTTCTTCTTGCACTTCACCTGTTAGCATAATTACATTATATTTTTTCACTTATATGCTTAATGCATTCGCTTTATTGATTTATTTGCCGAAAATATTTATTCCGCTCTCTGCATTCGCTGCATCTTCCTCCAACAGACTGGTTCTTTTTCAGAATTTTATAACACGGTATAACTGGAGGAAAATAGAAAAGTAAAATGGTGAAAATCTACCAAAAATATGCGCATTAATCTAGTTTCAAATCCACAGTAGAGTTTTCGGTAGAGCTTAAAGCTGACAACGAAATCGAGAGGAAGGGGCGGCAGGGAGNTTTTTAAATCACTAGAGTTTCTTAACAAACTTTTATGAATGTCGTAAACGAAAGAAAAACTCTCTAAACGTAAGTAGAAGGTCGGAACAAGGAACACCGAGGAGCAACATGAGCAGAAGGTCTGAACGAATAGCAACGCGGATAATCGGGGAAAGGTCGGTTTGTCTATAAAAAGGAACGTGAAGTGAAGTGAATGTGACGTGAATGTGACGTGAACACTTCACTTACACTGCACTACACTTAGAGCCTTGCTGCCCATTTTTCATTTTCATGCTACTTCTTTTTAAGATTGTATAACACTGTATAACACTGGAAAAAAATTATAAAATTGTCTTTATATTTAAAGGATATATATTTATCTCTTATAGGAATTATTCACTTATTTGGCAGATTTGCTATTCCTAGTTCCTACTGCTCTACCGCCACTCTTTCTCTTCTTTTCATTTAAACTGCACTTCACTTCACTCACACTTCACTTCTGCTTCTTCTTGCACTTCACCTGTTAGCATAATTACATTATATTTTCTCACTTATATGCTTAATGCATTCGCTTTATTGATTTATTTGCCGAAAATATTTATTCCGCTCTCTGCATTCGCTGCATCTTCCTCCAACAGACTGGTTCTTTTTCAGAATTTTATAACACGGTATAACTGGAGGAAAATAGAAAAGTAAAATGGTTAAAATCTAGCAAAAATATGCGCATTAATCTAGTTTCAAATCCACAGTAGAGTTTTCGGCAGAGCTTAAAGCTGACAACGAATTCGTGACGAAGGGGCGGCAGGGAGCCTTAAAAATTTGACATGAGAGACAGTGTTAGGAGCGTTTGAGTTTTCACAAAGGTAACAACTCGAAATATGTCACCAAAAAAATCAGAAATACTTTTACTAATATGGAAAAAGATGTAAAAATCCAGCCCAGATTCATTTGTTAAATTAATGAAAATTTGTGAAAACACTACATACCCTTTTCCGGATAAATCTTCTTCTTCATTTACTTTAGCTTCTCATTTTGCGACGTGTTCCCAAAGTATAAGTTTATCGTTGCATAACAATGTGTTTCACTGGAAAAAAGGTTTGAAATTTAGCTTTGTAAATCACTAGGAAAAGAATTTTTTGAAAATACTTACAGATAAATACGGATAAATCTTCTTCTTCATTTAGTTTCACTTCTCATTTTGCGAGTGTTTCCCAGGTTTAAGTTGATAGTTGCTTAATAATGTGTTTCACTGGAAAAAAGGTTTGAAATTGAGCTTTTTATATCACTAGGAAACGAATTTTTTGAAAATACTTACAGATAAATACGGATAAATCTTGTTCTTCATTTAGTTTCACTTCTCATTTTGCGACGTGTTCCCAAAATATAAATTCATCTTTGCATAACAATATATTTCACTGGGAAAAAAGGTTTGAAATTGAGCTTTTGTAAATCACTGGAAAAACAATTGTTTGAAAATACTTACAGATAAACACGTATAAATATTCTTCTTTATCTAGTTTAGCTTCTCATTTTGCAACGTGTTCCCAAAGTATAACTTTATCGTTGCATAACAATGTGTTTCACTGGAAAAAAGGTTTGAAATTTAGCTTTGTAAATCACTAGGAAAAGAATTTTTTGAAAATACTTACAGATAAATACGGATAAATCTTCTTCTTCATTTAGTTTCACTTCTCATTTTGCGAAGTGTTCCCAAAGTATAAGTTTATCGTTGCATAACAATGTGTTTCACTGGAAAAAAGGTTTGAAATTTAGCTTTGTAAATCACTAGGAAAAGAATTTTTTGAAAATACTTACAGATAAATACGGATAAATCTTCTTCTTCATTTAGTTTCACTTCTCATTTTGCGAAGTGTTCCCAAAGTATAAGTTTATCGTTGCATAACAATGTGTTTCACTGGAAAAAGGGTTTGAAATTGAGCTTTTTAAATCACTAGAGAAAGAATTGTTTGAAAATACTTACAGCATTTGCTTTCTTTTTGAGAGATTTGCATTCATCTTCCAGCCTTGTTCCTTGTGGCTCCTCGTTGTACTCGTCTTCCAGACTTGCTTATCGTTGCGCCTATTAGCCCCTTTCCAGCCAAACAGATATTTTTCCTTGCACTTCACTTCACTTACACTGCACTTACACTGCACTTCACTTCACTTACACTGCACTACACTTAGAGCCTTGCTGCCCATTTTTCATTTTCATGCTACTTCTTTTTAAGATTGTATAACACTGTATAACACTGGAAAAAAATTATAAAATTGTCTTTATATTTAAAGGATATATATTTATCTCTTATAGGAATTATTCACTTATTTGGCAGATTTGCTATTCCTAGTTCCTACTGCTCTACCGCCACTCTTTCTCTTCTTTTCATTTAAACTGCACTTCACTTCACTCACACTTCACTTCTGCTTCTTCTTGCACTTCACCTGTTAGCATAATTACATTATATTTTTTCACTTATATGCTTAATGCATTCGCTTTATTGATTTATTTGCCGAAAATATTTATTCCGCTCTCTGCATTCGCTGCATCTTCCTCCAACAGACTGGTTCTTTTTCAGAATTTTATAACACGGTATAACTGGAGGAAAATAGAAAAGTAAAATGGTGAAAATCTACCAAAAATATGCGCATTAATCTAGTTTCAAATCCACAGTAGAGTTTTCGGTAGAGCTTAAAGCTGACAACGAAATCGAGAGGAAGGGGCGGCAGGGAGCCTTAAAAATTTGACATGAGAGACAGTGTTAGGAGCGTTTGAGTTTTCACAAAGGTAACAACTCGAAATATGTCACCAAAAAAATCAGAAATACTTTTACTAATATGGAAAAAGATGTAAAAATCCAGCCCAGATTCATTTGTTAAATTAATGAAAATTTGTGAAAACACTACATACCCTTTTCCGGATAAATCTTCTTCTTCATTTACTTTAGCTTCTCATTTTGCGACGTGTTCCCAAAGTATAAGTTTATCGTTGCATAACAATGTGTTTCACTGGAAAAAAGGTTTGAAATTTAGCTTTGTAAATCACTAGGAAAAGAATTTTTTGAAAATACTTACAGATAAATACGGATAAATCTTCTTCTTCATTTAGTTTCACTTCTCATTTTGCGA
>NW_022995743.1:4791124-4978670 GCF_900245975.1 Drosophila guanche | reverse complement strand
AGTTTAGCTTCATATTGCGTAACGTTTTCACAAAATATAATTTTATTGTTGCATAACAATGTGTTTCACTGGAAAAAGGGTTTGAAATTGAGCTTTTTAAATCACTAGAGAAAGAATTGTTTGAAAATACTTACAGCATTTGCTTTCTTTTTGAGAGATTTGCATTCATCTTCCAGCCTTGTTCCTTGTGGCTCCTCGTTGTACTCGTCTTCCAGACTTGCTTATCGTTGCGCCTATTAGCCCCTTTCCAGCCAAACAGATATTTTTCCTTGCACTTCACTTCACTTACACTGCACTTACACTGCACTTAACTTCACTTACACTGCACTACACTTATTAGAGCCTTGCTGCCCTTTTTCATTTTCATGTTACTTCTTTTTAAGATTGTATAACACTGTATAACACTGGAAAAAAATGATACATTTTTTTTATATTTAAAGGTTATATATTTTTCTCTTATAGGAATTATTCACTTAATTGGCTGTTCCTACTGCTCTTTCTCCATTCTCTCTCTTCATTTCATTTCACACTTTACTTCTGCTTCTTCTTGCACTTCGTCTGTTAACATAATTACATTATATTTTTCACTTATATGCTTAATGCATTCGCTTTATTGATTCATTTGCCGAAAATATTTATTCCGCTCCCTTTTCTTGATTCGCCAACACACGGCATCTTTTCCAGATTTGTATAACACCGTATAACACTCGATAAAAAACTGGAAATGGTTGTTATATTCTCTTATTGGAATAATTTGATAATTTGTTAGCCTTGCTCTTTCTAGATTCTACTGCTCTTCCTTCACTCTTTTTCCTAATTTACTGCATGTCACTTTGCTCACACTACACTTCTGCTTTGCATTCTGCTTCTGCTTCCTCTTCTTCGCTTTCCTTTATAACCACATGCTCTGCCTCGCTGCTTCTTCTCTGCATTCGTAGCTTATTCCGCCCACACACTGCCACTTTTTCTGAATTTGTTAAAATAATTATAATATTATTAGACATTTATATGCTTAATGCATTCGCTTTAATGATTCATTTGCCGAAATGATTTATTCCGTGGCCGCATTCGCTGCATCTTCCGCCAACACACTGCATCATTTTAGATTTGTATAACACTCGAAAAAAAATTGGAAATGTTATATTCTCTTATTGGAATAATTTGACCATTTGCCAGCCTTGCTCTTTCTAGTTCCTACTGCTCTTCCTTCACTCTTTTTCTTTATTTCACTTTTACTGCTTTTTCACTTCGCTCACACTTAACTTCTGCTTTGCATTCTGCTTCCTCTTTTTCGCTTTCCTTTATGACCACATGCTCCGCCTTGCTGCTTCTTTCGCCCACACTGCTATTTGTTCTGGCTTGTTAAAATAATTATAATATTATTACACACTTATATGCCTAATGCATTCGCTTTATTGATTTATTACCTCATTTACTAACATATCGAAGACTCACAGCTTAAAACATACACCTCCAACACACGCGTGATCCGTGGCTCCGTCCATGCCGTTTAATGTTTTTTGCGAAATGAGAGTGATGAAATTGTGATGGCTGCCGGGTAGCGTGATCTACTTCCAATAAGTAGAAGAGAGTAGGTTAACGGATTGGGAAATGCGCAGCACTCATTTACCTATGCTGTCACTCAAAGGTTTTAACAGCGAAGTAGCGTAGTGCATGCAATGTATTTTTTGATCTGTAGGAATAAAACAAATTAAGAATAATAGATATAATTACTAATATTTATAATTATAAATGATCAACTTCCTTCAAATGATGAAGAAAGAAATTTGGTATGGCTATGAATGAAATTTTTGTGAATGATTGCCCAAACTTCTCTTCCACTCTCACTCTCTCTGACATTGACATTGCTCACAAGAAGTTACTCTCATTGTAACAGCATCAGGTAAGCGATGCAGTGGCGTGAGTGTGCAAGTGAAAGAAGAGGAATAGCAAAGATGGTGGGTAAATAAGAAAAATAAATGAGAAGCAATTTAAATGCTCTTGCCGTTTCGGTGGTGTGGTGTGGCAATCACTCATACTGTTGTGGATGGTGTTTCTGTGTATGCTATTTGGTTTTCCGATTCTTTTACTGCTGTGGATCTTGTGGTTGCTGTGGGTCTGCGCTTGGACTCTGATGCTGCTGGGAAGGGTGTTGTTATTGCTTTTGTTGTTACTTCTGCTGCTTTCGTTACCGCGTGCTCCCTCGTGCGTACGCCTCCCATTCATGGGGCCCCCTAAGTGGCTGAAATGTTTTTGTGCGACATAATTAATGATCAACAAATTCCCCTGACATTTCGCTTTCATTTGAAGTTGACACACGCACACAGCGAAAACCGGGAAAACTGAAACCAAAAGTTAAAACTGTCCAAACACGCATACCACGCCCCCGCCTCTTCCGCACACTCCTGCTGCCAATTGATCATGCTCCACTACATACACACATCCCTCAAGTCATGATCCACTGTGCTGCGGCTGCGGCGGCTGCTGCTGCTGCTGCGTTCCAGGCAATTCCCATTCCTATGCTGCGCTCTCTCTTGTGGCTGCTCTCCCCTTCACGACACTGTCCGACAGTGAAATGATTTTGAGTAATTTATTTTATAGTCGCGCTGAAGTATTTATTATTTGGAAAAGCGTCGAACAATGCCATGATTAATTTTGTGCTCGCTGCTCCCTCCCCACCCCCTACTCATTCTCGTGTGCTCGCGTGGAAGTGGAGCAAGTGGACGACCGCCCTCCCACTATTCTGGTTCCCCTCCTAAACGCTCCGTTTGCTGACAAACTAATCCCTTGGAAATTCCTTGCGGCCACTTCTCTCTCCCTCTCTTTGTTTAGTGTGCCATTGATTACCGAACATTTCGTGGGTTGCGTCTGCTCTGCTGCTGTTCCTCTCTTTTCGTACCCATTGCCTTCGCGAACAGCGGGTGTGATGACTACAAGGAAATGTTTAGCAGGGGTGAGAAGAAAGGGTATTTGCAGTTCCATCCGTTAGTAGTCATATTTTCAGACTTGAAAAATTAGTTTTAATTCTATTCGTTGCCGGCACTTATGCATTTTTCTCTCTCCCGCTCTACTTCTCTTGTACTCCCACTCTCTTTTTGCATTTTTTGTGCGGGTCTCTCTCTTGTATCTGCGTGTTATTTATTCGATTTGATTACTCCATCATTCCTCTCCTCCAGGCAAAACATATTGCGGCAAAGTGGCCTTTTGTATCGGTGCTCCCCTATCCCCTCTCTCCATACCAACAGCCAGTTCTTTTTCGTCCGGCCTTTGGGCTATAATTCAGAATCAATCGTTATGGTTTTGGCAGCTTGCAAATTTTTGCTTTATTATATCATATTAATTTTATGAGTCTTGTTTTTTTCCTACCCTCCTTTCATCGCTTGGTATCGTTTTCTCGTTGGTTTATTGCATTTAAAAGATATTTTTCATATCCCACGAAGCCTCATATTGGGGCATGCCCTAGCAGCACCAGAGAAAAGGAAAGGAAAACAAAGGAAACGAGAAAAAGTTTGCTAAATTTCCTAAAGTCATGCAAACATTTTTTACATATATCGATTTTTTCCCCGCAGACGAGGATGGCTGGGAGTTCATGGTGTAGGGAGGGTGGGACAGGACTTGTTATGACAGGCTCAAATTGGGTGCTATCAAAATTATATATTATTTTGCATAATATCTTCTTTGGCTTCGGAGTGGAGTATCTCTAGGATCGGTAATTTGATGCGGCATGAATTTCGTGTGGCACAACGATTAGGTTGCCACAGAACCTTCCTCCCTTTACCCACCCGGGTTGCACTTCTCTTAAAGCGAATTTAAAATGTGGAAACTTTTGGCAAACCGTTGGCAGCTCTCTCCCAAGAAGCAGAAGCACTTTGAAGCACTCTGATTCCGATTCTCTGAGCTTTGTCAAAGGTGAGAGAGGAGTGGTGGAAGTACGATTGAGATTAGATTGTGAGAGCGCGAATGGAAGCGGTCTGAGTGGAAGTATTAGTGAGACAGTACGAGTGGAAGTGCAGTTGCAACAATGGGAGTGCGAGTGGAAGAGCGTAAGCTTAGAGAGTGTGCTGGTACAGTGACTGTTGGTGGTCTATATATCTCCTAATGCAGTCTGAAAGCTTTTTCTTTGCCAGGCCGCGACGGACTGCACGAAAGAGAAGCTTATTGTTGTAGCAAAACGCGATAGAGTGCAAGAGAGGGCAGGGGGCAGTGTTGGCGGGCTTAGATCATAGTGCCGCTTTGACTTTTTGCTCTTTGACTGTTTGCACAACAAAAGAGAACAGAAACACAGAGGCAGACGGCAGACGGCGCAACACTTCCTTGCAGTAAATAGAGAGAGAGAGAGAGAGTAAGAGAGAAATAGGCGACCCGCCAGACAGTGTATAACCCTCGCTGCCATAAACACGTGTAAATCCCGTTCATTAGGGAAAAGTCACGATTTCCCGTGTCAATATCGTAAAAAGAAAAGCGAGAACTACAACTGAAACTAAAACCTGGGAAAAAAGAACACTTACCAAGGAGCACACACTGCCACAAACCATAACCATTCCCCACACATTCCTTTCCCGACGTTTTACCTACGTTTCGAATTTCTTCGAACATTCCCTTGAATTTTCATTGAGCAATAAAATCGAACCCCAATTGTTGCTCCCACATACTGAAGTTTTCCGCTTGCCTGAGGTCTGGAATTCCACTATCTATCCATCGAGATATCTCTTGTATCTGTTCCTCCCTCCCCCCATTCGGCGCACTCGATTACCCCCGAGAAACGATCTAATCACATTGAGTGATGGCTTAGGAGAGGCGACTCTGTCTACGTCTATGACTACGACTTCTTCTATGGGCATATGCATCTGTTGTATCTATCCGTGTCCGTGTCCGTGTCCGTGTCCATGTCCGGTTATCTATCCCCTTGTGCGTGCGTGTTCTGTTTGCGTTTTACAAATGTCAACAGAGGCGAATGCACTCTGACGTTCATCGAGTGGACAGGGGGCAGAGAAACACAAGAGAGAGTGGCAGAGGGTGGAGGGATACACCTCAACGGGGGCGCTGCATTTGATGGACAGCGAAGCGAATGCAAGCGACTCAAACTCCCGCCTCCACCTTCGCCTCCTTCTATTCCTAATTCCATTTATGAGCAGGGGTGCATGGCACTGCCTAGCGCTGAGGAGTTTGAGTGTATGACACTGCCTACGATTCAAAAGTAGGGGCCAGGGTGCACTGGCTAAGGTGGAGTCTAGGCAGGGGTGGGCTAAGGCACCATTCCCGTAGCCAAGTAATCCATCATAAAATTAGTTTTGCTGCCACAAATGCAAAGAGCGCGAGATTTTAGAACCAAGATTATGATAAAAGTAAAGCCACTCGTCGGGAAAATGTTTGTTATAAATAATATAACTACATATACAATGTGGGGGTGGGGTTGTGGTTGGGGGGTTACATAAATATTAATATAGAGAAATATTTTAGGTACCTGTAAGGTTATGCCTTGGGCAGGCAATGGACGGCCATCGTGTGGGTATACATGATGTGGGTCAGACACGCCATCCGTGTGGCCGGTTTGGGGGTGCTGAAACGTTCTCGATTGGAAATTGACGGGTTATACAAGAGAGTTGTCAGTCGTTACTTAAAGATGTTCAAAAGTCCTCAAATTGCTCAGTTTTACTTAAACATAACTTAAGCGACTTGCATCGAATTTATTCTGATATTCAATTTTAATTTCAAGCCACAATTTCAACATTCAAAAGCGTACAATAAAGTATATGGCAATAAATCGTAACGTAAAGAGAGTTGGAGCGGCTCTTCCTGCATAAACAAACACAATCTAATGAAAATCAAATGAAATTAATCAGCAACAGAGACGTTAATGGCAATATTTTCCATATTTTACAACTTCCGATGGCGCACGAATAACAAAGGAACTTTATTAGGCAAGCCCAAAAGGCAGTTAAAGGAGAAGTTTCGGAGTGTGGGTGGGGCAGCAGGGAGGGAGAATATCGAACAGCATTGTGCAGCACATTATGGAAACTGTCAGCTCTGCTGGAGCTAATTTTGGGCTTAATTTAGGTGAGTCCACTCCACTGTACTCCAATCTGGGACCAAAGGCAATCGGCAATCGTATTATTGGCATTATGACTACCTAACCATTCTCATTCCATGCCCCAACATGGGGCAACATCAGCAGCCGAGGCAACAGCAATTTCAACTTCCGCCTACGACATTTTGATGGAGGCGCCTAAAACTCGACAAATGCCGCCTGCAGGAAATATTAAAGCACAAATCGACGACAACGACTAAAGCTTGTTGACTTGACCAGCAGTGTGGTGGTAAGTGGGGGGAGTGAGAGAAGGGGGCGTGGCGCTAGCCATACTTGAGTCGGGTCATAAATGGACAGTCGCTCGCAAATTGTCATTGGTCACGTGCAGATACATAGAGAAAGAGAAAAAGAGACCCAGAGACAAGACTTTGTTGCTGTTGTTATTTGAAAATATAGAAATAAAAGGGAACACAAAAAGAAACGACCCAAAGATGAATAAAAGCTTCGAAAGTCGAAGCTTTAGCTACTCTTGCCGTTCGAGCGATGTCTTTGGCAGTGCAGAATAAAGCGATAATGTCGATGGAAACTTATGAAAATGCATTTTATAGTACCCCGAAAGGATTTCTAAAATATTCCACAATATGTTTAAATATTTGTGCAAAGCTTCAGCAAGTTACGCAGTTCATGCTGTTTCAAAGCGTATCTAAAAATCAAATAAGAAACATTTTACGACAATTGCCGTTGCCGTTGCTGTTGCTGGACTTTTTGTAGCTACTGTTGTAGAAATTGTTGTTGCTACTAGTATTGCTGATGGCGTCATTTGAGTCATTGGCAATTTGTCGTCGTCAATTGTTAGCCGGATTGTCGTTTGCTGCTGCTGCTGCTGCTGCTCCTGCTGTCATCCATCGTTCAGGTGTTGGTCCCGAGTCTCTGTCGGAGTTCTGCTCTGCCGTTTGTAAAGAATTGACTGGCACACACCCGACACATTTCATTCCATTTATAGATATTGTTGTACCCCGCCCTCCCACACTGCTATTGAAAAGAAAGCATAAACATTTCGGATTTGATTTATTTACTGGATGTATGGCCGGCAAGTTTTCTTCGTTTATGCCATTGTTTGGCGCCAGGAGAACAGAAAAAAAGCTTCAAAGATCTCACACTGTGCGCTCTTCGGAGTGCTTTCTCCCGGAGCCCCTGCAGCGTGTGCAACAACAAATGATCTGAATAATTACCTCATCGACATGCAGCTTAGGAATCACTTGAGGCTATTGTCAAAATATTTTCACAGTTGCAGGCAAAACAAATAAATAAATCAATAGCTTCGGAAGCAGATCGATGGCTCGCGTTGGTGGATGCAAATGCACGGATGACGAATGAACTGGATAATTGCTTATGGCACTTGGGCTATTGTTTGTTTTCTCAAAAGTTCTAAATGAGCTCTACGAGCTCTCTCTCTCTCTCTCACTGGTTGTGTGCCCACGGGGGTCATGCAACTGGGCCTAACTTGTGTGCGGAGAAAATGCCTTGTAATTTGGACTGGGAAGCGGTATTTGGAGAGAGAGTTTCCGATCAGTTGAAGCAACGAAAATGGTAGATTAGTTTTGTTCCTTTCTGTAGTAAAAATCCATTTTCTATTCCGAACCCACTCCTAGGTTAACTTTTAGTTCTTCGAATTATTAAAGTTGAATGAAAAGAAGACATGAGAATCAGCTGGGAAATGTAAAAAGGGAGACATACATAACTCCCTCAACAACATCAAAGATTAAATATTTCATTGAGAATTTCCAAGAATATTGAATGTACTATTCCATCCATTCCCAGATGCACTCTGAACTTTGGGCATATGATGCCCATATTCCACGAACTTCAGTCGCTCGAGGACTGCCAACGAAAGTAGTATTAGTTCTTCAATGCAACAACCTCTATCCCCATCTCTCTCTGTGTGTTTTTGACGGATAAAAAGGGAGAGAAACAAGCAAACAACTTTATACCATGTCATATCATGTTGACTCCCACATTAAGTGGCACAATTATGAGGCGACAACATCGGGGCCACGAAACGAACAACATCTTGCTGCTCGCTGCTTCGTTGCTTGTGTCTTGCCTGCCTGCCAGGCGGTCTCTTTCCTCAATGCGATGTTCCGCTTAATTATAGAATACATGAGCCGGGAAATCTGTTGCATGCACCATTAGCAGCCAAATGTCCATCAGTCAGCAAACGGATCCAACGAAATTTGTCAAAATATTTCCCCGCCAATAAAAATAGAAATCAGAACGACACTTAAATGCACCTTCCCCAACCACTGGTCCGGCTGGGCTGTGGCAGCAGCGATCATTCAATCAATATCAATCCATCCAATTCGGAGCGTGTGACAATAAATCTCTTGGGCTCCAGTGAGGGGGTCCCCCCACAACAACTAATTTCCGCCATGCATTCAAAATCGAACAGATCGAAATAGATCAGAGAATCAGAATCGATTGCAAAAGTTCAGAGTCATTTGTGCGTCTGTGAACATTTGTTCGACTGATTGCAATTAGTAATTGAACTCTTTCTCCATAGGCATCTCCTCTTTCCCCTGTCCATTTGTATCTGTAACTCATTTGGTTGTTCGTAGTCGCCTAATCGCTTTGATCTGTTGACCCAAATCCAAATACAAATTCCCATTTTCATTTTCATTTCGGTGCCATAACAAATTGCATTTGGGGGCCTCAATGAATTATATCATTCATCCGATTACCAATTGCTTCGCTTTGCGTTGCGTCGCTTCAGTTCAGTTCAGTTTGGTTCGGTTTTTATTTTATTTCTGTGGCGCCTCTCAAAGCCCTCTCGGGGGGCAAGGGCCCTTAATTTGTTTAAGTGTGTTTATGCATATCGCTGAAGGAGGATTGCGATTGCCTAATGGCAAATGTTACTTATGGCTCGGAAATCCGGAAATGCTAACGAACGAAAGTGCCGAGTGAGTGGCACGAATGATCGACATTTTGGATATTGTTTCTCATTAGGAAATTCTTGTAATTTTGTGAGCAATTGAACCGCTTAAGGAACCGCTTATTTATGGTTAATCCTATAGGCCATAGCCTATCCAAAAGCAACCAGAAAACTAATTGGAAACATTCCTTACCAGATCTAAATGCTTACTGTTTCTAATTTGGTTTATTTCTATAGCAATTTGATGTAAAATTATGTATCTAGACATTTTTGGGTTATTTTATACAAATTTAACTTATATCAAACACACTTCATGCCGTTTTGTTGTTCTGTTTTCATTCGCTTCTCATTCTATTCCCATTTAAGCCCTACAATTATAAGTATTCCCTTCTCATTATATTTCTATGTAATCGTAATTGTATTCCTCTTCAATTCCTATGTAATTCATTTAATTAACTCTAATTTAATTATAATACTGTCAGTGTTACTCCTTTCTCATTTGAAGCCCATTCTATACCCATTTCTTTCACCTACAACCACAATTTCCATGCATTTATTTGCCATTCCATCATTTAATTTGCATTAATTAACTTAAAATACACTCGCCATACGAGTGCCGTATATGTACACTCTTCATTTCCTATTTCCCCAATTTCCAGATGCCACATATCACCGAAATGCGTAATTTTCCTCTCAATCATTGAAAAATTCTCCATTAACCGAATAAAAATGCATTAATATAATTGAATTTTGTTGCCTAAAGAGCAGAAGAGAAAGAGGGTTCCCATAGATGGGACAGAAGCAGCAGTCGAAGCGCGGGGGAGTGGTTGGGAGGTACTACAGCTAATCTAGATAAATATTGATTAATATTTTGGAAACGCATTCATTCAACGTAAACGTTATGGGCTGCTCCGCATGCCACATATAGGCACGTACGACAACGCCCTGTTGTTGGTGTTGCAATACAAAATATGGAAAATATAATTTGTATAATTACAATGCCTCTTGATAATACCAAATACACACATACCAATCGCTCCACGACACCCTGAAAATGGCGGGAGGGAAGAGCAGCCAGCGTGACATCTACGTATGTATGGGTCTCCATGGTCGTGTCACGCGCCCATCTCCAGGGGGGGGCCGCACAACTAATTGAAGCTAAAGTCCCCAACCAGCCTTTGGGCTGAACGGCACGCACAGCGCCATGCCATCGATGTTGATGGCTGTGGAGGCGCCACTCGCTGTGCGGTGACACTGCTACGACAACGATGTCTACGATGATGATGATGATGATGTCTCCATGTTGGAATCCGCACAATGGGACTGTGCGCAGTCGTCTCCGAAACCCTTTCAGCGACGACTGTGGGCCTCTTATCATCAAAGGGAAATCAAGCTGTCAGTCAATTTATAGTTTTGTCAGTATACACAAAAGCACGAGACGGCGGGCGGAGTGTCAGGGTCAGGTCAGAGTTCACATATTTCAATTAAGTGAAACCACAAAAGCGTTTGTTTCCCCGCCCCCGCCCCCCACACACACACAAAAACCTCCAAAAGCCATAGAAATTATGCATTTACATCTAAAATATATATATGTAGATATGTTTGCACTATCCATTACCATTTGTTAATATGTATTATACATTTGCTTACCTTTTTGCAGGACCCCTATCGGAGGTACTGACAGCCGTGGGCTCAGAGGTGGCGCTACCCTGCGATCTGCTGCCAGGTACAATGATTGCCGACAAGGTCCAATTGGTCATCTGGTATCGTCAGGGCAATGTGAAGCCCATCTATACGTAAGTTAAAAATAAAGACAGACATTTAATAACTAAGCAAGAGAAGAAGTTAGAAAGAGTTGTAAAGTTAAGGGGACTCCCTGTCCCTGTTCCTTGGAGGCTTCTCTGGCACCCCAATATGTATGGCAGCTTAATTATAATATCATCATGGCATAGGCTTTACAATTTCCCTACACTTTCGTACTCTTATCCATGGCAAAGCTTTCAAGCTTTCATTCCCTTTGCTTTCCTTACTTATAAAACTTCTCCTGCAAAATCTCTTTTAAAATATGCCTTAAGCCCAGTTCTTTACTCAATTTTAAGGATTTAGAACACCTTTTCTGTTCCCCTCATGGGATTATTCCACAGTAACACCACGCTAAAGTGTCACCTAAATGAATTTCACTTAATAATTTTATTTTTTGTTGTTGTTGGCATTAGCCAAACGACCCATACGGAATACGAGTTTGATTCCGTTGGGGGAGTTTCAGGCAATTATGAATTGAGGCCCCCCAGTGGTAGGTGGTTGGGCTGGGAATGGGGTGTGCGGGTCTCATTACAAATTCTATTAGCGTGAGGCATTTATGTTGAATTTGTCGATATAAACATTATTTACACAGAAGAAGCGACGTGCAGCGATGTGGGGGTTTACAGTAGAGGCTCTCTCTATACTCGTTCCTTAACAATTTTTAACAAGCTCATCATCAGGGAGAAGCAACGAAAAAGCAAAGAAAATTCTCGTGCATTGTAAGGCAGTGGGCCAGGAAATGTCGCAAGGTTTTTGTGGGGGGTGCCGGCGAGATGGTGGGCGGAAAGGTGAGTGACAGGAAGGTGGTGAACATGTGTGTGGGGTGCACATGTGAAAGGTTACGACAGGAGGTGTAGCAGCAGGCAGACAGAATTGTTAGATATTACATACAGCCACTGACTGGCTGACTGCCTCACTGCCTGACTGATTGGCAGCGCAGCAATTCGGTTCAAAGGTCGCTCGTTGGCAACTCACTTTTTGTGTCTTTTTTTCACTGCTGTTGTATGTATTCCTTTTGCCATTTTCCAGGAAGAGGCAGGCGGAGACGAGACGGAGATGCGCAATAGACCAGAAATTGATTTTTTTTCTTCTTTATATTATTTTCCATTAAATTCATTTCTCTTTTTTTGTTGAATAAATCGTAAAATACGGAAGCAAAGGCTGGCTGGCTGTTAGATGCTTTGCATACCCTTAAAGGGAGATATTTTCACAGACAGATAGAGAATGATTGTGATAAAATTTCTCTAAAAGTATAAAATATTCACACAAAGATTCGTCTCCTTTTGCTTCAGTTGCTCTTTTGCTGGACAAACATGTAGGGTGTAGGGTATATGCCAAACAAAAATCGATGAATTTCAAGTCAAAGTGTCAATGCGCAGCGCACACTGGAGGGTTGTGCATTCATGTGGTCCACGGTGTGACCTCGCTGGCGGCGATTGCAATTACCGCAGCCACTCGAACGTGAGAGGAAAATGAGTGAAAGTCTGTTGTGGGGTGAGAGAAGGTGGCATGCTTCAGCTTTTATGACCGCATAAAGTTGGTGGTTTATGCAGATATCTCCCCCTCCCCATTCCGGGGTCTACTCCGCCCGCATTTCTTTATTGTTTTCCATCAATTTTAATTTGCTCTTTCTACACTTCATAAATTTTGTATTCTCTTTCTGTTGTTTCTGTTTGTTTCTGTGCTGGGTTCTCGCTGGCTGCGTGCTGGAAATTTCAATGTGGCCAAAACGCTCGGCAAAAGGTCGAGAGATTAATTGCATGGGAAATTTGTTTTCCAATTGCCCCGGATAACCCATGAGATAACCTCTTGCCACTCTAGCCCCGCTTCCAGCAAGGTATGCTGCCTCTCTCTCGCTTCCACGTCTTGGAGCATAATTTAATTATCTTTAAAATCCATTAACAAATATCCCATCCATCTTGTGCCACTTACTTCTGTGTTCCATTGTTGGCTTTGGCTTTAGCTCTTCGAGTGCATTTCCCAATGTGTTTTGTGGGCTCCAATGGGCTCCAATGATAAATCATCCCGAGAGGCCAGCAATGGGGGCCGGGCCCCGTGATCCATTCAAAATGTGAGATAATCTGTGTCAAAAAAAGGCGATAATCGAGTAAAGTTTTCACAACTGAACCTAAACTTAAACTGCATTTTCTTAAACATCAATCTAAACTTTTTGTCTAAGATTTCCAAAGATTTTGTTCTGCAGTAGAACAGATTTTTACCCATAATTCACAGAGAGTCGAAACCCGGAGAATTTAAAAGTGCTTCCATGTGGATTTTGATCGTCCAAAAGTCTCCACACGAAATTTTAATGCCTTGCGGCCTTTTTAAAGCCCTTTAAAGCCAGAAAAAACCGCGACACCACGAAGAAAACAAATAAAAGCAAAAAACATTTAATTCTCGTGGAAAACAAAGTGAAATAAAAAGTATAAATAAAATTGGAATCCGCTTAAGCCGCAAGGCGAAAAAGAACAAGCGCTAAATTGATCAATTAATTAATTGAACTATAAAATAAAAATGGAAAAGCGCACTTCTGCCGGCTCGATGCAATGGAATTAACGCCCTCGTGCGCATACCCTACTGAGGCATACAGGAAAATGCAAAATAGTTTCCCTGTTTTCACTCAACTGACTCAACTTCACTCACTTGAACACGCTCGATTATGTGTGGAAAATATGAGAGGAAGAAACTTAATGTTGTTGACATTTATAGAACCGTTTTTTCTTACACTCAAGAAAGTTCTTAGAGAAACACACAGCCAAAAATCCAAAAATCCAAAAATGGCCAAGGGAGGGGTGGAGTAAACTACGCAAAATTGTGCTCGCTGATAAGGCATAGCAAAACCGCATCTATTTTTGTTGTATTTCGCGCTCTCTCAACTCAACCAGAAACCGGTTTCCCTCAAGCGGTTGCACACATTTACACAAACCACAATACGCCCCATGTTCTGAGCGACAAATGGGTATAGAAAAATCTATAAAAAAAGAGAATGAAAACCAATTTAAATGCGACCATTTAAAAATTCTAAAAAGAAAAACAAAGACCGCGAATAAAAACTGAAAGCAAATGGAAATCAAAAGTTCTGTAAATGCATTTAACGATTTGGCTCGCTGATAGACGGGGCGTGTGGGGGATGAGGCCTTTGGGCCGTCGTTGACATTTAATGCGGCACTTTGTCAAAATGCATAGAACACAGAGGGCCATAAAACAAAAAACGCTTTGCCATAACAATAAAAAAAACAAAGTTGCCTTTCGGCCATTCATTGCACTGTTCCCTCGCCCTCTCCCTCCCCTTGATAGTGGTATTTGGTGTCTGAAAATAGTTGTGGCTCCCAAGGCGAAAGCTAATTAAGTATTCTATTTTTAGTGGATTCCCTGGATTTGACACACATTTCACTTGTCCCGTCGTTGTCTCCTCAATTGTTTGAACAATAAAATCAATGAACCAATGGCCAACACAATTTTGGCCTGGCCAGGGCTCTGGCCCTGGCAGCGTAAGGTGTGTTTTTGTCTAAAACGTGTCAAAGGGGTCTTTTATTATGGAACTCAATTTTATGTTCAATTAATTGTTCGAGCACAGATTGATGGAAGGTTTATTTCAAAGCGTGTCATGAGGGGAGAACGCTGTGAGTTGTAGTAAAAGTTTAGGTAATTAAAAGTAGAATTAATTTGCATTTTTATTCAGTCTCAAGTTTAGTTTCAGAAGCTACATTTTTACCCAATTTGTTCCATCTTCTTGAATGTTTCTTTAGTCCATACTCAATCAATATCTTCAAGTCTTTTCGTACCAATTTAGCTTCTACGATTCTGTTTATCTGTTTATATTAATTGTCTTTTCATTTTTGCAGCTTTGATGCCCGTGGACGTCCCCTGCATCAGGCCATACCCTGGGCGGACGACACTGTGTTCAACAAGAAGGCCCACTTCCACTACGACACAAATCCGCCTGCACTTCGGATCAAGAATATTCAGACTGTGGACGCGGGTCTGTACAAGTGCCGAGTGGATTTCCACAAATCGCCAACACGGAATTGGCGCATCAATGTGACAGTTCTAGGTGAGCTTTCCCCTCAAACCCTTTACCCTCCACCCTCCACCCTCCAGAGCCGTAGCACTAACTACTGTCTTCCCTTGTGTAGTGCCGCCCACACAGCTCACGATACTGGATAACCATGGGGCTGAGATACGCGAACAGACAGCGGGACCCTATCTCGAGGGTGACAGCATCGACCTGACGTGTCTGTCCAGTGGGGGCGTGCCACCGCCAAGGGTTTCGTGGTGGCGCGAGCATGCCCTGATCGACGACTCCTTTCAGGTGCTGCCCGACGGCTCGGTGCGCAATGTCCTGCGGCTGAAGAACATACAGCGAAAGGATCTCTTGACGGTAAGTGACCTCTACCGGTTCCAGTGCCCTTTTGTCGTTGCGGCCCGCTCCAAATATCGTAAGCCATATTTACGGCTCTCGCTTTGAATGGAACAAAGCCCTCCTCTATTTTTGGGCCAGCACAATGCTCTCTCTGCGGCTCCCTGAGCGCGGCTGGCCATTTATTTTCGGTGTGCCACAATGAGCAGCGGGCCCCCATTAATGACAGCGCTCCGTGTGGCAAGCGCGACCGCCGTGGCCGCACAATGGCTAATAGAAATCAAATGCAACGGCCTGCATTCCCTGGGTGGCATGTGGTTGCTCTCTTTCTCCCCTCCTCTGTTCTCTGTTCTTTTCTGCTCTGTTCTGTTCGGTTCTGTTGATTCTAAGCGGATTTCCCTCCGGGTCCATGTAATGAACATTATTGTTACGCCGCACTAATCCAGCCATTCAGATGTGCCAGTGCCCGCGCCTGCCCCATCCATCCTGTGGGTTCAACAAATTGTTGGCCTGCCAAGTCTTTTGTGTTGATTCTAGTGGCTGGCAATGGATTGGAATCACTTGAATGCTGGTCATGTAATACCAAAAGTTATGGGCTTAAACCTAAAGATGACGTATGAATGAACGTTGTGAAGTGGTAGCGATGGGACTTATATAGGAAGTTTTCATATGAATATCATGAGGTGGAATGATAGGTGGAAAAGTGCATAAAGGTGACAAATCTTAGATGTAAAATCTATTAAAAAAGCATAGCAAATTCATCAATGATAAGCCAAACGAAGTCACATTGATTGATAGTCACAAATTAAACATCTTTTGTGAATTAGAAGTTCCAAATCGTAAGGAAATTTCATACAATTAATTGTACATCGTAAGAAGAACAATGAAATCAATATTCTCTCCAGGGTAAAGTACTAAAACCGAATCATTGTCGTACATTCCATACATAAAGTAATACAGAAAAACACTGCATAAAAATGTCATAACTCAATTATTAATTATCAATTTTGATTGCTTAAGTGTGAGCTACAATCGATTTAAATGGAAAATGGAAAACCACGGCAAGAATCGAGAACCGTTCGAGATCAATAAACACCTAAAGACACTTTGATGACCCACTGTGCGTGAACGAACCCACTTTAGACCCCCTGCCTGCCTCAACAAGAGTCCCGGAGTGTACACAGATAGATACAGACATATTATATTGTGTAACCAGATAGAAATTTATGACCTAATTTTCCAATCGAGAAACGAGAAACGAGAAACGAGACTTTAGAGCTGGCAATGCGGCGAACCCCAAAAGTTATGCAAATATTTTGATGGCACGACAACGTTACAATTTTCCTTTTTGGCCCAATAAAATGTCCAAAATGTGTGCGTTTGTGTGTGTTTAACATTTACAAAAAGTATCAAATTACTAGCCACAGTCCAGCAGCAACCACTAATATCCAGAAAATACTTGTAGCTGGGGAATTTATGTTATCGAATATAGTCGTACATTTTCCAACCTTTTGAACTCTTGTGTTTGGTTTCGATTTCTGTGTGTCTAGCTCGAACCCAGAGAGAGAGAGGAACAGAGGTGGAGCAAGAGCTTGGGGCATAATTGATTAGTCTTTGCGTGAGTCGTGTTGCAGCAATTAGAAGTAAATGTTAAACAGGTTGATTTATCATCTCTTCCCCTCTGTTTTATTGGATATTGTTGGGATATTGGATATTAGTAATAATTGTAATATATAAATGATTCAATTTCTTTCAGATGTACACCTGCCAGGCAACCAACGGGCATGTGGTGCCGGCACTCTCAAAGAAAGTAATCCTCGACTTGAATCGTAAGTTGTGCCCGCTAAATACAATTTTCAGCCACCATTTTTTGTGGTTGTTCTGCCAAAACAGTTCAAGGACAGTGACAGTGAGCAGGTTTTGTGGGTGTCATGGCAGGGCTAGTGGGCGTGACATTTCGCATGGAAATTAATGTAATTAAAGTTTTGTCATTGCCTCGCAAGGACGCGCATGTCGCACGGACTGACTGCCTCCACATTTATGCACATTTATGGTTCTGCGGGCGACAGAGAGTGGCCCTGTCGGTCTCCATGCTAATCGTATTGTGGGTCCCATGGCGGTGGCGTCCAATGATGGGCATAATAAAATGTGTGTCATAAATAATGAACATTTCCATAAAGGTCGCCCCATATATGCATGCATGTACATGGAAATGTGGCGGAAGTATAGAGCCTTGGATATGAATTTTGCGGGCTGTGTCGCTGTCCTTGTGGGGGTAATAACTGAATATCGTAAACTTAATCACACGCCTGATGGCAGACCAATTGCCCAGGGGCTGAATAAAACTAATAGAATCATGTGGAACCCAATTCTAACTTTAAATATTCCCATCCCCTTCTTAGTTCCGCCGCTCAATCTGCTGCTGCAGGGTCTGAATCATGCAGTGGTGGCCGGCACTCGCACCCATGCAACCTGCACTGCCATCGGAGCTCGTCCACCGCCGCATATCATTTGGTCGAAGGCTGGACAAATCCTAAAAGGAGCCTCGCAATCTGTAAGTCATTGTCATCACAGAGGAGAGAATCCCGACAATTATATCGAACCATCATTATCATCTTAGACCTCTGCTGATGGGAATACCACCATTTCCGAGCTAATGCTGATACCCGTACCGGAGGACAATGAACGGCAGGTGGTCTGCTCCATTTCCCTGAGTGCGGGCATTACCTCCCAGCAGCTGCACGAGGGTCACACCACGGTGATGACAACGCTCGGCAATGGCAATACGGGACTGTACCTCAAGGATTCGCGTGTGCTAAATGTGACACGTACGTAGAGGACGTTTTCTCAGCCAAAGAGGGTACATTTAAAGCTCATTTCTCGAATCATTTCTAGATGCACCCATTGTTATACTGAATCTCGGGGCTCCACTGGATCCGAATAATCTGCTCAAAGGATCGGATGTCTATCTGGAGTGCGATGTGAAGGCAAATCCGGCGATAACGCGCGTTGAGTGGTATCACAGTGTGAGTAGAAGATTGATTTTTGGGCATTCATAGTTGAATATCGTAAATTAGACCAAATCAAGAAGAGACATTTTAGGGAGCTCCAATATGGAGTGAAATAGAAAATCGTAGACCGAAGATCGTAAAATCAATACCATAAACACAATATCGTAACTTACGATATTAAAGTTACGATATTGCGTTTATGGTTTACCAATCCCGTAAAATAAATATCGTAAATACAACCTCGTAAATTGAATATCGTAAATTTCTACAATTTCTACTCGAAATATTCGAATGAAAAGCACATCCATCCCAGAACACAACTTTAACCTCTTTGTTCTCTCTTCACCTATCTGGCATACACACACACACACACACACACACAGGACAAGCAACTGCACTCATCGCGTGGAATAATCATCTCCAACCAGACGCTGGTGCTGCAGGGCATCTCAAAGTCCTCGCACGGGCAGTACTTCTGTCGGGCGAGCAACCTCCAGGGCAGCGTGTCCAGCAACGAGGTTTACTTGGACGTGAAATGTAAGTGCCACTCTGACAATCCCTTCCTCTCCACCCCCACACTTCTAATTTGACTCAACTTGACTTCAATCTGCACTTCTGTTTGCCCCCAAACACATTCTCTCTGTCCGCTGTCCACCCCGTAGATCCACCCGTTTGCAAGTCGGACTCGACGATTATACGTGCGGCACTCAAGCAGACAATCAACATCACCTGCGAGGTGGACGCGAATCCACTCGATAATCTAAATTACAAGTGGCACTTCAACAACTCGCTGGAGAGCCTCATCGAGCTGCCCCAACTGGGACCGGTTCTGCTGTCGCTGAAATCGACTTCCGGGTCCGGTCCGGGCTCCGGCTCGGACCTGGGCGGATATTATCAGCGCAGCAAACGGAAGCACACACACGGACTGCAGCGAGGACTGCTCCACGGACGGCACGGACGCACGGCCAGCATCGTGGACATGTCGGCCGTTCGCTTCGAGGACGAGGACTACGCAGCGGAGGGGCACGAGTTGGATGGCTATCAGGACTATGGCGAGGAGACGCCCTACACGCAAATGGTCTACTCCAACATGGTGCACAAGAACCATGTGGAGAACAAACAGCCACAGCGGAAACAGCTGCCCCAGTTGCTGCAGGGTCAGTCGTCGAGTGGCGGCAGCAGCAGCAGCGGCGACTCCCACAACAGCCCTGGCCACCACGCATCCAGTTCTGGCGGCTCGTCCTCCCTGCAGTTGGTGGAGCGCAAGCGGCTGGCCGCACTGCACAAGCAGCAGCATCATCGCCAGGCCATGACCATGCCCACCACAACGTCGGCGCCCCCGTTGAACAACGTGTACAGCTACCACGTGGAGAGCTACGAGAGCTTCGGCGCCATTTCCTGCGTGGCCAACAGCCCGATGGGCCAGAGCCAGCCCTGCTGGTACCACATACAGCCGGCAGGTGAGTTATCTGCCACGCGGACACTCAGTGTCCATTCAGTAGTGTAAAGATAAAGAAAAAACGGGAAAGACAAAGGATAGTAGACATTTGGATACCCTAGAAGAACTATCATTCGAAGGGGAGTAGCAGCCGTCTGTCTCTAGGGTGTCTGATGGGAGTCAGGACATAGATATGTTTAGATTAGATACACAATACAATGGATAGAACACCCACTACCCCCTGTGTACCGCAAGAAGGGTATTGGCAAGTGGAAAAGTGGAAAAAAAAATATTTAATTAATTTCACATCGATTGGCACATAACAAAATACCAACGCAACAGCAAACATGTTTACTCAATTGGGGTTGTGGTTCTGGGTGGCATGACTCTGACTCGTTGCGTGCCTGGCCAGTAGATAATTGTTGCACGTAGCACGTAGCCACCGCCTCGCTCGTGAGGTGAGTGAATCTGTGCTCGTTATTTACATTTGGCCCACAGACAGACTCCTCGACTCCTCCACGCCACTGCCTGGCATGGCATGGCACGGCGCAGCACTGCATTGCACGGCCGTGTGGCAATTCAACGCGTTGCAATGTCGTCTCATGCGTTGTTGCAGCATCCACGGGACTACTGTCCGTACTGTCCCTGACAGCAATAAAAGCCATGTTTACCAACGCCATCTGCATGTTTGTTTCCACCTTCCGATGCAGCAAACTGCAATCTGCACACGGCGGTAATCTGATAATCAAATGCAATAAATTGCCAACGCACATCATTTATTTATAAAACCACCGGCTGACCATGGCCTGAAAACTAGCCAGAATTTCGGTTTTATGGCAGGCAGAATGTTGGCTTGAGGGAATTTGTCCAACTGAGGGTCAGGGACAGGTAGACTACAAAAAGAAGTACCTGAATCATAGACACATTTTAATTGGAAAAACAACTAAAGATAAAGACAAATCAGAGCAGTGAAGCAGAGTAAATTTCCATGCCAAATTATAAACCAAACTAATCAATTCCATCTCCTAATCCTCTCTCATAGATCTTCCCGAAGCGGTGAAGAACTGTACCGCATATAATGCCACGGCCAACTCGCTGCAAATCCAGTGCATACCTGGCTTCGATGGTGGCATACCCCAGTACTTCCATGTGCAGATCTACGATGAACTGAATCGTCAGATACTCTACAATGCCTCGTACAAGTATCCGGAGTTTACGGTGAAGCGTTTGCCCAGCGATTCCGTGTTTGTCATACGAGTGACGGCAGTGAATGCGCAGGGGCCCAGCAAGGTGGCCCACCGACTGAGGGGACGGACGCTCTCAGCGCCATTGTTGCGAACAGGTGAGTGTCGGTCGGGTGTCGTCACTTTGCCACATTGCTTTCCCGCTGCTGCATTGTTTTCTTTTTTGTGCATCAATGTGCGCACTTTTTTGTCATTCAATTTTTCACAATTTAACCGCGTATCTGCTTTCTGCTTTTTCCCTGTCGATTCCATCGCAGCCTCGTCGACAGCGGTGCTGGTACAATTGACGCCGCTTCTGGGCGCCTTAGTTGGTGTCATCGCCACATTGATTCTGGTCGCCATTTGTGTGGTGATCTTTATCAAATTCCGCAGCAAGCGCGGACGCCGGCACGGCAATGGCGGGGATGCCACCACCACAGAGGCGGACAAGGGCAGCGCGGAGCCCCTGTCCCGCAATATGGGCAGTCATTCCAGCCTGGAGGACAAAAATCCGGATGTGGTGCCGCAGGAGGCCAACAGCGAGGATGAATTCCATCAGGAGGAGAAGGCCTTCGACCGATTGAATATGGAATCGCAGCGAATTTTGTATACGCCACCGACGCGCATTAACACCGCATCGCCACCGCCACCCTCGCTGTCGCCCACATTCGGGAAGCAGGTGAGAATTCAAATAGGATTCAATTGTTTGGCCATACCCCTATTCCCCCCGCGACTCTAGTTTTTGCACTGGGAGAGAGAGAGAGTAATCGAATGGCCGGATGGCGTCAAGAGTTAGAAGTTGGTGGGAAAAATGATATTCACTTATTTGTAGCTCTGTATTTTGGTGTATCTTTACATCGGTAAGTGTCACATGCATGTGTCACGTATGTAACATGTACTAAAATATGTAGTTAGGCAACTACAGAAAGAGACTGTGATGAAAAAAGTGCAGTATACTTTCAGGCGAGCATTAAAAACTTGAATTTATGTGGAATAATCATCGTTTTTGTTTATGTTTAATTAACTCTAACCCTCAATCAACACCGCAGTAAACAAAATAGTTTTACCCAATTATCCTAATGGTAGGGTTCGTCTTGCACATTAATGAAACTTGTTATTAAGCATTATAGACACGTGTCGCAATTGATTGAGGGCCAAGTGTTAATGGGGTGAGGAGCCAATAGAGATAATCTGGAACTAAAGGTAGAACTACAAGCCAAAGGGAACACTTTAGTAGAGAATTTTAATATTGTACTTGAGAAGTGTCTACAAATAATGTTAAAGAAGTTCCTTAAATCGGAAACTATCTTCGTTTTAATGAATGTTTCATAATGTTCTGGCCAATTCTGATTTTCTGCCACACGTTTGTTTTGCAGTGTACTTAAATCTTCGTCCTGCCACAATCCCTAATTTCTCTTTCATGTTTCCAATTAGCCGAAATAAATTACACAAATTAGTTTCTTTGTTTTTGTGCCTCCACCAACAAAGTTGCTGCTGACCCAGCCCCACCCTGGCACCCACTGCAGTTCTATCAACAATGTTGTATCATTGTTTGGGTTTTAAGGCAAAGGATAAGAGAAAGAAGAGGTGGGGAGGGAAGAGGAAACCATCAAATTTTGATGAGGCAAATGTTTTTGTGTGTCCAGTCGCCAGCAAAAGTTGAAAAATGTTTGGCTTTTGTTCAGTTTTTCGTGTTTCCCCCCCTGTTGTTTCACTACCCCACACCCTTGAATGCTTAACAAGCTCATTAGAAGTTGTTGTTGGTGTTTTTGTGGGTCACTTTTGGAACTTTTCGATCAGGATTTTGCGCCCCATAAATGTATGCAAGGAGGTGCAGAAAACGAGAGGCTCCCCATCAAAAGTTTTAGTTTTTATTTTTAATTATTCAGCCAACAGCAATTTGTTTTTGTGTTTCATAATTACTCAACACTCAATCAACTCTTTATCTCTCGCAGTACGGTGAACTGTCGCTGACAACGAATCCCGCCTTCAGCCTGTACAACACCCCGCAGCGTGCCCCGGCCGCCCAGCGTCCCGTCTACACAGCCCCGCCGCCGCTGCTCTCCACCCGAACCCCGCCCAATATCTACACCCGCATTCCGGGTCGAGGCAGTGGCTGTGGGGGCGGTGTTGGCGGCATGCCTGGAGGAGTCGGTGCCACCAGCTATCACCTGCCTGCGTATGAGACGCGCACCTCTCCCACCTCGCCCTACGGCTCCACAACCACCTGCACCATGCCCTTGCTGGGCGGCCAGTCCAACGGTTCGCTGCAGACCAACAGCAGCGGCGGCGGTGGCGTGGGCGGGGTGGGTGCCTGCAACACGCTACCCCATCCGGGCAGCCTTCACACGAGCGGCATCTCGGCAGCGTTGACCAGCTCGGTGACCAGCGGCAACATCACCATCGGCGCCGCCCAATCGCTGCTAACGTCGCCCCGCTCCCAGACCGCCTACACCACGCTGGGCGGCGGTGTGTCGCCGGCGGTGTGTGTGCAGTCGCCACTGCTGTTGGCCGGCGGTGGGAACTATGAGACGGTAGGCTCCTGAGAGTTACCCAAAGAGGACATCAAATGTCAGATAGTCTGCATAGGGGGCAGCAGTACGTGCACCACCACAGCGCTGGGCGCTGAGCGCACCACAATCGTCTAAGCGGAGCAGCAGCAGCAGCAGCAGCACAAGTCGCTTGAGGAGTGCCAGGAGGTAACTCTATCCCAAAAATCTGTATTATAGAAGTAAAGCTGCCGCTTTAAACAGAAATCTCTTTGAAAAGCGAAGCGAACAAAAACTCTTACAAGACTTTCCGACTTCAAGCAGCAAAAACCACATATAAGAAAGAAACTCTACATAGGATAAAGATTTAAAGATATTTATGCTGGATATAGCAGTGTTTGGACCCGATCTAAGTGTAAACCGAAGAAGTAAAAGCATTTACATACGAGTATCCTTATATTTAATTTACATCTGTACCATAGCAATGAATGTTTGATGCTTTCCCCCGAAACTTCCTTTACCAAAACGTGGGGGGTCAGGCACAGAACGATCTTTGTGCGCAAAATACTTCAGTGAACAAAAGAGCTATGCTTGTGAAATGATACGAAATAGATCCGAACACAAACACACTAAAAAGAAAACTAGTTTAAAGTTGAACTAAGAGATATGTATAGCGAAATCGGATAATGTGTAAATATGTGTGTGTAATTAGGCTAAGAATGAGGTCAGCTTATACTTAAACTAGCCACTAAAAACGTAGCCTAAACTCAATTGAACCTAGTTAGTCCCATTGCGAATCTACGAAAAGACTATCCCCCCTGAAAATAAATAATTATAAATCATAAAATTACAGAATTTAATGGCATATCTCTACATATATAAATATAATACATATAGCACAAAAAAGCCCAACAGCAGCAACAAAAGGAAGCCACATTTAAAGGAATCTAAACAAAAACATAAATAGGCGCAAAACTAGAGTATATATTGTACATGTATGTGAGGGATAAAAGAATACCATACGATATGGGAAATATAATTGTGTTATAGTTTGTATCGTGTGCATCGAATCATATTTTGTTAAGTGTGAAATGAAATTTTATAAGAATCTGTTGTCAAACAAAAACCTTTATCAAGTCTATATATCGCATATGAATATGTATCTATGTATTTGTATGATCGATCTGTATGTATCCATAACCGAAGTGTGTGTGTGCGCAAAAAGAAAAAGAAAACGAAAAAGAAAAGCAAAACTAAAGTTCAATGTGTCTCCACCACAACCACCACCTGCCCCGAAAACAATTTTCAAATTCAACTTTAACTACCGCTAAGAACTTTCTATGTAAATGTATATCCACCCATCCTCCCTCTAACCCCCCCTCTCAACATGCAAAGTGCTTCTTCAATGACAAAATCAAATTGAATTGTGACTCGAATTTTAAATTGGAAAAACGTATGAAAAACGAAACAAAAGAAATCTTAAGAATAAAATTACATTTTGGTTTATGTGTAGAAGTTAAGAATTTTTGGACTCCACAAATACGAGAGCATACTTGAATAAATATGTATACAAATCTATTTTCATAATCCTAAATCTAATTTGTGTACATTTAACCCTTGATTTGTAGGAAAGATGAATATTTATTTTGTGTTTGAAAATGTTTATACTTTAGTTCTAGCCCCCCCCTGCCTCTTAATGTAACGCAAATTATGTTTAATGTTACAAAGTTTAAGCAACAAACCAACTGGAAAATATGTGGAAAACAAATAAAGAACATTTTTGACCAAAATGTGTATCAAAGTAGCAGAAATTTGTTTAAATCTTTTAGTCCTGGGAGAAGTTCATTTTATGAGTGTCGGAAAAAAGTGTCTTGGTGGGGAATATTTTTCATCATTTGCTCAGGGTAAAAAAGGAGCCAGACAGTTACTACAATGAGCAGACCATTTCGCCACAGGACATGAGTTCGTGTACGCATATTTGTCCTTTTGGCAGGACACGCAACACACTTTTTGGAATTAATTAACGTGAACCCCCCCCCCAGACGAAGTCAAAACTGAGCTCGCAACACATGTGTGGTCATGTCTAAATGGTCGGATGGATAAATGTTTGCTGTGTCCACATCCTGCGGCGAAACTTGTCACAGACTAATTTCGTGTCTCAGCTCATAAATTGATATTAATGAGCCTGCCGCCTCCTTGCCGCACTCCCCTTTCTTTTCGCGTATATTTAACATTTTGTTTTGGTTCGGTTCGTTGCGTTCTCTGACAGTTACAAAGCGGCAAGTAGATGGGTAATTTGAGCAGAACACCAGAGTCGAGTCCTGTGGCTCTGCCGACATGAACATGTCACTGATGGGTGGACGAGAGCTTGGGTGTGGGTGTGCTCCCCAGAGAGACTTTGACACATTTGCCTGTAAGCATTAATTGTATGCATTATTTTTGTGGGCACAATGTCGTACATATGGAAAGACATATATTTGTGGTAGCTATTTGTTGAAGCTGATCTTTAACTCTGTTCCATCTCCATTCCAGATCTTTGCCTCTCCGCTCTGCCCCTCTAAAATCAAGGCAGCTTAAAATTCTACGTTCAAATTGACAACTAAAGTCGTTGATTTCCGATAGCTTAGTGAACACTCAATGGGATTCCTGCCAATAATCACGCCGGCCTTGACACTTGTGGCAAGCCCCTCCAATCAGTTTCACGAATTTTCACTGTCAATGCCATTGATTCAATTGTGGCACATTTTTTGATGACGTAAATTACAATGATTTGCTGCCACTTACGCTTTCCGTTCGAGTGTAATTATATTTGTGTGATTCCGCTTTGGTGCCACTTTCGTTTACCGCCATTAGCCAAAGCTCTTGGCTCGTATTTTTGGCTTGTCACCAGACTTGACCCACACAAAACCGACACACAATCAAGCTCTCATTACTGACGCCTGTCCCTCGGTCCGGCTGTCTGTGGACCCTTGTCAGGTTGTTGTCTGTTCGAAAAATAGACAAACGAACATTCATTGAGCAGCTTGTACCGTGTGGAACAATGCTAATCCATTCGATATGGCATGCTACCGGATTAGCAGCCAATTCCACATCCACATCCGCATATTGCAGAGAACTTGTTCTCTGGCCACACGATCTTTCGATCTTTGATTGGGTATAAAAGCTGTGGCCTGGCTGGGTAATAGCATCAGTCAACGCACTTCCTTCAATCTTTGAAAACGTTCGTCGAGCACACCCAAAACCAAAAACAAATATCAATATGAAGGTGAGTACAAGATAACTATATCCTCGAAACCTTATTGATCGTTTTGCCTGTTTAGTTCCTCATCTGCTTGGCTCTCTTCATCGCCGCCGCCCAGGCTCATGTTGTGACCCCCGCTGTGGCCACCTACGCCGCTGCTCCGGCCCTGACCTACGCTGCCGCACCAGCTCTGGCCTATGCCGCTGCTCCAGTGACCACCTATTCCGCCGCCTATCCCCGTGCCTACGCCGCATACGCACCTTCGGTTTACTCCTCAGCTTATGTGCGATCGCCTTCGGTGTATTCGGCCTATGCTGCTCCCGTGACCACCTATGCCGCTGCTCCCGCTCTGGTCTCCACTTTGCTGAAGAAGTAAGCGCATTGAAACGATCAGATACGATAATGAACAATATTGAGAACTTCGACAAAATAAAATTGTGGAAAAAAAAAATTATTTTAAGTTTTGAATCTTGAAAAAGAATGAGAAATTCTTAGAAGTGATAGGAACTAAATATAATAAGATATTCTATGGAAGTCTTAGCATTCTCTACATCAGAGTAAAGGCTTCATGTTGCAACAAACACACACACACACACACACACCCATAACTTCAACTTCCATGGCATTTCTGCTGCTGAAGCCTGTCCTGGCTGGGGTTTATGCTCCTATTTGGCATGCCCCTCCAGGCAGTTCTGCAGCTGTCTCTGGCTAACTGTTTACGGTTAATTCGTTGGCATAAATAATTTATTTAAACTTGGTTTAGTCGCCCTGGCATGCGGTTCATGCTCTGGCATCCACATGCCCCTTAATGTTATGCAAATGAATTATTACTGAACGGGTCTAGGGCTGCGACTGCGACAGCCACGTGCCACACAAACACACACGCACACACGCACACACGCACACACATGAGGTGGCAGTCGTCGTCGTCACATAATCCTCGGCATAAGCACCGCATAAATATAAGGGGAACAGAGTGGAAGTGCCTCCTAGCTCCTAGCACCTCGTTGCTCACAAAAGTAATCGCACAAGTAAATTTATTGATTGTTTCATAATGCACTTATCGTGGCGCCCCTCCAGCCCCGCATTTTGATCAACTTCCGGCAAACGATTATGCGCAACAACAAAAGTTTTCCTCGCTACATTTCCGGTGAAAAACTTTAGCCTAAATCACTTAGACCTCGTCCTTGAGGTCTTTGAACCCCCCTGAGGCCAGGCCAGCCGAAAAACAAGTGTCGAAAAAGCACACAGTGGGTGGGACTTGGGCTGAGTGGGTGGCAAAAACTTTCGAAAGTTTGAAGTCAGCAACAAACAGCAGTAGTCAACAGTTGCGAAATCTAGATATGATTCCATTTCTGGTAAACGTTCTGTCAGCAAAGAGAAACAGAGAGAGAGAGAGAGAGAGAGAGAGAGTGAAGAATAGTTCGAGTGTGGGTCCAAGTCTGACTTCTGACAGAGTATTTTAAATAATTAATCAACGTTTTACTACAGTTTTCGCCAAGTAAATATTTAATTAACCATTTGGCAATGTCAGTTTTAAAAATATGTGCAAGCACAGACAAATGTTTTGGGTCAGGCAGGCAGAGGATTCTGTATACTGATGATCTCCCCTACTGCCCTGCAAATAAACAATGCAAAGGAAAGTCAACAGAGAAAATAGAAATGTTCCTTCGTGTCGAACGGAAATAGATGGGAATTGTGCATAAATTATGAATGAAAAACCTGCCAGCAATTAAGTGACCAAAAACAACCAACTAAACTGAAAGATTATGTGTGTAAATTCTTATTGGGGAAGACAATCAAAGGGAGCTGGAGTCCGACCAGCTGCACTTTAGATACTCGTTTCGTCTATCAGCCTTTCATCGAGGTAAATTCAATGCAGCCAAGGACGTGACATTCCTGAATGGCAAACAGCGGGGATGCGGAATCCTTTGGAGTCCACCACTCGAGACGGGCAGATGTTTAATATGCACTCCACCAGGACATAGGCTTAATTACAAACAGCACAACAATACGAATATACAATATGCACATAAAATGTACGACTACTTCTCGTACATGAACACAACAAACAACTTGCAATGGAAATGGAAAAGAAAGAGGAGAGCGAGAGCGAGAAGCGGGAAATGAAAAATCGGATTATTTCTGCTTACAGCAAGAGCTTTCCTCTCTGTCGCCTCTCGATTGTTGTTTGCCATTCGATTCACTTCTTGGCTCCGACTGGCAGTCTGCCCTCCCCCCATTGCAATGGACGCATCCTCCATCTGAAGGATAAGTATCCTGTAGTTACAGCAGGGCGTGGGGCATAGATTCCGTTTGAATTATTATTTCATATTTCTTAGCTCTATCAATGGGAAGGGGAAATGAGAACAGTTGCCATGGCAGCCGACAATTGCCTTATGGTTATGCCCGGCAGCAAGCGAACAAATTCCAATGTGATTGATAATTCTTCCCTTTGAGTCGATTGTCGGGTCTCCGTTTGAGTTAACAATGCCATTGAGCTGGGAATTCTTTGATTTTATGGAAATTAAATTGAATATTTACTTATTTAAGTACGGGCAGAAATCCCATTAGATGCCAAACGCTTTTCATCTTTTTGTGCATATGTATATGTGGAGATTTACACACATAAGAGAAATGTTGCCATGTCTTTTATGCATCGTTCGAGCCGAATTACAATTTCATGATAGAATATATATATATAAAGTGCAAAAGTTTTGTTTTCTTGTTTAAATTAATAAAACATTCAGCCGGGTTTGAGCAGCACACTTTACTGTGCAAACACAAACTAAAATTAACTAAAAATGTTGCCTGAGTAGAAGCAGCAGCAGCAGCAGCAGCGGAAACATTAAGCAAACATCCAAAAAGTATGCTTCAACTTTGGGCATTACATAAATTCCACACACACACACACACACAGAGCACACACATAAACACACCATAAGGAAGAGCAGGAAAAACACATTAAAGCTTAGTTGGAAGAGACAGACAGAGAGAGAGAGAGAGAGAGAGAGAGATCGAAAGCAAGTTTGCAGGAAAGGATGAAGTGGAAGGCAGCAAACAACGATAACATTTATCACGAAGACACTTAAGGCTGACTAAAAGGGGGCTTGGGGCGAAATGGGGGAGGAGCAGAGACTACAGAGGTAGCCAGGAGGTTTGTTAAATCAATTTGATAAACTGTCAATAATGAGAAATAATTTAATGCGTAGAGCCAGACGCCCACCATGACCCACGACCCACCCACACACAGCTCTGAAACAGATCTCCTCTGACTGCTCGTCATAAGCCATTATGAGGAACTTGAGCGGCCTCCTGCCACTCATTTACACGCTCCCACTCACTTACCACTGGTGGTGGCTGCTGCTATTAGCACTTGGCCAAGTTGAGACAAATTTTTGGTTGCTTGGACAAGCGAAAGCTGAGATTTATCAAAGATATCATTGAGATGGACCAGTCAACAGCCAAACAGCCAAACAGCCAACAATAACGAAAAGTGTCAACAGAAGCAGCAAAAGTTGCAAGACGGCTGGATGGAGAAGGTAGGTAGGCCAAGAGCTGGCAAAAAGGGAAAGAAAAGCAGCAGCTAGATAACAATGCCAAAATGGCTGCTGAAGCTCGAAGCTGCCTCAAATGGTGTTGCCAGGGAGGGTGGAAGAAGCGGCAGTAGAAGCATGAGCAGCGAAAGGAGTCGAGTCGACAGAATGGTGACGACAATGACGATGTCTGTGCGTGCGTGCCCCAAATCCTTTTGTGCGGGCTGTTGGAAACGACCTTCATAAAACAAACACGCCGATAATGAGAGAACAGTCGTGGCTTCTCCTCACAAAGGAGATGGGGAATTCAGGCCCCATTTGGTGCCAGTCCCGGGTCCCAGTGCCATGGCTTTCGTCTTGGGCCCCCACATTCCCTTTGAGAGTGCAACTAACTATGCGATAATCGGCATTTGATTTGGTGCCAGCGCCAACTTTTCTTAAGAGTTCTTCTTTTTCGTCATAGAACGGCAGAGTGGAAAGTCAACTCTGGCCTTGCTCAAGCCTCCCCTCTCCTCCCTTTCCCTAAGCTGTATGATAAAGGGTTACGTTGCCTAAGGCCTCCTTTATCAAATCGATTTGGTTTGATGAAATTTTCGAGGTTCACAAAGATGGAAGGCGCATGGCAGAAGAGCCGGCAGGAGCATGGTAATGATGTGTGCCACCGCAACGTCAATGGGAGACGGCGGATTACATTTAAAGTTTTGCTGTTAGGGGCGGGCGAGGGCGAAGGCGCTTATGAAGCTTATGAAGTTCCGCTGGATAAATGCTGCTAAATGCTGTCAGATTTATGTTATAGTTCCAGCCAGAAACTTTAGAAGTCTTTAGGCATAGCACTTAGAGAAGTAGTGGAAGACCGTTTCCGTTTCGACCCTTCTTCCTTTTCAAATATTTGGAAATGCTCTCAATACGGGTACCCAGTCTAAAGCGCTTTCCTTTGGAGGAAAGAGAAGAACTAAGACTACAAGGACTCCTCAGTCTATTTTCGAATGTACTCTCTCGCATGTCAATTCCTTTACTTTGATGCTCTCCACTCATGGCCATCTTCTGGCACTACCTCCTCCTCCTCCTCAAAAGATGTATCTGTGGGGAGCATCGGATAAGGTTGGGCTAACCACAAAGATATCTGTTTACCTTCAAGTTAGCTTCGCTTTGCTTTGGCTTTCGGCTTTAATCAAATAATTTTTACCTTTTTTTGGGTACGAATTTTGGAGCAGGGAACATACTTTCTATGTGAACTCTTTTTGCCTTTGCTTTTGCCTTTGGAACATTAAGCCAGTTAAGGAGCGGAAGTCATGTTAGCTCCGGCCTGCCACGCCTGTCTGCCAGCCCCTGACTTCCTGCCCCGCACCTGGCTACCAGTTCCCTGCTCCCTGCCCCACCTGGTAAATTTGCATAAAAGATGCTTTTCACTTTTTCCAGCAAAAGAAATGAAAAACTCTTCCAGCAAATATCTCAGGTCTGCTTCTCCCCTTTGACGTGCTGCCCGGAAAAAGTGAAGAAGTGAAATATTTTTAGGAGCAACAAGGAAGCGAAACGAAATGAAAAACTGAGAGAAATTGTAAACTAAACAGCAAAGGGCAAAGAGCGAAGAGGAGACACCAACAAAAAAAAAAAAAAATGGAAATAGCAACACATGGAATTTTCTCTTTTTTTTGCTTTGGGTTTTTTTCTTTTATTTGTACGTATTCTGTTTTGTTGCTGTCGTGTGGAATTAACTTAACGGAAACGGAAATGGAAAATGGAAATGGATGCTGCTGCAAACACGGCCATATGGCCGGTGTCATGGCATACCCGAAGCCGCTGCGGGATATGGAGCCCAAACATGATCAGCGCCAGCTGTTGCACTGCTCTAAGTATCTCTGAATCGCTCCCTTTGTTGTGGTTTTTCTACTTATCATTGGCTATGGTCTCTTTTGTGGCACTACTAATTATCCAATGAGAGAAGACTGTTGACTGCTGTGCTGGAAGTCAGACTCCATCTCTGTCTGATGGCGACTCTGCCTCGACCTCAGCAGCTGACAATAGTTGCAGCAATAAATGAAGAGAGCTGTTAAAGTAAGAGCACAAGAGAGGGTAGTCAAGGAAGTCTTTCTAATCGCTTGAGCTCACTTATAATGCTGAGCAACATCCAGGTCAAGGTGGCAATAATCATCATCAGGCTGCTGTGAGCCGCCTCCTCCTCAGTCGATGCTACAGTTAAGAGAACTTACAGCACTTTTGTTGTGGGTTGCTTGAGGGTGTAGGACTTTACCTTTAAGCTCTGTGATATTTTCATTGTTTTGCGTGGAGTTGGAAAGCATTGCTGTTGCCTCAAACCGTTCGTTGTGGACTGGACTCGCTTCGATCTATGCAAACTCATTTTATTAGGCAAGCCCGAACAGCTGTGTTTCTATCTGTCATTGCACATTTGCGTGATTTTATTATTAATTCTGTTTAACATTCAGCTGCTTCTCTTTTAAGCATAGGAATTCTTCGAATCAATTTGATGCGGTATTTATGAACAGCTGAGGGAATACGAAAAGCTGGAATTCAAATTGAATATCTTCAGTTTCCGTAGAAACCCTCAAAGTTCTATTTAGTTCCATGTCAGAGCCCAGCCTAACTTCAAAGTTTGTTTTTTCCCTTACTTGAGTGATGTCTCTGCTGTTTACCTTTCTTTTACTTTATCATTTACTTCAAGCTGTCAAACTTTCTTCTACACTTGATTCACGTTCAATTGCATGTACCGCATTAATTTAATTTGGTTTTCTTTCGCTTTTCTATTTATACAAACTCTTACCTCATGCGACCGAAGGTACTGTTGGGGCAGCAACTCTGTACTCCTGTCTGTGCGCACCTTTGCCAATTGTAGCTGTTATTGGAGGCGTTGCTGTTTATCATTTGCCGCATTGCATGTCTTTGGATCGTATATCAATATCGGGGCAACCACTACTTGGGGGGACTGCCATTGACACGCCGAAATAAAGAGAAACAGGAGGAACTACTAATAAAATGGAAACTCGCATTTATTGCCCAAAACAAACAAATATTACTGACAAAATTATGGGCGGCGCCCCAAAACTACGAGCAAATATAAAAGTATATAAAATATCGTATAAAAACTTTGCATTTAGTTGCATGCTTTGGATTTAACTGTGGAATGTGTCGTGACTTGTTGTGGGTAGGGAGAATGTATCGAGTGCAATGAAGTTTCGACAAACATCCGTTTTGCTTCGAGGACGAAATCCGCGAATTGTTGCAACCTTGAAGTTTGTGTGTCTTCCGCCTTCGACATGTGACGCGGATCCGCCGGATACGATTTGTGTTTTGCCTTGTTGTGGCCAATCCAGGAACGACATGAGGTGGGAGACACTCGGTTTAAATACGTTTTTGTGTCTTTAGAGGCCTGAATCACTGCTAATTGTACACTTAGCACAGATTTGAAGTAATGTGAATGGAAAGCGCTCTTCCCATCAAGGGGCTTCCTCTGCCACACACATCATTTGTCATATAAATGGCATATTCATCAGCATAATTAGTGAATGAATATCATCTTCGCCTTCATCATCTTCATACATGCACAGCTACCCTTTGAGGAGCTCTCTCTTAGCTCCAATCCGAGTCAAGTCAAAGGCAGTCAGGCACCATCCAGGCTTCAGGCTTCAATGCAAAGAAAGCCACATAAATGCCTTCCATCTCATTCTTTTCCGGCTGTTTCCTTTTCAATGAATGATGAATGCTTGATGTGGCTGCCCCCTTTAGCACTCCCTGTGTCTGTGTGTAATCTCTGACGTAATGAAATTATATATTTAAGCTGGCAATGGATGAATGGGCCAAAACGCTGAGCACCCGGAATAGGGCAAAAAGGGAGCACACACATTTGCGTGCATAACTTTGTGGCATATGTGTTGCATAACACACTGCTGCTGCGGTGTCCCCTTCATCCTGTTGCGGGCATTAGGTTTTGAGTTTAGGATTAGGGTTGAGCTTGCCACTGCAACATCAACCAACAGCTGCCACTGCTGCTGGCGGATTATCCGACTTTCGCAGCGTTGCCCAACACTGGCAGCGTCATCATAAGAGAAAGGATCTCTCTCTCTCTCTCTCTCTCTCTCTCTCTCTCTATCTCTTTCCACTAAGCTCAGTTCAGAAACTGCATGCCAAAATCGCTTGGAACGTGCTGACACCTTGGAAAAAAATAAAACTTAGCAACTGTGCGCCGTGCTGCCGAAGTGCTCGTACTTGCTGTCAAATCAGAATTTATTTCGGCAATGCATTCGATTTGGCAATTTGGACCAGTCGACGGCCAGTGGAAGGTGTTCTACCGTCGAGTGGGTGGCCAGGCCAGCACGTGGCACGTGAGCGGTATCCACAAATAAAAATTCGAAAAGTATTGTAGCTTTCCTTTCTAGTTGAAAATAAAGTCTTTTATTTGATCTACAAAAGTTACAAGGGCACAGAAACAGAGAGTGCAGGAGACTCTTGCGATAAAACTTCAATTGAGGGGTCGAAGAGACAGCCAAAGAAACTAAGGGTAGATTAGCTGAGAATAAAGGAATTGTTAATCACCAATAAGCAGCAAGAATAACAAGCTGAAGTGCAGCATTTAGTGTAATCCGAATCAAAACAAAGAACAAAATGTTGTCCATGAAAATAAACAAAAACCTTCCTAAAATACGCTTTCAATTTCCATAAAATATAAAAAAAAAAACAGACTGAACCTTAAATTCTATGGATATTCATGAAGATGAAATTACAATTACAGCCCGCAAACTACGTAAATGGCCGAAGCATTCAAGCGGCAATGCAACAATTTTTAATTATTATTTAGGCGCTTCAACGAGCATTAAGGGGGAAAAATGCCAAAGCGAAAAAGTGATGTACGGAGGGAGGATGGACAGAGAGAGAGAGGGGCACGGACGAAGCCAGCGGATAGATAGAGAAAATTGCTGCCAGCACTTTGGACTCGACTTTTTCTGATACATTTTTATTTTTTCTTTCTTTTCTTTGCCAGCATTTAAAAAAAATTAAAAAGTAAACAAAAAAAAAGTAAAAAAAGAAGGGAGGAGAGCAACAAAAAAACGAAAGAGGGAAGGACAGAACAAACGCCAGGGAAATTAAGTCAATGTCCTGCGGGTTCGACTGCGTTTTGGATAAATGTAATTAACCTTCAGGATCAGAATCATTGAGTTGGGTCTCCGCCCTACACCCCATGAGCGACAGACAGACAGACAGACGGCCGGATGGAGAGATGGGCCAAGAATGATACTGGAGCTGGAGATGGAAAAAATCTTGATTATTTCGTGTAAATGATGGGTTAACATATTCTCACCAAGCCATGGAACAGCCCTAGTACGAGTGAGATTTACTCTGTGTCTTGTGCTATTCATCACTTTAGATAGACCACGAACCACATCGTTAGGGCAGTCGCCTTGCAAATTAATTACAATCGAAGCGGAAGGTGCAAAACTCAAGGGAACTCTGCAGAAATGTGGCAAATGGGTATGAAGGCGGCGGGGAGTGGTGGGATTTGGCGAGGCGTTGCGGAGAGCAAACACACAAAGAGAACATATAAGGAGGCAAGAACCTAAAATCGGTTGGCAGCAGCAGCTATTGGTCTGCAGTCTGGCCAACAATGGAAGCATTTCTGTAATTACCTTTGGTCACACTCACACACACACACACACACACACACACACAAGCAGCAACAGCTACAACCACACTCAAACACTCACACACTGTCGGATAAAGACGGTCACACACACATAATTAACTCGATAATGAGAACAAAACCAGTAGCCGTGTGTAGTCAAAGCCAGCAATACCCAGACCCAAACGGAGACCTAAACTCGGAACCCGGAACCCGGAACCCGGAACCCCGCCCAAGTAGTCACAAATGTATGTAATGGTGTGTTGCTGTTGTTGTTACTGCGGTTTGGGTGGGGTTAAGGTATGTTGTAGGCATACGATATATGCCCCCCCATCTCTATTAGGCTTTGTTTGCCACGATAATGACTTCCGCTTCGACAGAGCCGAGAATGACACAACCGGAATTTGTAATTGCTTCTAAGCGTTTCCCCATTCTGGATCTCAATTTCCACTTGCCTTTGATTTTTAGCCAATAGAAAAACCGCCACAGCCATGGCCCCACTCCTGCCTGCTGAGGAATGTTGCAGCATGTCGCAAGGAATGTTTTGCCTGAAAAATGTATACGCATTTGACCCGAATGTCGGTTGTGTAACTGCAGCTCGGGGGGGAACGAAAATTCTCAAAGCGAACAAAAGGTGCGAAAAACTATGCAGCAGGGACCGAAGACCGGGAGGACTGGGCTACACTCCGAAGTGTTGGCTATGCTAATTCCCCTAATAGTCGTAGTAGGGGAGAAAGCAAAAAGGAAGATTGATATTTAGTGGTTGCAGTAATTGTTAGAGCCCATTTGCAATTGAAAATAACTTTGAAAAGTCGGAATTGGAATAACTCATGAATAGTAAGTAGGTGATGAGAAATTTCCACTATCATTCCATAGCTTTGCCAGTCTCCCAGCGAATCTAAATCTTGCCCAGAAAACACTAATCAAAACCCAGTTACCTCTACTCATTTCTTATGATTTCTTATCATTTCATTAAAGGCTAAAATATAACAATTCCAGAGAGTTTTGCGCCTTAAATATTTCATGATTAGCAGCAATTGAAAGGCACATTAGCCAAGCAAGTCTAATTCCTCCAGAGATGGCCAAGGCACTGCCAAACCCGCTCCACATTTATCGCATTTTACATTCCAATTGCCATTTGCCAGTCAGCCAAGCAGCCGGCAAAAGAGGGCTGCTAGCAGAGGAGAGAGAGAGAGAGAACAGAGTGAGAGAACAGAGTGAGTGGTGAACCCTGTTTGATTGCGGTAAAATGCTAATTAACAGAGCATTGGACTCGCTCTGCTCCACTTTTGCCGAAGAAGGAAAACTTTAACACACTGACAAAAGACTGCGACGACCCTGGGGACGATTGGGGAAAGTTGCGGGTTCAACTTAAGCGAATTTCCTTTAAAATTTCTTGTTTTGGAGCAGTCTTTAACGTGGCCTAAATATTAATGGTCGCATTACGTATACGCCGCTGGAGCCCCTGAACCGACTTGCCCAGGGAATAGTCCGGTCTTAAATTTATATCAAAATAAACTCGTATATATATGAAATTAGATATTCTCTTGCAGCGTAGTCGGCGCACTTTGCTTTAATATTTATAGCAATGTCCCCCGTGTACCGAATGGCCTTTGTGTGCCGTCTATTTGTGAAATTTAAGCACGAAAAAGGTTCGCATACTAAATGCCATGGTCTAAGCAGCGGGTTATCCTCCAGCCACCTCTCTATCCTTGGAAGGGATCTGGCTCTTAATTTTCCAGCTCCTATGGGGATTTTGTTTTGGTTTTTGTAATTTGTGTGGGTGGTTGGCAATGCCCAAAGGGCTCTAGCGTTATCAATTGGCTGTGGATTGATCTAATCAAACGCTTCAGAGCAAAGAAGATTAGTTTTATTATTTTTAGACACAGTTTGGAGTGTGCTATTTCCAATGTAGCCCCTTTTGCCCCTTTATAAAGTCTTTTTATCATACAAACGCGCATTTTAATTGCAATTTTATTGGATATTACCATTTTCAAAGTCCACTTTCTGATCAAATTAATTGCATATTTTGCACATTTATCTATATATCCTTGAACGAAGCACTCAACGGTGGGTGGTATTGATTACACACACAGACAGACATCTCTTAAGCTCAATTGCAGTTGCAGCAACAAACCGCAAAGGAGGATGGATGGATGGCAGTTCGATGGGAAAAGAGCGCATGAAAAGGGGTTTGCATATTTCATAGTAGCAATGCATAAGTGACACTTGTCAAAACACATTTTCCACACCACCCACACACACAGCTCTGCCGCCGTCTGTGGTGCTTACATCATACCACCAAGTTTCCCCCGCTTGCTTTGGCCAAAGGCAGAAAAGCATATTTCAAGTGCGGCACTTCATGTGCGTCAAACAGAATGTCAGAACGAGATGGAGAGGAACCCACACACACTCAGACGCAGCACAGATTAAGTGACGAACGAAGAGAGAGAGAGAGAGGGAGAGCAGCATACCCATCCTGCCATCATCAAAAGCGAACCGAACAGCGAACGGCGAACAGTGAACAGAAAAAGTGCTCAAGTCGAAAGCCCTCGAGTTGTTTTGCAACATTTGAACACGTCAAGTTTTTTAAGGTCAACATGTCGCTGGCAGGCAGGCCAGACATGGCTAACACACAGTCAGTAGCTGCCGCGGGCACCCAGATGTGGGGAGGTGGGGATTGTCCTGATGGCTGCTACCGTTGGGATGGACGAGCGTGATGAGTGGCCAATATTAGTTGGTCCAACATGTGAGTGGCCATTTGCATACATACATACATATGTCGTGATGTCCATCCAAGCGACTGTCTGTCTAGGTTTTAAGCATTGTTTTGAGATCTTTTCTATGATACCTTTCTTCCCCGAAGGTGAGTTTTTTAAGTATAATTAAAACACTTCACTGCCCATGCCTGAGAATGTGAACTATGACCCAAGAACTGCTATTCCTATTGGGATTCCTTTACCATACACTCTCCTAGCCTACATATTTTGCCTGCTTACCTAAAGTATCGCCTAAATCCCACCTAAGAACTCGTTTTTCCTTTGATATCTACTGCTTTGAAGGACCAAACGCCACGGGCTCTCTGGTTTCCCCTTACGTTTATTGTTAGTTAGCTTCGGGGCAGATCCAGAACCTGCCCTCTGAGCTCTTTGGATGCCTTGTTTACTCCTTAGATGTTCAGAGTTTTCTTTATGAACACATATGGTCGTTCGTTTGTGTGTGTGGTCTACTCTCATGTTGGAAAACACTTTTTAGCAAAAATGTTCTCAAAAAGAATGTTAGACAAACCGCTTTGTTGGCAACAATTTGGGTTAAAACTTAAGTGTTTTGCTTCACGTTGATACCAGCCCAGACCCAAATTTGAACCCTTAACGCCCCAAACACACGGCATCTCCTTAAATTCGTTGGCAGTGGTGCTGCGGCTTAAGCCCCAAAACCCAAAACCCACAAGAGAAGAGAGGGAAAGCTAGAAAAGAAAACCAGGAAAAACCAACAAAGTTGAAAACGTGAAATGTGTTTGTGCTTTTCCCTTTCATGCATTCCCAAGGCAAAGTGCAACAGCAGCAACAGCAGCAGCATCAGCGCCTGAAGTGGCAGCACTAGCAGATGGCGAATGAGAAGCCCAAGGAGACGGTAAATTGTCCTTTTAACTTCTTTCCCAGCTGCACAGCACAAATTTCAGCGGCACGGCAGCACGGCAGCACTCCGCCCTCCACAGACTCCCACTGTACTTTTACTTTCCTGCAAAAACAGCTTAGGGTAGACAATGGGACCAGAGAATAACTCGGGGCTCCCTCATTAGACCAACTAAAAATAATTAACATCCATTACCCAGATGAAAACTTTAACAGGATTTTCTCATCCCCCACATCGCACATCGCACTTCTTGCCGAAGGCATTGCATGTGCGTGCGCATGCATTGGGGCTAATTTGATTGAAAGTTTCTGATCAAGTTTGTTGCTACAGAGTCTGCACTCGCATGCGAGTGCGAGGACGAGTACGAGTCTGCCACAAATCTGAGGCCACATCAAAGCGCACCCAAGCAGGCAAAAGTTGATGCAAATATACGGCGTATGCTCCCCGCACCAAAACCATGGCCAAAACCGTACTGAAACCCAAACCCAAACCGAAATCCCAGTTCAGACCAAGCTGCACCAATCCATTCAAATGGAAGCACAGAGAGGAGGGTGGAGGTGGGACATTCTCCACTAGCAAGATAAATTTGTTTGTTCACATTTTCGGGGCTGCATTATTGGATATCTGGGCTCCAACTTAACTAATTTTAAAGTTTTCCAAATGAGAGATCTCTGTGTATGTGTGGCAAGTTCTGCAAAAGTTTAGAGCGCAACTGATTTGGCTTGGGGTGGCACTGTCGCCCCCTGCTGCTGCTTCATGGAATTAGTTGCAATTCTCAGCATCTGGGAAAATTGTACATATACTTGGAGACAGAGAGACAGAGAGAGAGAGAGAGAAAGACGGAGCAGGAAATTGTCTACAGCTGCTTGCGGTGGGGCATCATCATCATCAGGGATGACACTTTAAAGTTTGCAAGTATTTTCCGAAGCACATTCACGGCTTGGTTAACAATTTTTAAACAATTCCTAATGAAATTTAAAGTAATTGTTATTAAAGGTTAATTTCTATCGCTGATCCATACGATTTTTCCCACTCTTTAGGATTTTCTGGAATAATCTTCTATAATATTTGGTACAATGGTTTTCTGTGGTTCATAATAAAGCAAAGTGCAGCTTACCCAAAGCTAACGATTCCTCAACGGAACAATAAACCTTTCAAAACTATGCAGTACCCTACGCTGGTTTCAAGTCCCCGTAGAGCATTCCAACATCGTTAGTCCACATCCATTTACCCCGCGCAATCCAACACACCTGATTTCAGCCCCCCGCGTTTCTGCTTTATTGCAGCCAGAGTTGTTCGCAGTTCTTACGTGTAGTACGCTTCGCATCGCTCTTTTTTTCTCGCTGTTCTCACTGGACCTGTTACACATGCTGCCAGGAATATTGCCAGTTAACCAAGTTAACAAATCCACCCCAAAGGTTTTGTTTCTATCGTTCAGGCGGTGCTTCTTTTCGTTGGTTCATGTTGTTGATTACACTTTGGTCGGTCATAAATTTGTATCAAGGCGAGCGGAGCGAAGGCGTACTACGAAACTCATACAGAAAGTTAGGCCAGCAGGAGTAAGCTCCTGTTTACTCAACCCTAGGGTCCTGCAGCCATATAAAAAGAAAAACTTGGGCCAGTGCAATTGAGACTTGAAGGGAATAAGCGCAGAAGCGCAGAGAAGACACTTTATTGGCAAACACTTTATTGAATTTACATTAACTGGTTGAAGTACAAAAACCGATCGAAAGGGAGAGAACTTTTAGCAGAGAGTTTGGGAATATTTTGAATTTTATAATAGATTTCCCAATGAAGAACAACGTAACAGTCTTACCCTGCATTTCCCCAGTTTAGTATTCAATTAAAACATTGTTGTACTCGTTTATTTATTAGCAATGTTTGCGTTTAAGATTGGAAATATTCTGATACAAATGATGTAAAGGCTTTGGATTAAGTTTCCTGCTCTGGAGTCGACCAAAGACTGCCTCCACCTGGCATTGTTCTGACTGGTAGACCAATTTTCTGGTTTGCCTTTTGGGGTGCTGCCTGGCTCGTAAACTCTTGGCAGGATGGGTTTGGGCTCTGGCCCTCTTTGATATATGGACATTGCTTCGTTACGGGCTAGTACTTTTCCAATTTGATTTGGAAGCGGTCCCAGCCACAAACCCTTCTCCGCATGTGTCATAAAGTCAGTGGGGGGAACCTTTCGATATTTACACAAGCGTATACAAGGCTCCCTGCCAACCACAAATAAAGAACTGACGCAGGTTCCCCCTTTTCGCTTCGCTACGTCTAGACATCTCGTATGATTGGTCCACAATTAAACCCGTAGCGGAGAATGGAATCCGTTTCCATGCGCTGTGTGTGGATTGAATTAGGGATCAAACAACAAGTTGTACCCACGTGGCATGCCCTCGTTTTCGTTGAGGTGGAACAACTAATTTACAGCCCAAAACCTTTAAGGACGCTAACCACAGGACAACCTTTAGGTGGAATCGAGTCTGCAAAAGTCGTGGCCCAAGCGATGGGCGGCAGGCAAAGGCTCGATTACTGGGTTAATGTCATTGCAATTAGATGCTGTGTGTGTGTGCTCCTCAGTCCACAAGTAACTTTGCGGAGTGAGTGCCAACCAAAAATGGGGGGGCACATCCTTGGATATCAGTTACTCGGTCAGCAAACAGCATCGTGAGGGTGCAGACCATAAATCTCCTCATGGCAACCGCAGTCGCTCGTACGTACTGCTGTTCTGATTGCAGCGGAATCCCAATCTGAATCAGAAATCAGCAAGCAGTGCCAACTTGTCAGGGCCAATAGATAGATAGTGGGAAACTGGAAATGGCGTCAAGGGCGCCATAAATGAGAATTTCCGTTTCATTTCCGTCCGATTGTTTGTGTGTGGCAAGCCCATCTGTGTGCCGAGTCCCTCTGTGTGTGTGTGTGTGTGGTTCATTTGTGGCGCATAATGAGCAGGGAATGCCTGCTCTGCCCTGCCTGACTGCCTTGCCAGCCTGCTCTGCCCTGCCTCGTGCCGCACAGAAAATGTCCCGCCATTCTGTAGGTTATATTGATTTTCATTTAAAGCAGCTCTTGGACCACCTCGTCTAATGGCATTTTCGGTTTGCCAGCACAATGTTGGCAAATTTATGGCAACTTGACCTCGTGCCTCCACCACCACCACCAGCACCGCATCCTCTGCTTCCTCTTGTCATTTCGGTTGCCTTTTCCCCATTTGTCAGCATTAGAACACAATTAGAGCCGAAAATGATGCAGTCAAGTCAAGGCCAGCTCGCATGGCCCATACAAAATGTGCCTGGAAATATGGGTCATATTGATTTTCCTCAGCTGAGGGCAGCACCCAAACAATTCACTTAAATGCAGCTCCAAGAGCAACCAAAATTATTAGACTAGGGGAATATTTATTTGCTAGCACGAGCAAGATACCCAACCGGAAGGAGACACAGTTGCCTCGTAAATATTTGCTGCTGTAACGCGATAAGCGTGGAAAACATGTTGATACAAAGAAAAAGTCGCAGACAAAAGTAAAATATGGTTGCAAGAGCAACAAAGGAGGTTGCCAAGATTTATATGGAAGTAATCGTTCGTGTCCATAAATTAAGACCAATCTCCAGGCAAAGGAGACCGAATCTCTTTCCCATGGCGATGTCTGTCAATTGCACAGACCCTGTCAGAGACAATCAACACACTAAATTCAGTCATACAAGTAACTACTCATAGAAACAGCATACAAAGATATATAGGTACTCTTATTCACCCCAAAAAAGACACACATTAGGGAGAAAACACTTCAGATTATGTTCTGGGACAGCGCACGAGTGGCACTCGCATCGCGAAGAGAGACGGCAGGCATGCCGGGCACGGAGAGCTCGTAAGTACCACAAATCCTATGACGATCAGTCAACTTATATCTGCTTCTCTTCAAGGATGGATGAGTACATCGATGCAGAGGGGGAGGGCATGGCGGGTAGCTCGTCAAGCACACTGCTGCCAATGCTGTCGCGGTAAGCAAAGTTTTTCATTATTCCTGGCACATGCCACACTTCCATGAGATTCCTTCTCTGCAGCACCTCGATGCTGCTAATGGACTACAAACATTTCAAGTCCGCACGGATCATACAGCGGCACTGGCGCGGCTGTCTCTGCCGCGAGACACTGAAGAAACGCAACAAGGCGGCCACGACCCTTCAGCGCTACTGGCGTGGCTTTGCCGTGCGGAAAAATTACTTCAAGACCGTGGAGAAAATGCTGCAGAATCGTCTGGAGGTGCGCTACAGCCAGGCGGCCACCAAGATTCAGGCGCTGTTCCGGGGCTGGTGGATCCGCCACACGGTCCACGATATGCACAGCCTGCGACAGATGCAAGTCTGTGCGGCCGAGGATCTACTCAATTGTGTGGCCTTCAAGCTGCACCATTTGCTGCGCACCTACTCGATACCCGGCGTCTACTCGCTAAAGAATACAACGTGAGTGAAGATACCTGTAACCTATAGGGATTTAGCTACGAAGTAAAGGTCTCTTCCACCCACAGCTGCTTGTCGCGAGTGGAGAAACTGCTGGCGAGCCTCAACTTTCGCTTCCACAATGGACGGGTGCGCTCGTGCATGGCCAAACGGAGCGCCGATGCCCGGGTGGAGCGTGATAACTTCATGAAGAACAAACACCAGACAGAAGTTCCCTATGCTGGTCCCAACTTCCAGAGCGTCTGTACCCCCCAATGTGAGGGAGTGCTGCGCATGTCCAAGGACATGGACCGACGAATGTACAAGATCATTGAGATATACGACAAGGCCCAGAGGGATGCTCACGTTCAAAAGTTTCACAAGAGCTTAGCCGGAAGTGGGTTACATTCGAATCATTAATTAATTTATGAAGTGTACGAGCATTCTTTTCCGATTGCAGAGAAACGTCTTAAGTTCTTGAAGGAGAAATTAAAGTTTCTCGAGAAGAATAAGCGGGACTTCTGTGGCGATGTCATTGCTAGCATGCGCCGCTGGAAGATACTGGGCGACAGGCAGCTCAATGTGGACAATAATATCTTCCAGAATCCCCAGAATCTGGAGAAATTCCTCAACGAAATATCCGACCTTATCGAAGAGATCGAAAGCGTCACTTGCCATTGCAAGCCACCGGCTCTAGACAAGATTGTTTGTCGCTAAATATTTGTCCAACACCCCAAAAAAAAAGTTTTAAACTTATTAAATTTATATTTGAGGACTTTAATAGCTATACAATTTCATCTACCAGAGTTTTTTTTCATAGCATGATCCAGGGTTAAATCTCCAATTATTCTGCTAGGCAAAAATGGCTCTAAAACAATCAACTTTTAGTTGAAGAAATAAAATCATTAGATATGTCACCCTAGAGAATATTCAGACTAGTTTCTGCACACTTACCAAATATATTGCCAAAGAACCGAAGAAGTACTGATGGGAATGCTGGTCTATCAGGATTGATCAATCTCTCAGTCATTTCGTCTGTTCAGAAGATTTATTCGTAAGATTTCTACTAAGAATATCGTCAGATAGTTCCTGCTTACCCAGGTTCTCACAATCCAAACGCTCATTGTTCATGTTAAGATTGTTTTCCCCGCCAATTGGTGGCGGTACGGTTTCCGCATCGCGAGCATCTGGATCAGCCATTTTGTTGCACTTTAAATTTAGGTATCAAAAGAAATTATGACAAACTACAAAACAATTTTTGTTTGTTTTGCTGGAAAGTGTGAACAGTTCTATCTGGTGGAGCTGGAGCTACTGACTGAATATACAAATAGTTTTGCTTGGCCTGTTTAGATTTAAAAAACTCGGGAAATATCTAAGGAAGCCCTAAGTCCGTTGGGCAATGAACCAGATAGAGGCTTGAATTTGTATTTTTTATTTCACCAAAGACTTCTTCAAAGAACATACGTACATAAGTATATGTAACCATATGTATATACGTATGTATTTGCATTGCTTTATGGCTGTCTCCCCCATAAGATTTAGCTTCAGCTTCTACCTCTCTGCCACAGCTGCGAATTACGAGCTTTGGCCACGATTTATGCTGAAAAGTTTTCAGTACAGAGAAACATGTAAAATGCTGAAAAGAAAAGCCAAATGTGAGTGCGCTGTTAGGGGGATATCTTTCAGTTTCTTGGGGGTTTGTCCCTGAACAGGCATAAATTAAAAGGCCAGTTGCTGTTGCTTTTAATTAGACACTAAAACTTGTCATTCTGTACGTATGGCAGCGACTGGCCAAATGTTTCTCTGGTCAGGACATCAAAACAGAGAGCCCCTCCTACACAATAACAGACACAGCAGGAGGCTTTGTTAATTGTATTGCTGATGAGCCAGCAATCATCATCATAATCTTCAATATCAACATCATCGTAGCCGTCATCCGCCTCCTCAGATATGCAATTAGAGGACAAACGAAAAATGTGTCCTGGTCAGGTCCTTTCATCGTCGCCGTGGGACAAATACATACATTTTCGGATTTCTTAGAATATACACAAACGAAATTAACCATATTCATCAGGCGTACAACTAAATGCAGCATTTTTCTGGCCGCTAATGACGAGACGATGTCGTCGCCTTGAGCGCTGCCCCAGGCTCTTTATTACTCAGTTAATTACTTATGCTGATGCTCCCTCTGCCTTCTGCCTTCTGTGACCTGTGCCTTCTGGATCTGTGTGGTTTACTCTGGTTTAGTTTTCGGCTGTCATGTCAGCTCTCTGGCTGGACATGTTTGCCATGGCATAATTATAATAAAGCTCTTTGCCGGCCAGCAGGTAAGACGTCAGTTTTATTCTTGACTTGTAATATTTTACCCAAAGGTTTTTGCCTACTGGCTAGGAAGCTGACCAACAAAGGCGTGCTTGACATTTTGCTGTAGAGCACAGAAATCATTGCTGCAGCGGCAGTCAAAATTAAAAGTGGAAAGAGAAGAAAAGAGAAAACTGCTGACAAGATCAACTTTATTCATAGCAAATATCGGATTTTAGTAAATTTATGTATACACTTGCAATGTACTACCTTATGCGTTTAAAAGATTAATAGTTGCATAGACTCAACCGGTTTGCAATCCCTTCCACCTGACCTAATAAATTCCATATTTCCAAATATAACCCCCAACTCACACATTTAATAGCCATATCACTTTTTACACATAAAATATCTATAATAAAGACTAAAATTGAGCAAAAAATATATAAAAATATAACCGAATAATTCCGAAAACCGAATTTCCAGAGCTCAAAAAGCGAAGAAGAAACTTTTCAACTTTTTTTTCCTCTGCTTTGTGTTTTGCAGCTATGCGCCGAGAAGGCTTTTGGCAAATCACAAGCTGATTTGCAAACATTTCTGTGGAAGCTGGGCTTAGGTGGAGGCGGTGGCGGTGGCGGTGGCGAGAGAGGAGAGTGCCATAAACCATTGAAATGATGTAACCAAACGGAAATGGATTGGCCGAAAAATAAAAAGTTGCATGGCCAACAAATTCAGTTTTTGCTCTGTTTTAAATGCATTGTATTCGGCTCTTCGGGCCACAAAATTCTTCTTTTTTCCGCTACTTAATTAAATGTGTTAAGAGTAACGTTGGCTTGAAAACGGGCCAAAACTTTCGGCTGGCCAAGATACTTTTGACAGTTTTCGTGGATGTAGGACACTAGAGTGGAGGCGGTTAGGGATGACATTTAGCGTCAGCTTTGCATAATTTATAAACAGTTTTAGTTTTCGTCTTTATTTTGTTGGTAAAATGTTGTGAAAAGTGGAGGCTTTTCCATGGTCCATTTAATGGTTTGCCATCTAATGAGGTTACTTGGGCAGGCACTCGGGGGGACTTTACATATGTCGTGTGTCTGTTGCAGGACCCTTTTCATGGACGTGCCACGTGGGTGGTACTGGGTCTGGTGCTGGTGTGTGTGTGTGTGTGTGTGGCTGTAACCACACAACAAGACGTCTCCAATGTTGCCTCTCAAATTAATTAGAAGTTTGCGGTGGGGCCAAAGGCAATGTTGCAAAGTTGTATTTTCCCCTTCATGGACAACATCATCATCATGATGGCATCGTCTTTGATGGCAGCCGACTAGGCCGCAAAATGGTTTTTGGCCAACAATGAAATCTGAGTTGTAATTGCCGGCACACAACACAAACATATAATTAACTAAATAATGAGATGAGCAGAGATAGGAATATGTCTTTTGGGCTTTTCTTGTCTGTCCTGCCATTTGGCTGCTGTTAACGGCATCTGTAATTGCCTTTGATATGCTGCGGAGCACTTGTTCGAGTGAACCATTTTCAATTAATGTTGGGTAAAATGTTCGCACATGCAAGGGCCCTTCCACTCACGCCACCCACTTGACTTGTGTTGAGCGGTGTAAAAGTTTTTTAATTTATTGGCCATAAATTCAACAACATTTTGCCATCATTGGCACCTGCCCTGGCGTAGCAAAACACGGGAACATTATTTTATTTGTTTCTTTTACATTGAACTCTAAAAAAAGTTAATTACTCATGCAACCCCAGGGGACAGTTTTGTTTGCTGAATAAAAACAGTTTTATGACTGTGAGCAATTCATATGGAAAGTGCTGATGGACAGATCCCTGTCACAGACAGCAGAAATAACTATTGATGTGGTTTTAAATTGGTCGGAAAACGGGTTAAAGTCTTCTACTTTATAGTTTGAAGCACATTTCTCTTCTTCCAAAAGGTTCATTTATAGGAAAATAAATATTTATATTATTTAAAAATATGCAAAAAAAAAGCTTAGCAAAAATACCTTCGATGGAATCAAGGGAAAAAGTAGATAGAAACAGAGGTTGAAAATCCACAATGGAACCCAAAAAATGTATGAGGAGCGGAGAAGACAAAGGCAACCGATTAACATTTATTGGGTCTGAACTTTAATTTGCCTTTTCTGGCAGCGTCTTAGCTTAGGTTTCAGTTTCTGCTTTTGCCTCACCTCGCTGGCCTTTTGGCCATTTGACATTCGAACTGTTGTTAGATTTATGGGATTGCTAGCGTCGATTAGTTGGTCGTAAATCTCCACCGTTTGCTTATGGTCAGCCTCGTGGCCGTTTAGCTGATTTGCCTGGTGACCCCGACATGTGTGCATACGCATTGTCCAGCAGAATTATCTTTCATCTCTCTAGCTCCACCCCCTGGCAATGCTACGGTTTGTGCTCCTTCTACGACAGCTTACAAATTTACGAGTCATGCCTGGAATAATTTTTCCGCCAGCCCTGTTTCCTGTTTCGTTCTCCATCAATGCACCATTAACAGCTTAACTCATTTTAAATGAAATCTGCGTTGAGCGAAATATAAATATCTGAGTAGGTGCCAGAGGGAGAGGGAGAGAGAGAGAGCAAAAGAAACTCGAGAAGAAAAAGAGGTTGAAGCGGAGCTACTGCAGGGCTCCTAATTTGCAAAGTTTTTCCGCTCTCTGAACTTTAACCCTGCCGCAGGTGTTAAAAATGATTTGCAAAATGTAAAACTTTTCGTTATAAATTCCCAGTCATATATAACTAACTAACAAACAACAAAAACAACAAAAAAAAACACCACGCTTCGCCAAAGAAGTTAAAATTGCTCAAGTTTTATACACATTTTTGTTTTTGGTTATATTTTGTTGTGAAATATGCAGAAAGTTGAATAAAATGCAAGGAATTCGCACAGCTCTAAATTATATTTTGTAGTTTTCAAGGGAATGCTGAATATAAATAGTACATCAAATTAGTAAGAGATAAAAGGGAGAGTAACTCAGAGTAAAAACATTACAAGGAAATATGATTTAAAGTAACTTTCAGATGGGGGAGTCATTTGTACCATTTGAAGCACCACTTGTACAAATTTGTCACCAGACTATCTCCAGAGAGCTAAGGAATTTTCTCACAAGTTAAATTTCTCTCTGTTGACTCTGTCTGTGGGTTCTATTCATTCCACAAAAGAAAATATACCAAATTTGAAAAGTATTCGTGTTGGCAGAAGCGAACAGAGACTTGACCACTAGACGTTCGCTTCAACTCAAATGAATCGTTTATGGAAACAGTTCAAGCAAGCGGTAAGGATATCGAAGAACCATCACGGAGCCCAACAAAGACGTGCCAAAAATACCGATTGAATGACCCTTTCTTTGACACTGAAATGGATAATTTGGGAAACTTTCGAACATAAAACCATCACAATTCAAGTGCAAAATTTGAGAGTCCTTTCCGCCGCTCGGCATAAATCTTAACTGTCGTGGACCTGACTGTGAATTTGAGAACGCCCACACCATGGCATAGATCCATTTAGTGCACAAAATATTTAAAGTCTATTTGTTAGAGCAAAAACAAAGGAAAACCCAGGGAAAAAAGCACACACACGGAAAAGCAGACAAAGGCAACCACAGTGCCACCTGCGCGATGAGCACCAAAAAGACTAGTGAAAATGCTTTCCTAGTAGATATTACTTATGACTATACGATACCCCACCGTTAGTAGGTGGATAGAGAGAGTCGCTATGCTTGAGAGTGCATATGGCTACCAATGAGTTTCCTGATTTCCCTCAACTTTGCAGCTGCTCTGAGTCATTCCCTTTTTCCACCAGTATAGTACGAGTTCAGGGCATCAGAGAGTGGGTCAGCTGACAGCGGTAGCATGAGCAGGCGAAAAGCAAACCTCAAAAGCGAAACCAAAAATTTAGCAACTGACTTCATGGGAACTCGGCAAACATGCAAACGCATGCAACGTGGGTGCAAAAGAGGAAACACAAAAGCAAAGAGCTAACAAGTGAGTGTGCCACAGTCGCGTTAATCGACTAGACGAAGCCCACTAGTCAAACAGGACTGATATAACTTCTCATGAATTTTGTATAGTTTTTATAAGATTATAACACAACCATAAATATAAATTGAAGTTTTTAATACACCATTCTGTGGCCTTTCACATACACCATGAGTCGAGCATACTCCTCCCCTCGTGGTTTTTTGTTTAAAGAGCAAAAGAGCATACTGCGGCATCACACTCTCTCTTTGTGCTTTTGTGCTCATTGCTCGCTTTTCTCATGTAGCAGGTATATACATTCATGGCTTTTGCAGAGTGCAATTTAAATATTGCAGATATATGTTTGCTTATTCAAACATTTAGCGAATTGAACCATTTAGAAGGTGCATGGCCGGCCAGGGCAATGGGTTAAAGAGTTGTCTGCGGTTTTGATTGATTGATATTTGCTTAGCTTAATATCTATGCAAATGGAGCTGTACGAGCCGTTATGAAAACAGTGCCTGCAAAAAGTAAGTGGCTGACAAATTTGCTGGAAAGTCAAAGAGGTGCCAACAGTTTGGCCAAAAAATATTATTATTATTTTTATTCCCAGTGTGACACACTACAAAGAGTGTCTTTTTGGGTTCTATCAGGCGCGACTCACAAAAAATTGGCATATTTACCCTGCATGCAATATTGAGGTTTTGCCTGGCTCAGGCCGAAGATTAACTGCAGACACTGTCGCCAAGACCATTTCCCGTCGGTTCCGCTCCACGGCCATATGCACGGCACGTATTCGAATTTGAATTATGGCTGCTGCGCCGTAGAGCCATGACTGGGACACACACACACACACACACCCATTCCAGACGTCAGACGATGTCGGAGAGAGGAAAATAAATAAATTTATAACGAATAAAGCCCGCTCATTCACCCCGACTCTACTCTACTCGTTTGGGTATTCCCTTCATCGACCCACACATTCGTTTCGTTTCGACGCGACTTAGAAATCCGCTTTGAGAAATCCTCATTTTGCACTGATACATAAATTAGACAGACACGGCCACGCCCACTAATCATGGCGCTAAGGCGTGCGTCAAGGCGGAAATTGTGAGCCGATTAAATTGGCAATCAACTGAAAAGGCAGCAGCAGCAGCAGCAGCAGGATGATTTTCACTGGCTGCCGTAGCTCTCATCTTTTCTGCCAGCAAAATGGCATAATTACATGTAACTAGCCGAAAAAAGTTTACATTTATGAGCCAGGGGGCTGTTAGATATCCGTATACGTATATACCTTGATATTTTCACCGTTTAGGGTGGAGTGCGGGACTAAGCCATCAAGCAAGCGGGAGCTATTTATGCCGCCATCAACGTGGCGGAGTTGCAGAGTGTGGCAGGAGGGGCAGTGGGGGAAAGGATGAGTGAGTTTCAGCGTGTGGAAAGGAGGACTGAATGTAGGTGAGTTTTGGAAGGCAAATGGCGGTGTTGACACACTTTTCCTGGTCCCCCAGCTGTGCTCTGAATATCAACTCCCGTCATAACATAACGAAAAATGTTCTAGAATGTTGCGTTATGCTAAATTATGACTGAAAAATGGCGCAAAAGTCCTTGAAATGAAGCAATGGAGAAAGTAGTGAGCATTTCTAGGGAATTTTTAAAATAATTTTAAAGTTGTTAAAGCGAAGCCAGACAGAGAAGTGAAGTTGCAAAAGTGTTAAAAAAGGAAACTTCAATCCTCCTGTAAAAGTGAGAAACTATCCTCTCATTGACCACAGAGCAATCTGAGGAGTAACCAAACCAAGTTACGTTCTTTGTGGTTACTGCTCTCTGTTTTTCTCACTCAACACTCAAGAAGGATAAGGATGAGCAGAACAAGTAGCAATTGAAGCTGACCTTTTCCGCACTTTGACCTGCCACAAAGTACGAATAAGAGGTGCAGAGGCAGAGGCACAACTCCACTCTCTGATTGCAATTGACCTCGAGAGTCCCGGACTCGCCAACTCATTTGCCCCAGCTGACGGACAGCCAAACGGACAAACAGACGGGCGCGGGGCAAAGCTCATCCAGACACCATCTGGGCATATTTTAATTACCATTTAGGCAAACACAAAAAAAACCAAAGAGAGAAACCAAAGAGAACATTAAAAGTAAACTGCAGAGGCCCTGCCCTGATCCCTGACCCTGGCCCGTCTGCTTTCAACTTTCCCCTTAAATGGGGTTGGTGTGGGCGGTGAATGCGGCAAATGTTGTTAGAATATTAATTCGCCTTTGGTCCATATTTAAGGAGCTTAATGAACTCGAATCGTGGAGACTAAAGTTGCAAGAAATCTACTTAATTTGCCTCAAAGACTATTCCCAATCAATGGCTCGCGCAGGGGAAGGGCAGGGCAGGGCCGGGCAAAGCAAACAAAACTTTTTTAGTGCCGCATCTTTTCTCTGTCTGTTTCTCTCGCTCCCTTGATATTTGTTTATTCTTTGAACTTCTCCAATTAAAAGTAAATATTGTGAGTAGTTTATCTCGATTTCATTCAGGCCAATCCAGGACGTGGATAAACCCCAACCCTTCAATGCCATGACGTGCACACTGCCGTACTCCCCGTTTGCATAGTTGGCCATATCATCCACCCAGCTCCTCGACCAACTTTCTGCCAAGGGGCGGACAAGGACTCCTTCTTCTCGCTTACATTTCGCACGCAATCGGGGCAAAAGTAGTATAGTTCATAGCTTAGGCTTTCCCATTTCCACTCTGAAGCTTTCGCTTTGTATTCGCATCTGTATCTGATTTCCACTTCAATCCAGACAACTCCTCCGGCTCCAACTTTTGGCTGAAACTTTGCTTTTGTGAGTAATTTAATGCCTTTTAAAGCGACAGCGACCAGAACCCCCAAACAACATTCCCTCTATCTCATCGTAGCACTACTTATTCTGTGCATCCTGCTGGAGTTGCGGTGAGTGGCAGTACTTCAGTTTGGTAAAAAAAGATAGTTAGTCGTGAGACCTGTCATATGTATGATGAAATTTTAAGAAATAATGTTGAAGCAGAAGTGGCAGCAGCATTGCACGTTTCTCTCTTGAGAAATCATACAAATATCTTTCGATTTCAGAACACTGTTTTATCTAATTGTGTTATCTCGAGGAAAATAAAGTTATTTTCAAGTTGAGGCAAAGTGAGAGTGAAAACTAACTAACTTGTCTAACAGAAAGTTTGGCTACCATTACAGCACATCTCCCAGGCAACAAACCCCCACCATTTCTACAATTTCCACACAGACACTGGGAATCACGTTTGCAGCTAGCAAAAATATGGAATAATTTTATTTACGTCCCAAACTTTGTAGCCACAAAATCATATGAGTAACTGCCACGTAAAAAGTGGGTGGAAGAAGGTGAACCCAAGCCGTTGCCGTTGCCGTTGCCGTAAGGTGCAGAAACTGGAAAAGCATAAAGACCACGAGTAAAAACTTTATGTGCGTATCCCAGAGACGATTCCAGACAACTGCCGGAGTTAAGTTTACTTTATTTTGGCAGCCAAAACTCCAGCGGGAATGAAATAATAAAAACTCTAATTAATGCGAAATGCGAATGGGAAATATTTTTGAATATGTGCTTGAGTGTGTGAGTGTCTGTCGGTGTTTATATAGAATTAACTGTTGGCATCTATTCCTTGCCACCAGTCAGCTCTGCCTCGATTTGCTCCAGGGACTTGCCCTTAGTTTCGGGCACATACAAAATGACAAAAACCAAGGCTATAATGCAGAACACACAATATACGGAAAATGCGCCATAGCTATTGATCAGAGCTGAGGGAGAACTGATTAAACAAAACATAAACTGCCTAAAAAAGGACTCACAAATCATATCCACAAAAGTTTTGGTGACTATAAAGGTGCAAAGCCAATTGAAAGCGGTGGCCATAGAGGCAGCTGGAGCACGGACACTGGCCGGCATTATCTCGCCCATCATTAGCCAGGGAATGGGTCCAAAGCCCACGGAGAAGCCTAGTACATAGAATCCGGCGGCCAAAAGTGGCAGCCAACCGACACCCGACAAATCCCAACCCTTGTGCTTGCCCAGAAAGTAGATGGCCAGCGTGAGTAGCGTGATAATCATGGTTATATCGGAAATATAAAGCAGTACCTGAATATATCATTAAAATTAGATTATAGCCAACCAAGGATCGCAGATCTCACCTTGCGTCCAATGCGATCAATGACAGCTGTGGCTATAAGAGTGGCCGAAAAGTTGACCACACCCACAATGACCGTGGCAATGGCCGGCTCAATGGTGGAGCCGGCATCCAAAAAGATCTGCTGGGTGTAGAAGATCACCACATTGATGCCGCTCAGCTGCTGGAACAGCATCAGGCCAAGGGAAATGAGAATGGGCTTGCGGTTGCGCTTCTTGAACATGTCCCCGTACGTGCTTTTGGCATTGGCCTTCTCGCCCTGTGTGCTGGCCAGCTCCTTCATCTCTGCATCAATGTCGCCGTGTTTGCCACGCAGCCAGGCGAGCGACTTCTGGGCCTGCTCTGTCTTGCCGCGCGACAGAAGGTAGCGCGGTGTCTCCGGCACGAACAGCATCAGAATGATGAAGGGAATGCAGAAAACGGCCCCAGCGAAGGCCAGAAGGTACCAGTTAAGGAAGGAACCAAATGCATAGCAGAGCAGCAGGCCCCCGTTGCCCAGTAGCGTTGGCATCAGTCCCAAAGATCCACGCACCTGTGGATGCAACGTTTCGCCCAGATAGACGGGCAGGACCATGGTGGCCAGTCCCACGGCCAGGCCGCAGAAAGCGCGACCCGCCAGCACCATGCCAATAACTGTGGCGGTGCCGATCAGCAGCCAGCCAATAATGAACGGCGGTGCCGTTACCATAATTGTCCACTTCCGGCCAATATACATGATCAGCAGGCCGCCCAGAATGCCGCCCACCAGGCAGGCCAGTGGCATGAGTCCCCCCACCCAGGACTCTTGCTGCGGAGTGATAAGGAACTTGCCATCCTTGCCCTTCATCGAGGGCAAGGCCGGAGAGGTGTACGCACCACAGAAACCAGTGCAGAACGAACACAAGGAGACGGACACAGCGACAAGGAGCTGCAGCACGAGGCAGGTGAGGTTTCCCAGTTGGTTGTACCATTAAAAATGCACTCACCTGTCTCCAAGTGAAGTAGGTTGGCTTTTCTTCCCTAACATCATCCTTGGGCGGCATGTTGTAGGTCTGCAAAGAATTGTGTGTAGGTTTTAATATTGTGAATATATACGAGTTGGAAATGGAATGTTTGTGTCTGACTTTGAAGGTATTCCCAATGCAAGTAATTTTCAAACACACAATGGCCCCCTAACTTGTACCACACTGAAAAAACAGTTCAGAACTTGACCATCAAACGACCCTAGTAACTTTTTCTGAAACATTTTGCGGCTGCACATTAAAGTGTTGATGGCCCAGTTGACTGCAGCAACCTTGGGCCAGTCCACTCCATTCGCATTTCCCATTGTTTTGTCTCCACGCCATTGTTTTGAAGCCCGGGCCTTCGTTTGGCCTCTGCCTCGACGACGACGGCTCATTAAAAATTCCATTTTCATTTTGCCCATCATCCATTTTGATTTCATAGTCGAGTGGCTGGCATTGGGTGGGCTTGGATTGGATTGGGTGGCACTCGCTGTCGCAGTCGCAGTCGTGGTACTTTGGATTGGATTGGATGGGAGAGCCAGGACCATGAACTACGCTTTCCAGACTGCCGACACAAGAGTTTTCAAGAGTTTACATTCTTGCACATTGACTTCGCTGAAACTTTCACTTTGGCTTTCGTCTGGCCGTTTGCATTTTTGCAACGCTGGCAATTCGATATTTAATTCATATTCCGCACAGACTCCTCGCCCACTTCCCTGCTTGCAGAGAACGGCAGCGTAATTAAAAAATAAATACGAGAATTATGAAAATTCTCGATATATATACATATTTCGCCGCAAATACGAGTATGAGTGAGCCAAGCCATGCATTCACCATGCATCCGGGACGGGACCGGCCCACGAACTGGCCGCAGTGGCTCAGACCGACGTAGTGCCGGAGGGAGGCTGGTGGCGGCTGAAAACAGTTGCCACAGTTAATTATTTGCCCGAATCGTTTGGCGAACGTGACGTATGCGTAATTTTTCTACCCACGAACGCTTCACTGATGAATTGTTTGCCCAGCGCTCAATCAATATATGTATGCATGCCAACGATATATGCATGTAGGCTACCATGTACAATGTAAATGTGTGCCGCTACATATTTGCACTCGTTTATCCATAAATATATTTATTCATTCACTTTAAAGGTCATGACGGTTCCACACAAATTAAACAACAAAACTGTTCTAGTTTTACTTAAAGCGCAGGTGCCTTAGACTTGACAATCAATTCATTAACTTCATTCATAACAATAACTACGATTAATACACTGACTAGAACATAGCATGGCCGATAAGATAGGGACATGCATCATTGGATCTGGCAATTGGGCCACGATTATAGCGCGTAATGTCGGCAGGAATGTGGCCTCAATGTCCAACACAATGGAGCCAAAGGTCTTTATGTATGTGTACGAAGAAATAGTCGATGGTCGCAAGCTTACAGACATCATCAACACCACACACATCAATGTGAAGTACATGCCTGACTTTGAGTTGCCGCCAAATATTGTAAGGGTCATTAGATCCATTGGCGGATTCATCTCGCAGAACCCTTTTTTGTATAGGTAGCTGTGGATGATATTGTGACTGCTGCCAGGGACTCCGACATTATCATATTTGCCATACCCCCGACCTTTGTGAGCAGCTGCTGTAAGACTTTGTTGGGCAAGGTGAAGCCCACGGCGCATGCCGTCTCTCTCATCAAAGGATTCGAGCGGGGAGACGATGGACAAATCATTCTGATCTCTCAGATCATTATGCGGCAGCTGAAGGTTTCCTGCTCCGTTATGGTGGGTTGCAATTTGGCCCACGAGATAGCGAATGATAACTTCGCTGAAGGCACTGTGGGCTGTCGGGATCAGAAGTACTACCGCGTGCTCCGTGACATCTTCAAGTCGCCCACGTTTCGTGTGGTGGTAACCGAGGATGCTGACTGTGTGGAGATCTGCTCCACTCTGAGGGTGAGTTTCAATCCCCTCTTAAAGTGCTTTCACTTTCAATAATCCCTTAGAACATTATTGCATTTGCTGCCGGCTGCTCTGATGGCATGGAACTGAACGAGAACACCAAGGCGGGCATCATTCGCAGGGGTTTCCTGGAGATGCTGCAGTTTGTGGATGTCTTCTATCCGGGCTGCCGCATGGGCACCTTCTTTGAGGCCTGCGGCATATCCGATCTGGTCACCAGCTGTTATGGTAATTTTTTTTGCCTTAAATACAAACATAAATTAAGCTAAGGAAATGTTATTCCATAGCCAATCGCAATCGGAAGCTGGCGGAGGCCTTTGTGAAAACTGGAAAACCTCTGAGCGAACTCGAGCATATACTTATATCGGGCCATGAGCCCCTGGGTCCAGTCACTGCCGAATTGGTTCACATTCTGCTCAAGAAAAAGGGATTGGTGGATAAGTGCGTTTGTGCAGCTTTTAGTTTTCGTCTTCTAATGGATTTTAACTCTCCCCCTTGGCAGATTTCCACTATTCACAACAGTGTACAAGATTTGCATGGGTGATCTACCGCTGACGCGTCTCGTGGAGTCGCTGTGTCAGGCCAGTGAAGATATGTAAGATATTCCTAATCGGCTTTGGTATTTCACGCTAATCGAAGTATTTTTTCCATTGCAGCTTCCATCCGCAACACACTTTCCAACTTTGAAGGCATATATTTTTAGCAGTTGAAAATAAATAAAAACCAAACAGAACAAACAGCAATTTACTTGATTCGTTTTTTATATTATGCAGTGAAATGGGGCATATAAAGCCTTGGTTATACCGGCAAATGCAGGACTCAATATACAAACAAAGCCCCTCGACATCTGCATTGTACAAGTATTGTGTGCGTCTTTTCTTTCTGCAGTTCAAGTGTTCCTTTGCGGAGAGTGCACTCCATTGAATGCACCAACGCTCCGAGCACTTGTTGGACTGTTCTGATGACTCGTACAACGGAAATCACTTCAAACAGAGGCTCGCTCGCTCGCTTGGCAACCAGAGGGCTTTATGTGTTTCCTCACAAAATGCTTTCATATTGTTTCTCGTTTCTCAAAACTGTACACACAATAGTTTTTCCATTCTTCGTCTAGATGTGGTATTGTACTGCAGTTGAAGTGCTCCCCAATCGAAATTGAGGAAATGGGAGCAACCACTGGAGGACATGTCAAGACGCCCCTCCTCAAAACCGAGCCACACACTTTCAGGGTTCAATCAACTCTGGCACGATCTATTGAATTTAAATCAAACTATCGTAGAGCATTCATTCGACAGTTCATTTCAATCGACAAAGGGAAGCATTTCCAAAATGTTCTCAACCGGCTGCAATATTCTGTTGACTTGCGCCGCTTCGATTTGCTTCATTACCATCGCCTGGAGGCTGATCGAACCGCAGGATGACATCATAGTTATCGAGTCCAACATGCTGCTGAAGAGAGCCAAACACATAATGTATGAGACTCTGTACTACTTCCGCGAGGATCTGCGTCCAAAGGCACCACAAAATTGGTTCGAGCGCCACATCGTTTGGAAATTTCGAATGCTTTTCTAAGGGGATACTAATTATTTGATTGCAAATACCCAAAAAATATACACAAGGGCGATTAAACAAATCAAAATCATGCTGCAAAACTCTACAAAGTCATCGTACACATCCCTAGATTAATCCACTCGATTCGATTGTTGTGCAATAAATTTTTTATGCAATTCATTTAGTTTCTAGCTTTTGCATTTTCTGGCGGCATAATTAAATGTAAATGAAAATGACAAAGGATTAGCGCGTGGTCTGATTGCATGCGGATCATACAAAGGGGATTTGTTGAAATGTCAAAATTGCTCAATTTGATTATGCCACCAAACACACCATTTAAGCCATTCTGATGGCTAACAATTTTATTTGATTGTTGCATTGTTGTCAACAGTTTTACTTTTCAATTGCTCTTTTTTCAACAGCTAATGGCATAAACAAGCAGCATAATTGATAAACAAAAAAACGTTATTAAAAGAAGGAATGGAAAGGCAAAAGAGTCACAACAGAAATCCCTACATTTCCAGATACAGAGCCACTAAACATTGTTTAATTTCTGATATTTATTCTACGGTTAGAACAACATACCAACAGAAATTACTCGTATCTGTTCGAAAGGGAATGCAATTTCTGTGCAGATTTATTTGAAATTTAATTTTTAGTAAAAACTAGCAAATATTCGCACATTCCAATTGCTTTATTAGTTCGTTTTGCATTTTCAGTTTGGTGCAAATATGGAGCTTACGTGTGGAGTTGTTGCAAGCGCAAAATTGGTAGCTTAAAATGGAAATGAAATTCCACAACTGTCTGGCGGAGGAGGCGTTCTGTTTCGGACGCCGCTGGCTAAACAAATATGCCAGTGCCCCGGGGGCAGAGCAAATATAACTAGACTAGCCCTCGGGTGCAGTCAGTCGGACATGGAAACCCGATGAAAATTTGCATATCAGCCGGCAACCAGAGCGGTACAAACTCGTGCCATATTTGCCCATTTCTTGTTGCATTACTGGACGAAGGGAGCTCTGGCTTAAAGCCCTCTGACTCGACTCGTAGTTCGTTTTTGCAGATAATTACACGGTAAATTTGGCAAAATGTGACGCCCAATAGCAAACAAGATGCCACCGAAGACTGAAACAAGTTGCACGTACATATGTATCCGTGTATACAGATGCTCGTAGTGGCTGCTGCAAAAACAGATACGAGTAGTAGCACGCTTTGTGCCACAGTTACACCTTCCCGAAACGAGAGAGAGAGAGAGAGAGAGATAGAGGGAGTAGAGGGAGAGAGCGAGAGCGATGTGCAAGCACTTCAAAAAATAAATAACAATTTGGTACGTTACACACGTCTCTGGCTTATGCAAACGTATCTGTATCGTGCTCCCTCTCCAGCTGTGTGTGTGTGCCTAAAAAGAATACTTCATTTCATTTCGTGTTGAACATGGCCAAAAGCCACCACTCCCACCCACTCCCTGTGCAAACACCACCGACAAATGGCAGCAGCAGTGGGGTTGGTGGTGGCGCCGCTTTGTTGATTTGGTTATTGTGGCTGCCAGTCTTGTCTTGTTTGCCCTCAAATTGAACAAATAGCTAAAACAATCTCGGTCTAGTAAAAGATTCCTTCCTTCCTGGTCTTGCATATTTGCTACTGTCTTACAAGCTCCTAAGCCATAGAATGTCCTAATCAGCCAAGAGCTCTTATTTGTCACTCAATTTGCCACATCGGGTCACCACCGTCGGGGAAGTTCATTCCACAGAACCATAGGGAATCATTTACGATACACTTTTCCCCTTTATCAACACTCTTTCGAAATGTTTGTCGTATCCGTTTTTAAAATAATCGAAGCACCTCCATTCCGTACAAATTGAAATGTTCCATAGTTTTGGTCAAATTCGCAGTATAAACACATAAAAATTGGTTGTAGAAATCAAAAGAGCAAGCCTACAAATATCGTCTTTCTCGTGTCTCATTCGGCGGCCACATGGATGTGCTCTCTATCACGCAGAAGGTGCTCGTACGCCGCACGGATGGACGGGTCCATTTGGCGAGTATCATCAAGCTGGATGGCGGAGTCAACAACTCCGTAACCGTGGAGTGGTGCGAGGGCGATTGCATGCGTGGCAAGGAGATTTCACTGCCTCAGATCATCGAAATGAATCCGGAAATCTTCGAGGTACAGCGAAAAGAACAATCTGAACAGCGCAAAGGGCACTTGGCAGGCATGGTGCCCATTCCACCCAGAGCTACCACAATGAGCGCCACGAAGCTGTGGAACACCCTGATGCAACGTCTGCCGGCTGGCGGTACACCCATCCCGATGAGGCGCCTGAAGGTGGGCAGTGCCACGCCCAGACAGCGCTCGCCCAGCCGGCAGGAGCGGCATCAGCAGCGGGAGGTTCGCGGTGGATCTGATCGGTGTGACTCCAACTGGGACACGGCCAGGATGATCCACTTGTATCGGCTGCAGATGGAGAGCCGGCCACTGGAGGATCTTGGCTTTCCGGGACCCCTCAAGCGGCACGGCATCATGGTGTGTGTGCGAAAGCGCCCACTCAGTCGGAAGGAGCTGGCCGAGCGCGAGCTGGACGTGATCAGCATGCCCCGTGCGGACATGCTGGTGGCGCACTCGCCGCGCCGGCACGTGAACCTGGTGCGATTCCTCGAGAACCACAACTTTCGCTTCGACTGCACCTTCGACGAGGCCTGCTCGAACGCCACCGTCTACAACTACACGGCGCGTCCGCTGATTCGGCACATCTTCGACGGCGGCATGGCCACGTGCTTCGCTTACGGCCAGACCGGGAGCGGCAAGACCCACACCATGGGCGGAGAGTTCACGGGTAAGCAGCAGAACGTGATGGACGGCATCTATGCGATGGCTGCCAACGATGTGTTCTGCACTTTGGAGGAGCCGTCGAATGCCAGCCTGGGACTGAAGGTGACCTGCAGCTTTTTTGAGATCTACGGATCGCGGATCTACGACCTGTTAACGCCTGGCAAGGAGCAGCTACGCGTCCTCGAGGATGGCCACCAGCAGGTGCAGGTGGTGGGACTCGCCGAGCGGCCGGCGCGCAACACCGCCGATGTCCTGGCGTTGTTGGAGCTGGGCAACTGTTTCCGGACCTCGGGCCAAACCTCGGCCAACTGCAAGTCCTCACGCTCCCACGCCATATTCCAGATTGTTCTGCGCTCCGCGGAGACATTTCGTCTCCATGGAAAGCTTTCGCTAATCGATCTGGCCGGCAACGAGCGGGGAGCAGACAACTCCAGTGCGGATCGCAGGACACGCCTGGAGGGCGCCGAGATCAACAAGTCGCTGCTGGTGCTCAAGGAGTGCATCAGGGCCTTGGGTCGCCAAGCGTCCCACATACCCTTCCGCGGCTGCAAGCTCACACAGGTGCTGCGCGACTCCTTCATCGGCAAGAAGGTGAAGACCTGCATGATAGCGACGATCTCGCCGGGTCTGCGCTGCGTGGAGCACACCCTGAACACCCTCCGCTATGCGGATCGCGTCAAGGAGCTCACAGCACAAACAGTGTTCCCAAAGGCTCGCCTGGCTCGAGCCAATTCCATGGAGGCAGCCCCATCCTTGTCGGCTAGCAGCCTGCAAATGCATTGCCTACCTGATATCATTAGTCCCACCCAGGCCTCGCAATCCCTGACCAATCTGGAGTGGTTTGTCTCCTCCACATCGCTGCAGGACGCAGAAAACCGGTCGACTCGTCGATCCCTGGATATGGAGACTCTGACTTACTGCAAAAATCCCAAAGAGAACAGAAGACCCGAACAGAGGCAGTCAGCGAAACCGGAGGTGACCCCCAGGAACTCGGAGGCATTCCAAGATGCCTCGCTGATGATGGCCAAAGCCTTGGACTTGGTTAACAAATCCCATGGTTAAGATTTCTAAGACATGATTTCTACAACACACAAACATATCCATATAACAAAATTTGGATCTGAATAAATAGTTTTATTGGGAATTAAATTAGAAATTAGAGCTGTTTTGTTACCTTAAAGCTATCTCCCGTTTTACCTACACTTGCCGCTTCATACTTAGTTCATTTGTGTGCCAGGGCCTAGGCCTTTAGCTGCTAAAGACACACACACATACACAGTTCGTGCGCCTTCGACTACATTTTCCATGCTGAACTTCAACTAAGCGCAAATATGTTCTGCATAGTTGCGCATTAAGCCAAAAACTTACTTTTTCCTTTCAGTTTTTCTCTCGGTTTTCCTTTTTATTTTTATTTTTTTGCGTACGCATATCTGCTGGATGGGTGGAGACGGGAAGTGGCTCCTTTGACAGCTGTCAATATACAATATTGGGGATTATGATGGTGCAAAGACACGTCTTACGACAAAGCTTTGTGTCAATATATTAAATTATGGCTTACGGCGGCTTTGCCCTAACTCCCAGCTCTCCCTCTCCCTCTCACTCTGACTCTCTTTCTCTGCTTACTTTTTCTCCCACTTTTACTTTCCCTTTCTCTTTGGTTCTTTATTTCTATATCTGCCTTGACTTCTTGGCTTCTTTTTTCGCGTAAATCCTCCTGCATAAATGCCTAAGGGCCGACTGAATATGGATGAAGCAGGCAAACTTGTTTTATTCCAATACGTTTCACATTCATTTAAATCGAAAAGATTATTTATTGGCTCAGAAGTATCAGTATATCAGTTTGCAGCAGCATTTCAATTTGAATATTGAGGATTTTATTCAATGAAGATGTTTTAACTGCACTTGAAATACATATTCATTAAAATATAAATTAATTTACAACTAATTTGAATTTGGCACTCATCTTCAACGATTTAATGTTTGCAATTTATGTTAATTCAAGTCCCTGGCGGCTCTCGCATGGTTAATCAAAAGCGTCTTTAATCTTATGTCAAGTTATGTAAATAAACAATTACGAGCGTTTATGTATGCACACTCCTACAAGCACACTGGCACACACAGGAGCACAAATTTTGCGGCTTAAAGTTAATTCATTTCGCAAGTGTTTGCCTAACCTGGCATTTAAACAGCAGCTAGTGAGATGTGGGGCGAGAACACCCCCCAAATGGGTTCGCTTATACCATTAGCAGTGCTACCTAAATAAGTAAGTAAATTCGATATAGGCATATGCAAATACATACGTACAAGTGTGTGTCAAGAGCAAACAAAAGCGGAAGGAAGCGCGCTCAGAATCAGTCAAGTGCAAACATTTCAATTTGGGTAAACTGATAAGTCGCATTAATGTAAACTTAACGTGGTCGAAACAAAATAGGGACGATAACTCAAACACATCTCTTGATTGAAAGCTTAAAGCAGTCGTCCCACGCTGGTATTCTTTCAATCCCACTCCCCTCCTCTCAGCATATCGATTACTTTGCTTCTAATGCACTTTGCAGTTCCAGGACTTCAACCTTCGCCAGCAACTTCAACCGAAACCGTTTTCCACAAAAACTTTGCACGCCCCAAGGAGAAGGAATAGCAGAGATTTAGCTGACAGAGTGCCCAGCTTGAGGGCGCAATATCAATGAAATATAGGAAAATAATATCAAAGAAATTTATAGCAAACACAAAGATTAAAGGGAGAATTATTGTAATGGTCAGGAAATTAAACTTCGTATTTTTGTAATGTACCTTAAAATGCATTTAAATAGGCAACTGTTGATGTCGATTATTAAGCGCAAACATATGCAGCTATTTACATGTGGCCGTTGAACATTATTTCGACAAATAAAAATGTGTTTTGAATGAGTGGCTTAAGCACTCCTTTGGCACTTCCCTTCCGGCAATTCCTCATTTCGCAGGATGTTTTATACACATGTACAAATGTGTGTATGTTTGCACTGATAATTGTTCTGCTAGGACTTTGTCGTTGTCATTGTCCGGCCAATAAATTGTTGGCAGCTGCATGTTTGTTAAGCCCCACCCACACGAGGCCCTTTCCCTCGCTGGTAAGCCCCTGTCGGTTCTGTTTGCCTCCTGGCAATGGACAACACTGACTCATGTCCGTATCCTGTCTGCTGCCGTCCTGTCCCTTCTGTCGACACTTCAACTGCTGTACTGAGCTTGGGGCGAGTTATTTATGTTGGGAATTACAGTTTCAGCAAAAACAATTATTTTTTGGAGGCGAGCATACGATAAATAAGATTTCCATCTTTTCGGCATGCACTGAAGAAACCGTTTACGGCATGCATTTGTCGTAGCTTTCATTTTGAATTTGAATTTCCATAAATTGGTGAATCACAAAATGCTCCCTTAAAGGCTCTTGCAATAATTGAAATATCCTTATTTAAGCTCCTCCTCCTCCTTTTGGCTTAAGCCACGGCGAGAGCCGTCGTCCAGCTGAGGCGGCCAAGGGGCGATGCCTTTTGTCTTAACCCAAATTGTTCGCCATTAAGCCGTCAAGTGCTAAACATGCAAGCGATTCTGAATTCAGTTCTCCTCTGCGCCTCTCCTCCTCCGCTCTCTTTCTCCCATTCGATTCGCGTGCCACAGTATGGAAAACGTCAGAGAGAAATGTGCAAAGATAAAAACGAACTTTGCATATTTACAAACACTGTCAGACGTGGGTTAAAGTCCATTAAAAAAATGGTGTGAGATGAAAGAGGCAACAGGGGCAGGAAAAGGGTTTAATTTCAATTTTCACTTGACCATTTTTGCAATTCCCTTACAGAGGGCATAGAGGAAGGCCTATGAAAGTTATCACTTGGGTTCGTGGCTTTGATTTATTACCATTATTTATTGTTCTGTGGAAATAGTTGAATATTCTTTGAGCCATTAAAAAACCATTCTTAGTGATGCATGCATCCAATTCCATTGATATCCTTAGCTAAATATCTTAAAGTGCATTCTGAAATATGAAAGAAGCTAAAATATGGTTGATCTGATTACATGGCAATGGCATCCGCTTTAAGGATATTGTCATTCCTCTGGCCATACAGCAAAGTGGAAATGTGCGAGAAATAACAAGCGAAAGAGCAGCAAACTGTGACTGCTGAACCACGGGCGGTGGGCCATGGCATGCCTGCAACAGCCACTATAGTCGCATACTCTCGTACTCGTATCGCATCGCCCCGAAGAACTTGACAAACATCAAGTTGGGTTGCACTGCCACATGTCCTTGCAAGCAAACGTATGTCTGTATGTTGCCCTATGCTCATGGGTGTGTGTGAGTGTGTGTACACATGTCTGTGCATGCGTGCGCGCTAGTGTGCTTGTGTTTGTCACGCTAACCTCAAAATTGCCGCCAACAATTTAACAAGCAGACGTTGTGTGAAAAATATGTCAAACAGAAGGCGAAGGCGCGGTGGCGGTGGCGGCAGCGGTGGCGGTGTTGGCGTCGGAATTTCGTTCCTTTCTCTCATTTTTTGGCCAGCTTTCATACGAAAATTGCGTTAGCACACAACACACACTGGGATACGCAAGGACGCAAGGACACGAGGACACTCAGACATGTCCCCATAGTCGAATTACCAACATAAAAAGCGGCTAACAGACACACAAGCACACACACACATACAGACAGACACGCTGACACCCATATATACCAGGGTAGGGCAAACATTTTCCCAGCCACTTTTGAATTATGCATGTCTGCCACACATGACTCGAGTCCCTCGCTTCTCTTCCCGCTCTCTCTCTCTCTCTCTCTGTCTCTGTCACGAAGAAAAATATACATATTCACCAAAAAATAAAATGACAAAATATGCAAACGGGAGAAGGCCCCCCACAAACTATTCCTGGAGTTTAACCAGCGTGGGGCTCAGCAAAGCAGGAAGGATGTGTTTTGATATTATGGTGTCCCAAGCCTCATAATGACTGACGCCCAGACTCCTTTACCGAATGCAACTGCGAGTCCTACTTTGATTACCCACAGAGTCCACAAGTCCAGAGGTAAGGTAAGCCGATCATGGGCCTCAATCTTGGCACAAATAGACCATAGCAGAAAGCTCATTTCAAAATCAATTAGAAGCCCATCGCATCAGGAAAATCTCATTTGCCTGGCATCATTTATGGCTCGCAAATAGGGAAAACTCAGTGCTAGCAATTCAAAGGGTTGCACCAGCAAGCCAAGCAAAGAGATCAAGTACCCTCCTCCCATACAGCAACGTACGAGTGAATAAATGATACAAATTGGTTACCAATCAATAGACAGCACTGAATCTAACAAGCCCATAATGTCACATTCATTCGTCCTCCTGTTGCAAATACAATCCTACTAACAGTATAGAGAGAGGGGGCGGATGGGGCAGTTTAACAGCAGCAATCAGAAAACAGTAATTAAATGGAAAACGCACTCGAAAAGTCAGCCGAGTCAAGGAGTAAGAGGAGCAGGAGGAGCAGGAGGAGCAGAAGGAGGCACAATCGCGTGACTTTGAGGCCACCCCCAAGCGCTCACCAAAAATACACACAAGCAGCTATACTCGAGTGCTGCTCAAGTATGAATTTATGTATACGAGTATATTCTTGTACTTGTACATGATTTCTTTTTTTATAATTTTAATTTGTGGCAACCTTGGCCCAAACGATGGCCTTGACAGGGGCCTGAAACTGGGACTGGGACGGGAGATCGCTCGAGTTGATTTTGAGTTTACCGTGTTTGCTGTTGAATAATAAATTCAGTTATTGATTTCCTTCCAAAGCAAAAAAACAAAAGAACCCAGAAAATTAAACTCAAACCGGAACCGGATGATTGGATGATGGGATGACGGCGCCCACAGACTGTGCAACTTTATGGACTCGACTCGTTTGGGGGGTTGGCTGCAAATGTACTCATCTGGGGGCTGCTGGAGTAAAGTTCTTTGGTTTACTTTATGATCTTGGCACTTGTTGTTTTCACTCCCTAAGAACAACATCATTTTGGCCAAACAACAATCAACTACTGGCCCTTCCCCGCCACTGCCCCTCCCTTTCGAAGGGATGGTCATGTATTCATGTGTCAGTGGAGAGCAGCGGAAGGAAAAGGAAAAGTGTTGGCAGGAAGCAAAACTTATTTTCCGTTTGTCAAAATGTAATAAAGTGCAAACAGCAGCAAAAAATAATGTGAACACATAGAAATCACAAAAAGTTTTTCCTCTCAGTTCATACATATACAACATAGACGTTATGTGTGTTGGCTGGCTCTCCACAGTCCTATTGTTTTATTATTGTTCACCCTTTTTGTTGAATGCCACGAGTAGTAGGGGGGAATGAATACTTGAACTTGGCATTGACATGGCGTGGACAGCACAAGTCCATGGGGCAAATTGTATCTTATCAACGGAAGAGCATAAAACTTTTGCTTCCCTTGTCTTGGGGAAAGTATAAACAGTCCGCAAATACACGCACAATTAAAGCTATTATTATATGTTGAACTAAGACGAACAGTTTTGTATCTGATTCGGTTGATGGGTGAATCCCGAATAGGGTTGTATAAGAAGATGTTTCAAAGATGACTGATGAAAGCAGCCTGAAATATCCTTAAAAGGCCCACACCACGGACAGCACCACGGCCTCTAAAGTTCCTTTGACATACCACAAATGGCGTTTGCTTCCATTTAACATGTCAACGCTCTGCAAATCTTTAAATTTCTGCGTGTTTTTTTGTGTGTTTTCCCATTGGCCCCCAATTGAAACAAATATCAATTTGGCCTCCCTCCTAGACATACGCTTTAGGTAATGAGGGGCGTGGCAGTGTCTGGCTGCCAGCACTCCAAATACCCCAGATATATTTTATATATATAAATATAATATATACGATACACCCCCAAAAAGAAACAGTAGATTCCTCAATTGATTTTGATTGTTTTTCGCCCCAAGGGCAGGACACCGAAAGAGGCGAAAAGACAACGAAAACTGTATTGATTTATTTTTTTTGAGCTTTTGTCTCTCTTTGGTGAAATTTGAAACGTGCAAATACCGCATCTTTTAACTATAGTTTTGTTAGTTTATTGGTGTGGGTTTATATACATATGCCGCCAAGTTAAAAACTAAATATTTTTCCTCACAAAAAGTTTTCAATTTTCCATTTTATTTCATTTCAGTTTCCACTGACGGTGTTCGCTTTCACCACGAAATGAGAAAACAAAATTGTAGAAAGGCTTCTGGGGATGAGCGACTAGCAGATACCTCGGGTTCTCTAGTTGATAATATCTACCTCTGGTAATCCACACGAGTATAATGAATATACTCTTCTATTCTCAAAAGAACGGGTATAACAATTTCACTCAGAAGCTAAAGGCGGCAAGTGGGTTGGCAAAGGTTAACTGCAACTTATGCAAATGCCTTATGCACCAAAGAATCTCCCCCAATTCACGCTGCAGCCACCACCACCTCTCTTCTTTATTGTTTTCTCTTTCTCTCCGAGAGAAAGAGAGAAGCCAAGTCAAATAGATGGGAAAAATAAAGCGAACTTTTTGTTAGTTTGGTTTAAGTACCGTGGAAAAGGTTGTAGGAGACTTTTTGGTGGGGCGGCAGGGGTCAGTTCTGCTTGACTCAGTCCTCCCGGGCAGCCCCTGCCCTTAGCTGCCCTTTGTTTCCCAGGGAAATACACACAGAATGGAATTTTTAGTTGGTTCAAATAACTCAAATGGCTGCAGACGAAAAGGAGAAAAATATTTCCCTCATTTGCATTTTACAAGAAGTTTTTCCCAACGGCTGTTAAATGGTAAGGGGATGAATCGTTCTTTGGATGTAGAAGAATATGGCTAACAGTTAACCAAACATTCCTTAATCTTCCATCAGCTGAAATGAATCTTTGGGCACTCTCCTCTGTCTTTTCCCCCTTTTGAATGCGAGAGTCGAGTCGAGCCAATTTGTGGCCACTAATTCGGCCTCTGAATAGTCACTTGAAAGAGCGTGGAAGAGTCTCTCAGAGAGAAAAGGAAGTCTTTCAGGGAGTAGAATGAGAGACTACTGGGGGAAGTGTACTCGTACTTTGGTAGACTTTTAACGATGTCATTGCAATAAACTTGAAGCTGCCTCAACCTCATACTTCTTCATATTCTTCTTTTTTAGCCTACACTCCCAGCCCTGCCACCATTTTCCAGACATTCCCCCACTCCACCCGCATTTCCTTTATCAATTACGCTACCAATTTTTTTTTTTTTTAATGATTTCGACTGCAGTTTTGTGTGGTTCGGGTCCAGCAGAAGTCTCGGTCTCGTTTCCTTGATTTTCTTTCTTTTCTTGGTGCTTTTGCGCTTTTCTTTTGCTGACAAGTGCACATTTTTCTTGGCTCTAACCAGCCCTCACTCCACGCTACCCCTACTCCTACTTTTATTGCCAAGAAAAGCGGAAACTTTATGCAGAGGCACAGGGCCCAAAGAAAAAATATAAAACTTTGAAGAAACAGGAAGCGGAAAAGGAATAAATATTTGTATTTTTTTCCATATAGAAGAAAGTTGAGAAATGCACTTTTCTGCTGTAAAATGTTCTTGGCAAGTTTTCCCCTCCTTATTGATTCTCCAAATAAGTTGAAGTTGAAAATTTACCTAATAATTAGTTGGCAAATATTATTAATTATCTTCGCTTTAGGTCTGCACCAACATCAATCCAACTAATTGCATGCCCATTTCTTTATTCTATATTTCTTTATTCTCAGGCAGGGGGGAAATTCTTTTAGCATCTCTTGAATCTCACTTTTTCTAGACAACTTTCAGCCATGTATGGAAAAGCATGAGTTCTGTTTTCTTTGATGTAGGCTTTCTATGAATCCTTTTCTCATTTTTCCCCCATTTGCTTTCTGTTTTCTGCTTTTCCCCCAATTTCTTTCTCTGTTAGTTTTATGTTCTAGTTTTTTCTCAAAGTCCTCATGGGGCTTATCGCACGGCGATGATCGCATATGATAAATCCTACCTCAAATATGAAACGTATTCAGGGAGAAGGACTTTGCGTTGCGTCTGACTTGAATACACATTGGCTGACTGTCTGTGAGTGTGCGATTGTGTGTGGCTGTATTCTTGTGTGACTGTGTGTGTTCAGTATATGCGGCTATATGCTTGTGTGTATCTTCAACTTGTTGCAAATGCTTATCAATTAATAAAAATCATTGCCTACTTTTCTGCGCGTTGGCTTCGTCCTCTTTGCCCGGCTCTCCTCGAGGGAATTTTTCGCCTTGGGTGTTTGAATACTTTACTTAAATAAGGGTATACTAGCTTTAGGATTATCAGTTATACTTATAGCTGTCCTGTAAAGTCATAACCGTTTGAAATATAAGACTTTGAAGTACTGTTAACTCCATTTGGGTATCCTTAACTTGACCTAGAACACTTCCAACAAATTGGTACATGTTTTCAATTCATCATCCCTTCATATTTTATATGTATTTCTGACAGAGTATTATACCAATCGGTGAGGTTCTTGTTGCTTCATTAACCATTCCCTCTACATTTGGAATTCTTATTTATGGTGAGCATTCGGCGTAATCCACCATCATTTATACCAATTTGCGGCCAAATAGTTGCCATATGTGAACCATCTGGGAGGCGCTTAAGCAGCGAAGAGGCGGCCTCAGAGGACCACAGCCAGAGCTTAAGCAACAGTCGGTGGTCTTTGATGAGGCGCTGGCACTGAAGTGGAGTTGTCAGTGATTTATGCCGAGATATTTACTGATCTCTATCTAACGACTCATTTCAGTGGCATACACAAAGGCATGTCAACAGCACTTGATACATTTTGCAACCATCTTTAATAAGGGTATGTGTGTATATGCCTTAAAACTGTTTCCCCATTTTTTATTTATGAACTTGACTTTCGGCCTGATTGCTTTTCAATTAACGCAAAACATATAAAACAGTAATGCAGCTCATAAATCATACAATAATGAAACAAGCGTTCTCATAATTGTGTTTACATATTAAATAGTTTCCGGTTGTAAACTGTTGGTAAACACACCCACCTAGACCACACTCGAAGGCCAACTGGCATAAATTATGCCCCAAAAATTAAACATTGCAGCACCTAAGGTCAGCAAAACCAAGGTTTGCCTAACCAAATTGGCGGGAAAGTTAACTAGATTTAAATAAATAAATTTGCAGCATTAAAACATAAAGGTTTTTATAAACATTTATGAGTAACCAACAGATTCGGGACAAACTAATTTTGTTGGGAACTCGAGATAAAAACCTCCATTGACTTTTGCCGGATTTTCATGTAGTTTTTTTTTATATTTTTGAAGGCCATGCGCTGACAAAAGATTCTTTAAATAAAAAACACGAATAGAACGGTTTAAAGCATTTCCGACGTGGTTTGGAAATAAAGCAAATAAAGCGGCAGGGAAAGTCCTTAAAGGACTTTCAGCAACTAATTCACTTGGAGAGGTCGTAAAAAGGGGAAATGGAATAAATTAATAAGGCACACACAAAAACCCCAGATCTGGCCAGCTGTTGCCCAGACTTCGAGGGTTTTCCTTTCTTTTTCCGAGTGTCCCACTTGGAGTGCGGAGGCGTAATTAATAAAGTTATTACCAGGAGCTAAGGGACCCGGACCACTACCAGCACTGTACTGAATATCAGGATACAGCTTACATGTGGACACCATTAAGTTGTAATTATGGTCGGTCCTCACTTCTCGGTTCCCTCAAAGGCCTACAGGTTGTGCGGTCCGAGTTTATTGGCAAACTTATAAGTGCCAGTGGTTTTTAGGCAATTGGAAACTGCATTTGCCGTTCCTGTACAAACAAACACACACGCGAACGAGTAGTGATTGCAATTTGTCAGAGCGTACACTTAATGGAGCACCATGTGGAGCTGTTCATGGAACCGTTTTCGCTGTTAAAGCTCTTGCGCTTTCATACAATTTTGGGCAAGTGGGGCAGGGATAAGAGAGCAGTATCGTCCTTATTTTTAGTTATTCAATTAATAATTAATTCAAAGAACATTATATTTATTTTCTGACTAATTTTTAAACCCTTGCACGAGTTTCCTAACCTCATATTATAGTTTTTAACTACAGTTTGAACATATTTAATAAGTCTATGCAAATTATACAGTACCTAAACGCTCAAGCAATGTCTGCGAGGGCAATGTTAGAACTCCCCCAGACAAAAATGTGACCCAATAACAGTCCAATCGTCATATTTCGAGTACAAGGGATGCCACACACAAAAACAGCCGCAGGTCATACCATAACCGAGGCAATATTCGAATGTTTTTGCCAGTGACGGCAATGGATAGGATTCAGAGCTCTACCCACACATGAAGCACGCTCAAAAAACATAGAAACACAACATACACACATACGAGTATGCATCCGGATGAGTATGTTCATTACAAGCGCCTACGCAATTGCCATCTGCTGGCTGACAAGCTAATAGAGCTTATTGAAAAATGATTGCATACTTTTCGGCGACACCAAACGGAACGAACCACAAAAGAGATGAGAGGGATGCCACCCCACACCACCCACACCCATCTGTAGACAGATAGACAGAAGCTATATCTGCCATAATGATTTATGCTGCCACATTCCATTTATTGCACATAATTCGTGGTAAGCTCCCACTACCCTGCGTCTCTGGGGCATTCATTTATCTTAGCATTTGGTGAATAATCGAATACAATTTTTTAGTGTCGCTTAAATAATATTTATTTACAGTGAGCGTCAAAAGTATAGCATGGCACGTAGTTCACCTAGCCCAAAGCGGGCTAGCCCCAGCCCACTCCCAAAAGTGCTAATGTGAGCGGTGAGCGAAGAGAGGTGGGTGCGGGGGTAGGCCAGGCAGGCCAGGGGCCAAGGCAGACTTGTCGTTAACATATTGTGGTATATTTATTTTCTTTCATGCCGTCGACATTCACGTTGCATGTCAAATTCGCCATCTAGTCGACACAAACAGTATAAAAAACCCACAGAGAAAGAGAGCGCTAAAAGGACAGAACGACAGAGAGGGAGAGGGAAAAAGCAGTCGAAGTAAACGAATTCCTTTTGTACGTGCCTGACATTTCATTGTTTTCGTTGCGGAAGAGAGAGCTTCGTCGGAATGTGGGCGGAGGCAAAAGGCAGGTGTGTATGGGAGAAGGGAGTATGGCAAGTGCGGATCGGAGGTGGATTCCGGATGGCAAGACCCACGCACCATCATTGTCAGAGCAACCTTCAAATGTCGCCTCAAAACTGAGCCCGATGTCGATACAAGTTTCGATATTGTTGCCGTTCTCTGCCGTTTCCGATACTCTAACGGAAGGCGGGTTATGCTGGGATATGTGGAAAGGTTGAAGAAGTCACAGAAGATCAAGATCTACTGATAGAAGAGGCCTATCAGTACAATATATTTTCGAGTACGAGGGATCGTTGCAATTACCAGGCAGGGTATGAGAATATTAAAGAATTTACCTTTCAACCCAAAAATGTCGATGCCTATGTGCGTGTGATGGTGTTCTTGTGTAAGTGCGCTTCTATGTGTGTTAGTGTGCTACTAAATGTGTGCGTTTGTATCCGTGTGTATCTTATTCGGCGCTATCGCAATGTGGCATGTCAATTTATTTGTCAAAGAAGAAAAATAAGGCAGGTAAAAGTGTAAGCGGAGCAAAGGAGAAATAGCAATAGCTAAAACATAAAACCGTCAAAGATACGACACGATGACGAGGCTGGAGAAAGGGGGGAGAAAGAGACACGACATAGAGACGGGGAAGAAGCCAAAGAGGAAGGAAGAAAACAATGACAGCCTCAAGTTGTTACCCATTGAGGTGCTGTATGTGTGAGTTTCTCTGCATGTGGAAGTCTATGCTTCGTTATGTCTGTGTGGCAGCTTTAAGCACTCGAGGGCGATGCCTGGCAGCAAAGGTAATCGATATTTATAGTTATGGAAATCGCAACACGGCTGCCTAGAGAAAGGGCAAGCGAGTGCGGAGGAAACTGAGTAAACTAGAGTGAAAAGAGAGGGGAAAAGGGAAAGAGTGTATGAGGCAAATCGACCATTGGTTGAACATCACGTTTGTCCCAAGATAAGAAATAATATCGTACGTTTCCATGAAAATATACACATAAAGTGTTGCCTGTTAGCCTCCCCAAGATGTTACACCCTTCTTTCGCTCTTTCTCTCTCTTTAAAGCACACCTTAAAGCCAATACACTCGCCTCGATGATATACAGTTGAAGGAAGAGTGTGGTTGGCCCCTCAAATTAATTGTGGGAGCGAAAGTTTTGGCATGACATAAACATGTTAGACAGTTCTATTAATAGCTGTGGCCGGGCTGCACACAGTAGATATACGTTTAATTATATACATATATACAAACATCTGCAAGTGTGACATAAACCAGAATAATTGAAGCATAACCTTTGACTGAACTCGACAGAGTTGCCTGTGGCCTGCTCTGTAATGTGGCAGGAGCAGTTTATTTGGGTGATTTGATGATCCCAGTCAAGAGCATACTTTTCATGACTGTCAAAAGAAGTTGTTGAGTATATAATTGTTAATAAATCTGTACTGAATAAACTAATATTCTCGTATATCTTAAAAGGATGTATACTTAATACAAATTATTTACTGTGCAGCTCCTCATTCCACACTCCCATCTATGCACATTCCTGTCAGTAGCAAAGATATAATTTGCGCTCTCTATTTTCAGTACATTTGAGTGGATCACTCAGCGCACATTCTACGTACTTAAATGTGCGCTCACTTAACGCATTTTTCTATTCTCTTATGCTGCGCTGCATTATTGACAGCTTATTAAATTGATTTCATTTAGGACTTGGCAAACATGTCATGCTGCATCGTCATCATCGACATCACCAACAGCAAGCAGCATCCTCATCATCCTTCTGAGAAGCAACGTCAGGAGTATAGTCAGCCAGGAGCAGAGCACGAACAAGTTTTGCTTCACAAAAGCTCCCGCTTTCGCAACGCTCGCTCTAATAGGAGCCGAGACCCAACCTTCCCCCACGCTCTTGTCAAGCAGTTGCTGACTTTTTATTGCGTGTCTTCCCATATCCCATACACCTTACACTCCGCGTCGCCTGCTCCCCTTGGCTGCGTGTGTGAGAGTGCCCCAAGTTAAGTGCTCATAAAATATTTGTAAATGTTTGAGCTGATGCCAGAGCGAACGGGAGAAGAAAAAAACTAACCGAAAACATTTTAAAGCATACTTACGAGCCTCGTCGACTCGGGGGCCTGTCAATTTTCCCGGATCCTAATGCTGTCAATTAGGGCCTTCTAAATTGTTAAGCACTTCCCCTACTTTACCAGTTCCCGAAAAACAATGATCCCATGAGCCGGCACAAAACTCACTCTCAAAACCAACTTGGCCACACAAAAACCGTAAAATTGTTTCTCCTTTTTATTCATTCCGGATTATGGTTGAGGTGGTTTGTGTGTCTGTGTGTGCTGGTATATAAGCAATATTTGTATATATACTAATAAGCTCTAGAGCAGAACTTTTTCTTTTTTGGGGCAAAGTTTTAAACAAATTCATTAGCCCAAAAAGCACATCATCTATTTTTTGGTCTCCTCTCAAATGTCACATCACAAAAGTTGCACCCCAAAAGGAAATAGTCAGTAAAGTGCATCAAAAAAAACCAACCATCAAGGACTGGAATCTTTGTGGCAAAACTTGAAACAAAACTTGTGTAAGTAGCTTAAAAATCAGATTATAATATGTTGGAAAGGATTTAGGTTGTGAATCGTGATTAAGTTCTGGTAAAGATTGGCCATTCTATCAAGAATCGACTCTACACCGCACATACAATCTAAATCGCATCACGGAATTTCCAATACAAGTACCAAGCTTCGCTAGCAATCAAACATTCGATTCCCTAAGGTCAATCGTTGGCCAGGGCAACGAGCTGACAACTGCAGAAGATTGCCTCTAATAAGCTTCCCATTACGCTAACCCCGTTGACACAGAAACCCATCAGAGCAAAACTCTGGACCAGTGCAATTCCAGGGCCATCACCTGCTGCTGGATGGTCAGTGGGTGGCTTGAAGGATGTGCAGCCGCTTGTGGACAGCAGAACTGTTCAATCGCTACGCCAGACAAGCAAATTTCTTTTAAATCCCATCATAAAAACACACGAAACTCTCCACAAATCCAAATACTGTAAAAATACAACATTTGGGTCACTTTTCTTTACTCCTCGTTTATGTTTTTTTTCCACTATACCGGTACTTTTTTGTTGGTCCATCGTTGGGTTTTGGTCTCAGTTTATTTTATGGCAGCTTTCAAAGTTTTTACTCATTGCCGTGGCTGTCAAGACTCGCAGCGGTTCGGGATGGCAGGGCATGGATAGGGCTGGCAGGGAGATGATGGGACAGCTGGATGAAGCCAGTGGCCAGAAGCAAGTCTCTACGAGGAGTTCCAGCTCTTGAGGTGGCAATAAAATAAATGGCAGCACTTTCGGTTTTACACACACACACACACACACGCACACAGAGACCCGAACCCTTCTCTGCTGCCCGTAACCTCGAAAAAAGGCAATTTGGAAAGGTGGAAACGTGGAAAAGCGGAGCCTGCAGTGGCCATATATCAAAAGACGAAAGAGTAAAGCACATAAAACCAACAAAACTAAACGAACGTGAGATGTAGAGAGATCGGACAGACTATGAGAGAAAGGTTGGAGCTGGGAGCTGGGAGCTAGGAGTTGGGAGTTGGGGAGATGGCAGATGGAGAGAGATTTGCTGGCAAGTTGGTTAGCGGCAAATATTTGTGGTATTTTCAGTTGGCCACTGAGTGGTTTATGACTTGTCCGCTCGCCTCCGTTCCTTGGCCACCAAATCAGACCTCACTCTGGGGTATTTTGCACAAGCTCTTCACCCTGGATGGGACGCTCAGGTGAAGCGCTTAAGACGAATGCTCCACCACCATTGTTCGGAGAGTATTGACAATGTTGTTTAGTGAGAGAAAAGCAGTGTAAAGAGAAAATGTTATTTCTGAAAGGATTACCAAAGGCTTTAAAGTAAAACCCAGCGAAAAAGGAGCTCTGAAGAAGCTGGTGACATGAAAAATGAATTGCAAGCCACCGAAAAAAAGGCAAGTTTCCCAACCACACACACAGGCACACACAGGCACATGCAAAGACACATGTGAAGTCATCGTCTCGCCGGCGTAAAAATATGTGAAAAATGAACGGAAATGCCGCAACGACATGGCGGAAATGAAAAATGCACACATGTACATACATCTGTGTATATGTATGTATGTATGGATGAATGTATGGTTGTGTGCATGACTGAATGCCAGGAAAATGGCGGCCGCAACACCCGACGAACTCAAATCAAAAAGAAATGCGAAAGAGGGTGCGAAGTCAAGTCAAGTCAGTCAATGGGAAAGTCAGCCCTGAAAGTACATTGTAATTAATGATGAGGCAGAAAGCGAATAATCGAGAAGCCGCTCCCCAAAAATATGAAATTTCAACGTGAATATATAAATAGCATATGGCGGAAGGGAAGGCAAGGAAGGAAGGAAGTAGGAGACTTCCGCAAAGACCAAACCCCATGTCGAAGCTCTTTAAGCCACTTACGGAAAACCGACATGCTCGTACACCTCAGCAGACACTGACTCTTGGCAACACCTTTATTTCAAGCAATTGCAACGGCTAGCAGAAATTTCAACATTTTCCGCATTCAATTTAATTGAAATTCCATGTTCACACATAGTTTATGGCTAAACAAAGCCGATTACATTAATTTCACACCACCACAAACCAGATGGCAAGGTCAGAACTCGAACACAATGGCAGCCGAACGATAAAAGGGTTCCTTAATTCCAATCCTCAGGAAGGACTGACAGACAAAGTGGCCCGGAAACTTGTTGAGAGAATGCGAATCGAAAAACTCCCACACCCACACACACACACACATAGAGACCCATGCAGACATCCTGTGCGCACACACATAAACACCCACAGATACTCGAAAGCCACTCAGTCAGGTGTTAAAACTAATTTACGACAATTTGACCAACAAACAACAAAAGTTTCCAGCAGGACCAGAAGTAGAAAGAGTGTTCCGAGTGCTCCGCATATTTCACACGATGCCTGAAAAGGGTCCACAGAGCCACATCCTTCACAATGACCACAAAAGCATCGCAAATCGAACAGAAGCCATGTCCGGACAAGAACTCGAGCCCAAGTCTAACCACAACTTGATCCCATTTCGGCTGTGAATTTTACTCACTTCTGACTGCTTATTCCTCCTTTATTGCATTCCTTTAACCCCATAACATATGGACTTGAGTCAGTTCTACAGCGTTCATTATTCGATAAGAAAAGAAGATATGTTTTTGGGTTGTTTTTTAAAGCGAAATTAATCAGACCCACACACAGACGCAGAGGGATAGGGTCCACAAAAATGATACAACACGAATAAGTGCAATTCATTATGCTTAATTCTGCCGAGTCAGTTTTGGATAATTAGCATGTAATTAAAGCAGACACGCCTCCGGGGATAAAAGAACGTGGCAGGGTATAGGGTTTCGGCTAATGATGATGAAGCTAATGCATATAAAACGGCGAAAATACGAGACTCCTTAACAGTGTTTTGAAATCTGTAATTTTTGGTCAAATTCACAAAATATCCTGAAAATTTAAGAACGCCGTAAAGTTAGTTTAAAATGTTGTTGGCATAAGTTCCTAATGGGATTAAAATAGGATTTATTGCAGTATGTGTGTGAAATCCTCATTCAAAGCTGAACTAAAACGAAATCAAAAGTAAACTCCTTAATGATTTGCCAAGCAGCAGCTCTAATCCTCCAGTTAATGATTAACCAAAGAAACCTAACCCCATACCCAATCCGATTCCCATTCCCATGTTCATTCATTTACCTTTATTCATTTAATGAATTACCAAATCCAATTCAAACATTGCAAAAAGGAGAAGTAGAGAAACCATCTCAGAGGAGAAGAGTCCGTGGTAAAGGCAAATGGAAAGTCATTATGATACACATTTGGGCTAATGAGATTTTTTTATGGCGATGCCTGGAAGGGAAACCCGAGGCCGAAATGATAGCCACACGCAAATGTCTTCTTAATTATTCACAATGAACGAATATGGCTGTAAGGTGAGAAGAGTAGACGTTTTGACACCTTTATGGCTCAATAAATTGGACCAGAAGCAAAGAACTAAGAACCTCTGGCACGCCAGTTCATTAGAAACTCACACGGGAGTCGCTGATATCGCTCTTGATTACATTCAGGCCCACTCAAGATGTCGAAGCCACTCGAAGCCACTCGAAGCCACTCGAACCCACAGAGAGATGGCAGCGACCTGGAGCCCCAGACGACTAAGCTGTGGGCACGTAGTTTACAATTACCAAAGCTTCGGACTCGTTAGTGCCTGAATAGTTGTACAAGCAACGGCCAGACAGAGGTCCCCCTCGCTGCATCCACCCAGACAGGGTGGGCGGTGGGGATTCGGGTAGCATGCCATTAGTGGGGTATCCTTGGTTTCCGCCATCGCAGCAGTCCCCTTCGATGTCTGCTTATGAATAATGTTTTAATTTTCAACCAGGCGAATTTGCCAACGTTCTTCGGCATTCGTCCTTCGCTGGGGCAGGGGAGGCTCTTGGCACGCAATTGCATGTCAAGTGCATATGATTCCCGCACAGAGTCTACTGCCAGTCGAGTCCCCTCCACTCGACACAACTCCCGACTAATATGCGAAAATTATGGGTTGTAATGTAAGAGGTACTTTTGCTTCATTTTTTTTTAATGACATCCAACAAACGCGGCATGTTTCTTCGCCCACACAAACGCGACATTTTCCCCCGTACCAAACCAAAAAACGGTGATGTGAATGTGGTTGTCCCTCAGCCAGCCACACGAGGATGTGAGTGTAGACGCCGCAGATGGTGATTAGGAGGTAGTTTTGAGCACCAGCGCGAGGATAAACATTAGAAACTGTCGTCATTTATATTAATTAATGGCGTCTGCACTCGAGTTGCAGGGAATTCAATTTTCAAGATGACTTCGGCAACTTTATACGAATGTCAAAGAGTCGACTCGGGTAGCAGGCAGCAAAGTTTCATAAATGTCAAGAAGAGACTGAAGCTTTTCTAGGCAAACGTTTGAACTGTATACAAATTTTGCTTGGAGTGTCTGAAAAATGCTAAAAGTTATATTTAGCTGGCTCTGCCAGTGTTGAAAGTCTATGATACATAATTAGACTGGCATTTATGCATCCTCCTGTTTATGCTATCCTATTTCGATTCAATGATATAATAACGGAATTATCCTTAATCAACTGTCCGACGTCATGCGATTTCTGGTGCCACCCGCAGCTATGCAACACATTCTGGTTGAGTGCTGCATGCATTTCCATGCAATCAGAAACCATTTTCAATCCGCATCCGTTTCCTGTTTTTCCATGGCGGTCGCATTTGTGAGATGCGAATCTGTATGTGTGTTGGTGTGTGTGTGTTTGGTTTTTTATGAAATTTGATTTGTCGCCTAAATTCACAACATTTTTGACACCCGCCATGCGCGAAATTGCATTTTTGTTGCAGTTGTCACATTTTTTGTCGTATCCTTCCATTTGACAGCATGACAAATGCAAAACTATAAAAATTCATTCGGATTTCCCAGCCTGGTGCTGTGGCCACAATAATTTAAAATTAAAGACCCAGTTAGTTGGCCGGACACAATTTCCGATGATATTTAAAGCAGGACTGACACTGAGCGACACTTGCATTTTGGTTGGATGGCCTTTGGCACTTTGGCAAACTCTTGAGACATCGCTGACATCAGCCACAGATGGCGACCTGAGGGGCTTCCTCTCGCTTTCTTGTGCTGTGTTTAATATGCACTTGAGAACGGGGAGTGACGAGTGCACGTCGAAGTTTCAGTTTCAGTTATGTGTGCCTTTCAGAGAGGGTTATACCTATACCACGCAGCTATGCTGCTGCTGCGGGCTTTTCACTAAAAATAAGTGTTGAGTAAACATTCTACGGGCATAGAATTTCGCTGGTGCAACATCAGCAGCACCATCCTTATCCTCCTCCTCATCCTCGTCCTCGTCGTCGCTGACATCTTTGTCCTCTCGAAATAGGGCCATGTTTGTCAAGCTATGAACTGTGGAATCAAACTGCAAACAAGAAGCAAACACAAGATGTTTAACACTCTGCACAGACTTTCGCCCAGAGGGTAGGTCATGTGGGGGTACCACAATCAATCTGTGGTCGAGTAACACGCATAGGGGGGAGTACAATGAAATCATTGGAATAATAGTTTTTCTATAAAATGCTGTGCGGTTACGAAGTCGTTCCTATTTCATGAAAATATCAGAAGGAACAATCATTACTACACACTCAGATTAGCTCCTGCATTTCACTATCTATACGTACTGTTCATGGATACACCACAGCCTAAACTCATTCAATAAATTTACTGATTCTAGATAGTCTGCTTTCATCACTTTCCCTAATGGATCACGGCCAAAAATCAGTTCATTAGCCTCCGCCCAAGTACAGTCCAGACAAAACCAGTTAACATTTATTGTTTCGCAATGGTAGACCTAGTGAAATTCTGTGTGCGCATCGGCTACCTATACGGACGCTTTACCGGTACGCTTAACTTTGAAGTCGACTTGGAGACGGGTAGAACGCGCGTTACAAGAAGAGCAACCATCTATTCAGCATTTGCAAGCCTGTTCTTGATATCCATCCTGGCGCACCACTTTAGGCCAAGCAAAATAACGTCTGAACTGTGGAAAAATATCAGTTCGCTGCATGAAAGTGTCTTCTTGATCGTCTCATACCTGCGCGTATCCTGCGCTCTAGCTGCCTTGGCAAGTCGCTGGTATCATCGTCGTCGGTACATACGACTCATCAGCTCTTTTCGCCGCCTGTTCCTGAAGAACCCCGAGGTTATGCGGGTCTGCCGCCGTGGCTTCATCTCAAAGTGCATTGTAGGCTCTGTGGCCGAGATTATGCAGTTTTTGGTGGCCATCTTGATGGTGCGGGACAAGCTCAGCTTTGCATTGCTGCTTGGCATCTGGGGTGTAATGACTGTGACCGCCATTATAAATGTAGCCATAACGCAGTATTTCTTTGGCCTGGGAAATGCGCGGGGCCATTACATACTTATAAACAGGAAGCTTAGAGCTTTGCTTGGCGAGGCCCAGTCTCTGGGACCTAGGCGGAAGCGTCGAAATGGGGTCTTTATCACGAAATGCTGTTTCCTGGCCGATCGATTGGATGAAATCGCCCAAACCCAATCCGAAGTACAGGCGCTGATCGAGGGCATGTCGAAGATTTATGAACTACAAATTTTATGCCTGTGTCTCACCTATTATCTGAGCAGCGTGGCAAACATCTACGTACTGTTTAGCTTATACAAGTACAGTGGCATGACAGAGACTTGGTCGAAGCTTGGACTGATGGCGTCGGCTATTTTGTTTGTATTTTACTATATCGATTGCGCGATCAACTTGTACAATGTTTTCTATCTATTGGATGCCCATCAGGAGATGCACAAGCTTCTGGAGCAGCGAAACCTCTTTCCGGGCGCTCAGGATGAGCGACTGGAGTCGGCCGTAAGTGCTGCCGTGACTTCTGGCACCAACAATCCTATCCTGACCTTTATTTGCTTTCAGTTTGATAGCTTCGAGCTAAGGCTGGCCCGCAATCCGTTGAATCTAAAATGTTTTGGCCTATTTCGATTGAATCGATCCACTGCATTTGACGTGGGTAACTCTATTTTAATCAACTCTGTACTTCTCATCCAATACGATATGCAGAACTATTGAATAAACCATTTGTGTGCCGCCTGATGCAATTTATCGTCAGCCCATTAGCCTGCTCCCCTAGGTCATGTCATCATAATATTGATTGGATTGGATTGGATTGCCTGCCAGTCCACCACAACTGTAACTCCTCCATCCAGTCTCCTTTAGTTGTGCACTATGGCTGACATTGTTTGGTTGGTTCAGCGCTTTGTCTACCTCTATAGTCGATTCATGGGAGTGCTTAACTTTGAAGTGGACTCGCGCACAGGCCGAGCGAAGTTTACCCGCAGAGCCACGATCCTGGCGGTGGTACACAATATCAGTCTGATTTGGCTGCTATCCTTCCAGCTCCTTCACGACGATACAGCAATCTGGAAAATGAACAGGGGCAAGTACCTGCACGAGTACGTCTTCCTGCTGGTGACTGCGGTGCGGCATTGTGCAGTTCTGGGCACGTTGGTGAGTCGTTGGCGAAACCGTGGCAAAATCCTGCGCATTTGGAATCGATTATCCCGCTCGATTCAAGAGAGGCCTGAACTGATACCTCTGTTTAGCCGGGAGCTCATCGTGAAGTTTGTATTCGCCTTTATGTCGGACTGTCTGCACATCGTATTGGACCTGAACGCGCTTCGAGAGACACCCGGTCCGGCTCTAGCCCTCAAGATGGGGGTCTGGTGCACATTCGCATCCATATTCGATATGATCGTGGCCCAGTACTATACGGCCATAATGCAGGTCAAGGCTCACTATAAACTGATGGAACGGGAACTCCGTGAGCTGCTGAGGGAGACCCGGACCCTCTGTGGCAACAGCAATCGACGGGGCGGTGTGTTCGTGACCCAATGCTGCGCCTTGTCCGATCGGCTGGATAGGATGGCGCAGACGCAGTCTGAGCTGAAAGCGCTGCTCGACAGCATGTCGGAGATATTCCAGATACAGATCTTCAGCATGACCATCGTCTACTACCTCTCCACCATGGGCAACATTTACTTCGCCTTCTGCACGATTAAGTACAACACTTCCGGACTAGCCGCCTCACACTGGGGACTACTGCTAATAGTCATCTCCACCGCCTTCTACTATGCGGACAACTTTATAACCATCTTTATTGGATTTTCCATACTGGACTCCAATGCAGAAATGTCAAAAATACTACAAGAGCGGACAGTGTTTGGCGTGGAATTGGATGAGCGCTTGGAGGCATCGGTAGGTTTCGATCGTTTTGATCGAAAATACCGTTTAAAATGTTTACTTTGGCTTTTGCAGTTTGAGAGCTTTCAATTGCAGCTGGCACAAAACCCTCTGGAATTCTATGTTATGGGTCTCTTTAAGATGGATCGTGGCCGCTTTGTGTCCGTGGCAAACTCTATTATAACCCATTCCATTCTACTGATTCAATGGGAAGTTCAAAACACTTATACCAGGATACAATCAAATGGATAAGAGAAGGAAAGAAAGGAAAGCTCATTAAGACAGACGGGCATATACTTTATACTTTATGGGAAATGGGTAGCCACAAATATAGTATAACTCTACATTCTGTGTAGAAAGGTATAAAGAGAGTAAAGCTTTCTGCTCTGCAATTTTGGCAGATGAAGCTAGGCAACAAGTCAGACGGAAAGTCAAACAGACATGGACTCAACTATTGATCCATCAAGAAAGGTTTGATTCTATGTGTTACGCACATCACTTTGACCACAAATCTGTTATCCCCCGTGCATAACTCTTCAGGGTATAACAAGAGATGGCTCGTTGGCACCAATGAAGTGACTGTGGAAGCGACGAATGTCCACTGCTGGGTTGAACACTAAATTTGCATCTGAGAGAGTAATTGTACCAATGGAATGTGTAATTGTGGCCAAGCAAAAGCGATAATGGCCGTTTCATGCACTACCCGAGGGTATATCGGTCTCGCAGTAGTGGGTAATGGAAATTGGCTGGCCGGGATTCCTTTGTATCGCCAATTGCCAAGCATTTATAAGCCTGGAAACTTCGACATAGCTAGAACGATTCGAACGACAGTGACAAATCCAGTGACAGCATCAATGCTTTGCCGCAAGACGAGCAAAATAAACGAGCTTCCATTCAATTTGCCCTCGCAGTCCCATCCGCTTAGCATAAGTCGCAATTTAATCCGTCTCCCGACAGCCGGGGCACAATATGCAGTGCCAACATCGGGACAGGCAGCGGGACAACAGCACAGACAGACAGACAGACAGACACACAGTCAGATAGATGGTGAAACGGATGGAACTAGAGACATTTCAGCATAATGCATTGCCAGTTGCTGCTGCAACTCCTCTCGAATCTCGTAGCTCGACATCTAAAACTAACAGCATCGGAGAGGAAACACTTGAAGTGGGAATGTGAAGAGAAATGGAAATGGAAATGGGAAGGATAGTTAGGTTAACAATGAAACATTCTCAGCATCAATAGAGTTTATCGATTGAACAAGAATCAAATTGCCATATTGCCTGCACCGAAGATGGTTGCGGCAATGGGAGTACAAAGCGTTTTATTCCATTAAGATACTAGTAAAATAAATATCATAGATTGCAAGTTATTTGTTCATAGATTCCAAAATAGACAGGCCTGTAGTACAGTAGTTCTTATTCTACTTTCCTTCCGCTTTGCTGCTATAAAAACCAAATCTTAGGACTGCTCAAATGTGGTCTCTTGTGCAGATAATTTGGTAAAAAAAAATAAAAAAGATGAAATAACATTTTCGCGGCTCAGAGGAATCTGTATGCCGCCACATCTAACACAATTCTCGGCTAACCATAACTTACAAAATATGCAAAGGAGGAGAGGCTCAAAAATTCATAGGAAATCCCACAGCAGCAGAGCACAGAGACAGCAGGAGCACCAGCCCCACCAGCCCCACCAGCAGCAGCAGCAGCAGCACGAAAAAATGAAAATTAAATTGAATTTTCAAACGCCACGCTCATAAATCCAAATGCCAAGGCAAACGGAAATGCAGCCGAAAAAGGAAACTTTTTGTAGTTTACTTTTGCCGCAGGCAGTCCAGGCCCGGCCCCACACCATCAGCTTTTACAGCAGCGAAATTGTGCTCAAACATACTCGGAATCATAAATATTTGATTTTCTTACATTTTTACAACATCTCGCTGCGAAATGCGACTTGGATCGGATGTGTATGTCTGGCAGCGGAATCTGTGGCTGGGTCTCGGCCAAAATTGATAAGTTTTCAATGATTACGCTCCGAGATTGATATAATTTGTGTGCAATTTCGCAGCAATTGGCAAATGTCGCGTACGTGAGCCATAAGATGACATTTCGTTTGCCCTGAGACGAAGTAAATTGAAAATCAGAATTAAGCTGCGAAAATGCTTTCCCTCCGAGCTCTCACAACTAGCTACCAGCTTTCGCAAGGGTTTCATTAAGAGGCTCACGGTTAGTTCTTAATCGGTAATGATGTGCTCTATAAGGTAAGTAAGGATTCGCCTGTCGGCTGAGTTTTGTGCACATATGCAGATGTTCTCACATGTGCACGGGTCCCGTAAACACTCTTTATGGACTTTAAAATTTATGTTTTGTATACACTCAGCTGGTTGGATGCTTTCCTCGGGCAGTAATCGTATGTTCTGTACTCGTATTTGTGGATATGTTGCGGTCTTTTTGGTTTCGGCGTGTGAACTGCATTTTATGAATTTTTTATGGCTTTTAATGTACACACACCTGGCGCCATCTAACGCTTACTTCGGGCAGCCCAACGACACTTGGGCGCATGGACATTCAGGGCAGGAACTGAATGGGACAGGACGGGGAGCGTACGGTGGGTACATTGGGCCATAAAAAGCAACAAGAAGATATAGGGGAAAGAACAACACACCTTTTATATGGTCGCCCATAAAGCTGTTCGCCCCGAAATCTGCTCACGCTTCTGGGCCGTATTTCATCTCGACCTGGACTAATCCATCGCCGTGTGGCTTTTCGCCAAGGCATCCAAGGAATCCCCGCATGAAATACGCGGTATCCCAAGCACTGGAGCAAAAACTTTCCCCTTGATTTATATCTTTCGCTCTCTGTGAAACTTCAGGCCATGCTAGCACACCGACTCATTAATATTTGGGCCTGCATCGCAGTCGGTTATTGTGCGAATGCTCAGTTGTACATGTACATGAACGCAGCTCGAAGTGCATTTTTAAATAATGAGCATGTCTGCCTCTGTCCACCACAAGTGGTGGTCGTAATTTTATTAATCAATGCGACAGTTGCAGCGGCAAAGGCATTTCTGAAGTGCAGCTCAGGCGTGTGACTGAGTCCACTGTAAAGATAAGTAGAGTTCCATTCATATTTCACGGGATACTCTTCAAGAAAAATAGTGTTCCTTGCTATTCGGACAAGGGTTGCAGCTTTGTAAAGAGTCTTCAAACTTTGATTTTTGTTTAGAAAAAATAATAAATTTCCCTTTAAAACGAGTACAAATCTGAGAGCTTCACCCATCCGGAATTAATAGTTGATCTTTCACATTATCGTAGAGCCATTTCTAGTCATTGTAAAGACACTCCTCAAAAACTTGGCCCACATCAATTGAACTGGAATGGAAGGATACACTAGGCCTTACACACAGCTGACATGCTTGGCATGGACAACAGTGTCATCCACTAATGGGGGCTGAGAGATAGAGAGCGGATTCACTTTCGTTTTTTTGTGTTTCGTTGTTTTCAATTTCCATTCGACTTCGTTCGCCGAACTCCGCCCCTTTTGTCGTTCTGATAAGGCACTGGAAGCTCTAATTGCATCTGATTGCAGCGACAGTTTTTCCCACCAACTGACAGCTGCAGAAGACGGATGCGGAAGAGGATATACGTGTATAAGGATGAGGAGACCGTTCGTTCTGGGTTCTGGCTCTGAGTACCCGTACATCCGTTTCGCATCCGTTGATTTTCAATTCGCGTAATTTCTTTCTTGCTTGTTTGCTTGCTTGGAAGCACTGCAGAAGCACAGCGCACAGTGCACTGCTCATCCGGGTAAAATCGTGAGTGAAATTTAAATGGCGCTGACTGTGCAGCTCACTGAGCGACAACTGAGCAACAACGATAATACAATACAGCGGAGTGCTCGATTGAAAATGTTCAATCAACAAAATGTCATTCCTTACGAACAAATTGTCGAAAGTGATGCCCAAGAAATGATTGAAATTTGATGAGACTTTACCAGCTCTTCACTAATAGGATGTTCCAGTATGGAACTTATTTCGGCAACAATTTGCATTCCGCAAAATGAAGCTAATCCTTTTTATCCCTTTCACTAGTAAGCCCGGAAGCCAAATTTTCAAGCAAATTTTGTTTCCATAAATTCAGAGCGAAACGGAAGAGCACACAGCACGTATGGATTATGATGCTAAAGGGGGGTAAATCTGTATGTGTTGCTTGAACTGACCACATTTTGTGGTATTTTTCGTGTCCTGCGGTTGTGTTTTTGATCTCCCTCTCACCCTCTCACTCTATGCTGGTGCCATGCAACACGGCAACATTAATTCCAATTCCCAGTACAGAGTTCATACAGACTGATGAAAGAACATTTTAGTGTAGTGAACGCAATGCTCTAGAGCCCCACACAGAAAATACTAATTAAAATGCATTAAGCAGCGGCTCAACGAAACAATTGACAAACCATTTCGGGCCAGTAATCAGTTTCAATCTCAGCTGAATAAAATATTCAATGGAGAGCTCGGCCTAAAAGTGAGTGAAGTGTGGAGGACTTGAGAACCGGCAAAAAAACACAAATGTTTGGCATAAAAAATGCATGAATTATGCAAACCATTTAAGAGAGAAACAAGAAGTAAAAATCGAAAAATCCCACACATTTCTGCCTTAGTCAAAGCTGTGAAAAATTGATGCCGACAACTGAACCAGCAAGTTCTTTGCTCGGCATACCGTATCCTTCCATGTCCGTCTTTGTGTGTAAGTGTCTAAATGGACATCTGACCGGGAGTGCGGCCTGGAGGTGGCCCCAAAATCTCTCAACATAGCTTTTAAAACTTGGCCCTTCCCTCTCTTGCAACCAAATGCCACTGGGCTGCTGTGGGCCTATGAAATATTCATGCGTTTTGTATGGTGCCAGGGCAAAGAAAATGAAAACGAAGTCGGGGTAGGCGAAAGTGTACGTTACCAGGCCTATGCCATATTAAAAGTCAAGAAGCTTTTGCGTTCCGTAATTAATGTAAATCCCCCTTTACTTTCCGATACCCTAGCGTACCCAGTTGCAGCCTCGGAGTGACAAGTGGGCTGAAAAGTTTGCAACGGGGCAACACACATTCATTGGCCATCAACTATTTTCAGCTTCGGTTGAGAGTACAGTCCAGTATGAGATATAAGTCCTTAAATTGTGTGTTCCCGACAAAACAAATCTTTATATTATAGTTCTATGATATCTTATTTTATATTTTTATGTTTCTATCTATATTTTCGCCACTAGGTATCACCATATTCCATACCTCCTGGACTTTTGGGAACCTTCTGTCAACCTTCTTCTCCCATATGCACCCTGTAATTGATTTTCTGTTTACGCAATGGCCCAAAAAATTGGACGTGGACAAGCGAAAATGTGTAGTGGGCGTGGCAAAACAAAAAAGCAAAAGTTACGCCTGCCTGATGCTTCCGGTTCTTTCTTTTTGTTATACTATTTCCATTTGCCATCAACTGTTGTGCTTGCTGATACCTACACTAGTGGATTTCACTAGAGAAATCTAAGAACTAAACGCATAATTGATTGACACCCAGTAAAACCTAGAGGTATTTTAGTTGTGGAGTCAAACTTTAAGGGTACTTTTTGATTTACAGAATTAAATAAAACAATTAATGGAAAATAATTAGTATTTTCAGTCAATTTATTCCAACATAACCACGCCACGTTCAATTCTCTAATGGGTACCACAAAAGTTTCTATGCTACATACAACTTTTTTGATATTTTTGCTGGGCGGAAAGGAAGACAGAGACTAGAGACGAGACGCAGAGCCTCAGAGAGAGAGAGAAAGCGACTGCTCCAGAGGGGCAGGAAGTCCGACGGAGCGGGGCACATGCCAACACTTGTTTTCTGTTAAGTGATTTAGGCAAAACTTTTGCACCCCTTGTAGCTCTTTCCGAAGGAACTTCCCTGCCCCAGCCCTAGTCCCAGCCCCAGAAAGAACCCTCTCTTGGATACTGTCAGAGAGCGTGTGCCATTCGTGTCTGGCATTTTGGGCTTAGACGACACCCTTGACACAGACGAGGGACAGGAACGGGGATCGGGACCGGGATGCATGACGTTGCCGTAGAGCTCTTGCTATTCCAATGGCTGGTTCTGCGGTTCGCTGCCGCTTCGACGTCGGTTTGGTAATATTCTGAAATACATCGGAAATGTTTTACAAAACTTTCGCGATGTGAGCAACAAAAATAACAACATTTTAAACGCTTGCCACATAATCGCCGTCAAGTGAAATTCATTTCGTCGACAAACAACATGAACTTCAAAGGAACTTGGGCAAATCCCTGCGCTACCCTCAAAGCTGCCTCAAAGGAAATTGAAATTGTTAAACTAGAAGAGCTGTCAGTCTGGTTTAGCTACTCCCATGAATGATGTACAGCTCATGTATAGGTTGTAATTGTATAAAAACATTCCAATACTCGTAGCACATGCACATACATATTTATCACATAATAATCGACATTACCTGAGCTCATCCGGTTGCCTTCCAACAGCCAGACAAGTTTTGTTACATTCCCGCCATTTGACAACATTAAAACTGTCTCCTCAAATTCTGACTTGCCAGAAGAATTTCTCCGGCACAAAGTTTGTCCGGGTAACCATATTACACGGATAACACCCGCAGAACACCGGCAACAGCACTGCCACGCGAGAAATGCTTCGTGACAAAGAATTCCAGTAACGAAAAGCGAAAGAATAAAGTGGCAGAGCCAGTGCAGCTTGGCTTGGAAAGAGAAACGTTTGCGGGATAGAATACGAATATAGAGCAGTAGAAAACTTTGAAGTTTTATTAAAAATACACGCCGCAACATTCCTCAAGAACTTTTCGCACACGAAAACGTGAGATAATTTAGTAGAAGCGAACCGGACGGGACTGAGTCCTGGCTGCTGCTGCTGCTCCTGCTCCTGCTCCTGCAGCAGGTGGGGAACATTGCCGAAAAACCGGCAGCAAAGTGTCAAGTAGTTTGGATAAACTTTTGTGACAGCTCAATTTGGAAGGGAAAATGTATGTAAGGCATTTTCTCCAAGCCCCAACTAAAGTGAGAGAATGCCAACAACATTAGAATATTAATAGCGAGCATATGCCTGGTCGACTAATGAGCATGACTCGGGGTTTTTGCTGCGGGGAATAGTTAGAGGTCTAAAATAAAACCTTGATGTGGGTTGTGTGTCAAGAAAATGGTGGATTAAAGTCGTGAAGTTTACGGGCATAAGGCATAGTTAAGGTCACCAAATACAGAACATTCAGAAAACTGATTGGTATCATGACATTATACATTTTGAGATAAACTTCATGGGACAACGTATATACCACGCTATCGATAACTAGCAGCAACACACATTGGTTGACAGCAACATGGAACACAGAAACCCCAATGAGACACCTTTCGAGGTAATGATAAACACAGCTGAACGAACAAACTGAAGGATCCCTGAGACATGCACTTAGCTAAGCAGTTGCAGCCTCCTTCCGACTGTCAGCCTGGCATCGTTGGCAATCCACTCGCCTCGGGCATTATATTGTTGGGGGGGAAAATTAACAACATGTTGTGGTTATGGAAATTAGCTCTGGAAAGATGACAAACATTGTGTGCGTGCCAAGATTTATGCCCTGATGTTGCACAAACTACTTCAGATGCACATCCTGCACGCTGCACCGAAACCGAAATTGGAGCAACGCCACAAACACACACACATGGCCAATGCCGGTGCCGGTGCCGGTGCCGGTGACTGTGTTGACAGCCAGGATACAGGACAATGGGTGCTGTGTGTGGACAAACCCTCCGGCTAATTGGTATTTATTGCTACTTAAATGCCCAAAACTTGTTGCTACTTTTCACCTCGTATTTCAAACAATTTTCCACATACATAAGTACATGCATACATAAACCAGCGATGCAACGGCAACGCCCCCAAAATGTCGGATGGAATAGAGCGAAAGGCAAGACAAATCGGAGCAGCAGACCAATGGCAGATCTGCGGCTATAATTAGGTGCAGTCAGAACGAGAGCAAAGATCTCGCAGACATATGTTTCGTTTTCCTAAGATCTTGGGATCGTTTTGGGATCGTTGAGCGAGGCCAGCGCACACACTCTTTTGACTTTTGAGGCTAATTTCAGTGGGCACACGACTTTGGCACGGTTTAGTATCGTCGCGACAATTATCGTAATTAACTCGTTTATGTGTTGTGTGCTAATCCAATTACCAAGTTCGCGCAGGATGCCCCCAATCTTGGCGAGCGCAAATAAAGGAAATTAATTCAATCATCGCTGACAACTAAAGAATTCAATTTGACTCTCAAATACAATCAAGCGAATACCCACCTAAATATCAATCTGTAATTTGGCGCAAGTGTTTCTACAAATTGATTTGAAAGTGAACAACCGAAAATCGATTCGTTTGGCCATGTTGAACTATCAGCCACAATTACACTCGCTGCCCGTCGGCACAAACAGCAATTTCTACTACGGCCCGACGGGATCACATCCACTGACAGCCTCCGGTGAGTCCTATCCATCGCATGCGGCGCACAACCTCGAGGTCGAGGACAAGCTGCATGATCGTGAAGGGAGTGTCAGGGATCTGGAAAAAATGCATCGATTCTCGGTGGATAATCTCATCGAACTGAAGCACGATGCCTATGCCAAGGGCAAGCTCGCGATGGAAATCAGCAACAATTACGGTAAGTAAAAGTTCCAGAAGAAAGAAGTTCCGATCATTTTTGGGTAATGGACTCCCACAAAATGTATTTTAAGGCGATTAAACGTTAAGTGTTTGCCCATTTACCACAATCCCTTAATGTTATCAACTATGTACATATGTGTAACTAGTACTTATGGGTGTGCAAAGGAATGCCTAGTGCCAAAGGTGTCTTACCGCAGACATCCTGTTAGATATTCTCCAGTAATTTGTGAGACTTAGCGCGAATATTCGGGCTAATTCATAAATGATAAATCCATTTGCAATGCGTGCTGAGAAGCCGTGACTTTATGACATTAACCACACAAGTGCATAATCATAGACGCATTATGTACACATGTACATACATATGTATATATATTTTCTTTGCTGTTCTGTGCAGTGATGTGCGTGCGTGTTTTGTGCGGACCACTCATGGATGACAATTAGGTGCCAGATGTGGGCGACATTTGCACATTTATGCCGATGACATTACCGTCTCGCAATGTCATATTCGTGCAGTTTTTCAACTGCGGTTGTCTGCCCCCACATATGCACTCGTGCACCTCCATGCAACCCACAATCAAAACTGTCAACATATTACTGCCTGTTGTCATATATTCAGCATTATATACTATATGCCATGAAGACCTAATGCCATGGCTCTTCAGCAACTCGCGCAACTCTTTCAATTTGTAACCAATTCTCATACACTTTTTTCCCTGCTTTTCCCTTACTCGTCGGCTGGTGTTCGCTTTCACTTTGCTTCTTTTTTTTTGTGTGTGGCAGAGGAAACATTTCCGAGCCGACAACACTTCAACATTGTCAACATGACAAAACGTAATCAAAGCTGACATGATATTCCCTCAGTGGCCGCATGCCTTTGAAGCGGTCCGAGGACGCAACTCGGGTACGGGTAGGCCTCTTCCCTCTTTACCCTCCTACCCGAGTCGGCGGCGTCAGCGGCAACGTCCACGACTATAATTTCCAAGTGGAGCATATAAAACGCCAGGCCCGGCCCGGCCAGGCCCGTTGTAACCATTCCCAGACGGAGCACGCACCCAGCGCTCTGCTCTGCTTCGCTCTCTGCGTTTATTTTCGTCGCTCCATTGGATTTTTTAACATGCCGTTCTCATCCCTAGTTCAGTACGTTACGTACCCCTCTCTCTTACTGCGTGCATAGTATATCTCTCAGGGAAATCTGATTGAGGTTTCCCTTTCGATTTGTTGGTTTTTTATTAAGCTGCAACTGTTTTTTATCGCTCGTTGGCAATTCAAATTAAATATCTTCCTCCCATTGCTCACACTCCCCGGGGACATGGGTTGCTGCATTTATCTCTGGGTTGTTCTTCTCTCTTATTTTGGTATAGTTTGTCTCGGTGTAGTACTCCGAGCTGATCTACGATGCATTCCCAACGTTGTGGACAGCTTGCTGACAAATTGAGACAAATGGCGTGGGTAGGAGCAGTACATGGGATGTTGATGGAGACAGTCATGGCGGTGGGCCACCATGGAGCAAGAAACAAGACCTGCCTGGCTGGCGACGCAGCCAGAAATCAGGGGAGCGCCTGTAAGCAGGCGGGTCTGCGGAGAGTGTAGAGATCCTTAAACAGAAGGCAAGCCGGAGAGCTAACACAAAAAAACTAGCTTGAAGGGTTTCCAAAAGAGTTATCGATCGCTTCTATGGATTATAATTGCATTAACACTCTCTGATCATTTAATATGCATTATTAAAAGGCTAACAAATGGCAAATGAATAGCTTGTTGCCACTAGCTTATTGGTTAATAATTATTTATAAAAACCATTTTTGTGAAAATTCACGTTATATAGATGCTTGCTTGCAACGTGTGGCAGCGGCGCCTTATCCAATTATAACCAGAATAGATATTTTCAAGAGAAAGAGAATTATATTTTTCGTCAAACGATTTCCACAAGAAAGAAAATTCAATGGAAAATCAATTAACGGTAGCTAGAGGAGCTCGCTTACGACCGCTTAATGTCACAATTTCACTTTAATTAATAGATCGTAAATTTGTTTGTTAGATTGTCGAACGGAGACAGTGGCATGAGGGACAGTGGCAGCGGTACCAGCGTGGAAATTAGTATACAGCTGTCCGCCGATGTCGTCAAAAGATATTTTATGGTTCATGCCATTTGTTTATGACCCCCACAACTTGCCCCAGCACCCCAGCAAAAGGATCAAACGGAATGCAAAATTTTATGTGTTTTTCCATAAAAGTAACGAAATTTCTTAGCTGCTGCTGGGGCTGGGACTGGGGCTGGGGCTGCTGCCAAATTAATTGATATCCGTTGGCACTTATCGATTATTTACGACGCGCCGCTGCATTGGACAAACTTTGCATTCACCTCCAGCCAAAACCCTAAACTAAAAGAGAAAATTCTCAATTTAATGGCGTCTTGATTGCTCTTCCTTCCGTTGCAGGCGGCGGTGGCGGCCCCAGTGGTTGCACCAGTCAACTCTCGACGGGACACTCGAGGAAACCGCGACGGAATCGCACCACCTTCAGCTCCGCCCAGCTAACGGCCCTGGAGAAGGTGTTCGAGAGAACCCACTATCCGGATGCGTTTGTGCGCGAGGAGCTGGCCACCAAGGTGCATCTGAGCGAGGCACGAGTGCAGGTAAGATAAGGCAACTTTTAAAAGCTGCTTGAAAACTATGGATAATTTCGTAGTGATTAATCCAGTGCACCATATCGAAAGCCCCTTCGTACCTCTACTAATAAAGCTTTGAACACCTGGCTTCTAGGTTTGGTTTCAGAATCGCCGCGCCAAATTCCGGCGTAACGAACGCAGCGTGGGCGCTCGTCCGCTGCTGGACAATGCGCCACAATTGGTGCCAGCGCCGCTCAGCAATAACATGCACAAATATGCGAATTTGAGCCACCCACCGCCGCCGCCACCACCCGGGGCGTATGCCCTTAACTTTGCGCCGCTGGAGCTGCGCTCGTGCCAGAACTATACGAATTGCTATGCGGGATTTGGGACTAATCCTTCGAACGGCAACGGCATGTGCTCCTTCTTTGGGGCCACCAACTATTGTGTGGCAGCGAACTATGCCAAGAATGCTTATCCGCCGCTTTGATGACGATGACGACAACGACAACGACGACGAAGACGATGGCCCACCATGGCAATCATTTAATGGGCCCCATGAGGTTACTTTCAATTAGCTAAATTGCATTAATGTTTAAGCGTGTGTTAAAAAATAACATACGTATTTACCTACCTGACTAATATTTATATTTATACGATACTAAACGAAATGTGACATACTGAAGAGCACTAAAAAATATACATTTAACAGATTCTAAGCGAATGTTCCATTGATGTTTCCTCTTGGGGAATACTTAAAGTATGCAAGTTTAATTTTAATTAAACTATAAAAGCGGCAAACAGTATTCGAATTAGCTATTCATTTCATGCGTCAATTCTGCTAATTGTGGAACACTTTAAAATGAATTATTTAGTAATTGTTTTCCTGTCTCAGTGGAAAGCTGACTCTCTTATGTATCCTGCATTAATATTGTATCGGTTTTTGGTTTATAAATCCCACAAACTATGCTGCACTTTAATGTGCAAAGATATCCAATTCAATTCTACATTTGAACTCCGTGGAATTCATCATCCAAAAGTTTTCCATTTATTAAACTGTCAGTGGCGTATGAAGTTGACATGGCTTATTTAATTATTTACTTAGTAATATGATTTAATTAAAAATGTATATTCACAGACAGACACTCACACTCACACTCACACACACCAACACACACAAGACCGAGAACAGCTCAAGGGTTATGTTTCGTGTGTGTGCGTTTGTGATTTTTCACCCGCATGTGTTAATTTGTATAATAAAACTTAATTAAAGTCAAAACAAATAAGCAGACGAGCAGCAAGAGAGAAACCAAACACACACACAAACACACAGAGGGCTGGGGAGGGTCGGGAAAAGTTTGCGGGCAAAACCACAAACGTTGGCAAGGCGTAGCCACAATCAAAGTAGATTAAGATTGCGGCCAAGTCGGTCTTTCAACGCAATTAAAAAGGACAGATTGGCAGTAGAGACACAATAAAATACTATAGAATGTGCATTGCATTGTGTAGCTCAAGGATCCAAGCAAAAAAGAACACTCAGCTCGAACGCATTCCCAAAAGTCAGAGAGAGAAACACACACAAAAGGACATCCAACAGACGCACGAAGTGGTGGGAGAATGCTAGCCATCCAGTAGGAGATTCCCAGCCCCAGCCCTAACCATTGCTGCCAGATGGAAAAGGTTAACAAGTATGTAATATATTTAAATGCAAATAAAAATTCCCCTTTTATCCGCAGGCCAAACATGACAGAGCCAAACAAGCCCCGAGAGCGGTGAACAACAGTGGAAAATGCAAATTAACATTCGGAATGCTCGGCATCGTTCCGGCGACTAATTTGCATAAAGCGATGGGGCAGCACTCAGAGCGTAAAACATTTTTACAATATTTACAAAATTGCAATAATGTTTGAGTAGCAGGAAGCGAGCAGCACAAATAGCACAAAAACAGGAGCGATGGAAAAATGCGTTTTGTCCTTCTGCGATGCGGCAAATTGTTTGCCGAGAAGGACGACATTTGCTGACAGGCAAACATGTTGCAGAAGTGCTCCTCTCCTTCTCAAAAGAGAAATACAAATTTATGGGCCAAGCACACAGGACAGACACACACTCAGAGTAGAGTAGAAAAGCGTCCTGTCAAATCAAATGGCAAACGGAAATGCCAGAGCAAACAGGGGTCTTATCTGAGCAATGTACATATGGAGATTCCATGCAGACTCTCCACCGGCTTCAAAAATAGTGCACAATTCAGTGCACTTGGCACTCACCTGGAGCACCAATTGGGAGTTGGACATAAATCAAGGTAATATTTCAAGGAAATCTACTACAGTTTTCAACCTTTTAGTGGATAATCCCAGTCAATTCGCGCATTATCACCTTACTAACAATATTTTAATATCAACATATAAACATACATAATTTCCCTTCAATGCCACGCTTTGGAATCTTCCGAGTCGTGCCTCTATAATTAGGTGATAATTTTTGCCTCTGTTAAAAAGCAATTATTTATAAGGAGCCTAATGAATGAGAGCTCCGCACAGATGCTGCTACAAGCACCCAGTGGTAAGGTCCCCCACACACAAATGTGGCACACATGACACAAGGGCAATATTGTCAGATGAAAGGGAAATGCGATGCGATCGTTGACACAGGGCCGGGCCAGAGACGAAGGAAGAGCAGATCATCGCACTGACAGCTTCTTAAGTTCCATGCCGACACAGCAAAAGATTTGTGTACTGACAGCATCTTTAGGTTTGAGTACTGTCAAAATATGTCACAATTTGATGGATACATTTCATGGGGCATTTAAAAAGGGGGAACGAAAGCAACAAACATTTATTTCGTACCTAGCGCCAATGTAAAATCACAAATATCAGAACCAGAGCCGAAGCAATTACCACCAGAACATTCGAACTGAGCGCCAGACCACAGCTGGTTTTGAGCTTATTCAAGACGGTCTCTATGTTGGTATAGTACAGGGCCGAAAATTTGTTGGGATCAGCTTTTTCATCTGTACAATGTGCGACGAGCTCGTCCACCAATCGGAATGCATACTCGACACACACCAGATGACTGTGTCCGATTTCAATGATCCTCGTGGCTCCACGGCCATCGATGCATTCGAATTTCTGTATTGACTTGATCCTGAGGCTCTTACAAAACATGATCGACTTGCTGCCAAAAACGGCCAGAAAGTCGTCGTGTGCGTTCTCCGATTGAAACACAGCATAAGGGTCACCAGGAGCAACCAGCTTGCCGCCATATCGGATCAATACATCCGTCGGATAGCTGCCACTGCAGATCAAGTTCCACATGCCAGAGAGAATCCTATGACAACGATGTGTAATTTTGTCATAGTGACTAACTACATTCCTCGAATCCTTCTTCATATTTCCTAATGTCTAAGTGGGAATCACTCACTATCTACTTGGAATTTTAGTTTTGTGTTTCACACAAACTGTTTTTCACCAGAAAATTATTGTTTACTGATCTGACAAGTAACCGAACTCCATGATCTACCACAAACTCAACAAATTCTAGGCAATTGTATTATAGTTTTCAATATATATTCGGGGTGATTCACAGCATTTTGCTAATTTCGGAACGTCTAAAAGGGTAACAATAAATAAATTGATCAGACAATAGGGAACAGGTTTATCAGCTAACAAAAGCAATATTCTCTATTTACGAAACATCTTCAAACTTTCGAATGGAATATAATCAGAACATGAGTATACCAAGGTCACCCAGGTTATTGGCTTCACTACAAATATTTTCAAATCAATTCTAATTATTATACATATTAATGCGAATTGTATCATGTGTGAATCCCACTAAAAGCCACTTCAGAAAGTGGGTTTCAGAAAGTAAAGCGAGCGGCAGAAGCAAGCGAGCGGCAACTTCAAGTGCTTACTCAAACGATAGACAGGTGAAATCTTCCGAATAACAGCTCTTCGGATACTCAATCAATCAATAAATGCGACACGCATAAATAACATGCAAGCATATTCGCCATTTTATTTATTTAAACAACAAACAAATAAACGAAACATTTTATAATACCATTATCCAGGCTAGACAATAAATTTCAAGGGATGCCAAACATCAGACGCCAAGAGCGATTCGAATAGAAATCCCATTAATGAACGCCTCAATTAGCATAATGTATAATAAATACGATACAAAAGTGACTAAGCGAATGTGATAGCCGAAAAACAACGCCAGATGAAATTGTATACATATAATTATAACAGACAATATATCGTATATGAATTTGTTTTTGTATTTGTATTTTACTTTATGCTAATACGCAGAGACAGCAGAACACAAAGCGTATCGAGCCCGAGTGATTCCCAAAATCCCACAATAAAAACGTTTGAGTTTTCTGTTTTGTGTCCCCCGCTCTCGTAAAGGTTAGACCCCAAAACGGGTCCAACGGGGATTGATTACGATAACGCTCACGCGGAGTTTGCCAAAATCATATTTTGTTTTCGTTTTTGGTCAGCGTCACAAAAGTCTGTCGGTCAGTGGACAGAACCAGCCAAGCGGGTTGTTGAACCAACAAATCCGTTTATATAATAGGCCGTGCGGCTGGGAGCCAACGACAGTTTCAAACGGAAAGATCGAAGCTAAACAAGCAAAATGAAAGCAGCCATCGTGTTCGCAGTTGTGATTTTCGCGCTTCTCAGTGTCCTGGAGGCGGTGCCGGCTCCTCAGTTCGGCTACGGTGGCTTTCCCGGTGGTTATGGAGGCTATGGTGGCGGCTATCCTGGCGGCTTCGGCGGTGGATATCCCGGCGGCTATGGAGGCTATGGTGGTTTTCCACGTCGCGGCTTTGGCGGCGGTGGCTTTGGCGGTGCCAGTGCCTCAGCATCGTCATCTGCATCAGCCGGCGGCGGCGGCTTCTACGGCTAAAGACGGAAGCTCCCATACTATGTACCTTTAAAGCCTCATCAAATTATTATTTAATAAACACAGTTTAGCCATTCCTGTAACTCCAAAAGATGTTGTTGGTGTTCTTCTTGTGTTGAAAGTTTCTGGATGGCGATTTCATTTAGAAGGGCTAAAAACTTTCACTTTTTCCAAGTACAAAATTCAAATCTCTCACAGCTGTGCCATGCCATCCATCCATCCATTGATCCATTGGGCTGAACGACAAGTAAATCCCTGCAGCAGCATCTCTTTTTTTCGTGCTCATTCATGCTGAAGTACTGTGGCATCGAACTTGGTGCACCGACTTTTGCGGCATCATTAAAAAGTTTTGAGCTGCCATCTTGAGTAGAGCTGTGCTTCAGCTGGGCTGACTTTTGGTCGCCATGCACGTCCATTGGTCGCGCACACCACACATCTCGAGAATGTGGTCTTCATATTGTTATTTTTCCAATTTATGTCCACCAGAGAATGAGCGAGAGAGAGGGAGAGCGAGAAACACAGATAAATAGTGATAGAGAGAGCAGAGAAGAAAAGCTGAAAAGCTGAAAAGCAGAAGCGTCTTTCCCAGTTGCCGTTGACTTTAAGTTGCATTGATGGCAAAGGCTGTAACCGGCACTGCCACTGGGTCTGGCTCTGTCAGTGGCTTTTGGCCCTTCGCCTGTGCCTGCCACCAGCCATTCAATGTCGCGGCTCTGGCATTGATGTTCACGTCGTGGTGGCATCCATTGTGTTGTGTCGCCACCCCGTTGCACAATGCCTTGTGCATTCTTTGGCCTCCATTCAAGTGCAAGTGCTCGTATGCAAGAAGCCTGGGGACTGGCGACTCGGGCATTCAAAGGCATAATATAATAACGCGTTTATGTCCTTTCAGCCATTTTATGATGCACGGATCCCTGATGCTGTCCGAGGCAAAGCCAGAGAGTAATGATGGCCAGGCCCAGACAGGATATGTGTCCGGCAGTTTTCTGAGTAATGACACGGCTAAGATATATCCACCATAAATAAGGAATTTCATTTCAAGAAACACCATCAAGTATAGTCACAAAGAACTTCTGAGATATTTGCTCGGAAATTCGTATGCAGCTCTCAGTTATTTGAATCAATTTGAAGTCTCCTTTGATTCTCCTTCATGGCCGTGCAAGGAATACTCAATCGGAATTCATAAGCGATTGAAATGATTTATCTCCTTCAAATCAAACAATTTTCTAATCCATCAGAAAGCGCTTGACAATGGCCAAAATCAGAAATTCTTTTGGCAACACGTAAAGGGCGGGCCACCGACTGCGGCACGGAGTGCAAAATGTTCGCCTAAAATATGTCAATCGGAATGTAAATCATTGCGTAATTTGCATTTTGAGCAAATCTGCTTCAATTGAATTTGTCAATGCCCCCCCGCACCACGCACCACGCACCCTGCCACTGCCACTGACTCTGCTCTGTCCCTCCTCTGTTTCTGTCTCTGTCCCTGTCCGGTTGTCGTTCGATTGTTTCTGTTGCTGGCAACACGTGAGTTATGGCAATGATTTTGACAATTGCCGGAGGAGCGGCGGAACACGCCCTCCTTCCTACCCATCGTCAGAGAACGGGAGCAGCATCAGCAGCAGCAGCAGCAGCAGCAGCCGCCGCATCCGTTACGTGCATGTTTGTTGCCTCGTTTCGGGAAACAGAAACTGCGCTGGGCATAATAAATCTTGCCTCTTGTTATCCAGCATACATAATTGTGTTGACGTGTTGTCTCGATGCCAATTCAAATCATGTTAATATCTCAACCAAACAGATTGCATTAAGAAATTGCCACATTATGCACGGGTTCATTATTATATTTTGTACGGTTCATGGCAAACAAATTCGATAAGAAAGGATTCCATACACATTCCATACACATTCTAAGAATATTTCAACAATTGTAGATGCTAAAATGATTTTGGTAAAATCCATTCCTAGCCCCCGTTCAGGTACAACTTATAGCCGCAAATTCTTAGAATTTTTCGTGAATTCCAATTGTTGAGAAAAATTGATCCGCCCTAATATAAGTACATTTGTACCAACCATACAATCGCTTAAGCTGTTTATTTGTATGTTTAAAATCAGATTTGTTTTATAAACCACTTGCACAAGGAAATTGCACAACTCGACCATAAATTGTACAGAGACAGAAGTGAAGCAGCAACAGCAGCAGAGGCAGCAGCGTTGTGCGAAACTTCGATACACGTTCCGTTGTGCGAAAGGAATTAGATTTGCATTCAGCGTTTTGTAAAAGCCAAATTTATTGCGAAAAATTATGTATTTGATTTATTTTATTTCATTTTATTTACGAGTATGCCCCCGAAGCTCACCCTGGCTGGCAGTCACCTGCTGCCAGCTACAGCTATAGCTCCAACACCAGAGCTCAACTAAGTTGTGTAAGGGTTGCCGCAGAGGAGAGAGGAGGGCTTCCGTGTTTATGACACAACTTTCATCACGTACGAGTACGTAGAGCAGATGTGCATACGCCAAAAAGTATGTGTGCAACGGCAGAACGTGATTTCGTTTTAAATTCATCTCTGAGTGCTGTCAAAGCAGAATTTATTTGCTGAACGCATTCATTTGGAAATTATCGAGCAGGAAATTATTGGCTCCTGCAGCGCTACACATTTTCCTATGGCTGTTGTTGCTTATGTAGTTCAAAAATGTTCGCCTCAAGCGGGTTCAACGTGAGCGAATACGCAATACGATACAAACAAGCCACTATCTTGGCCAAGTAAAACCAATGAACATGGCTGCCTGGGGTAAAAGATTTTGCAAGTTTTCTAATCAGCCTAATGTGATGTATAATGCATTATATAATCGGGCATGAAGAAGTCCAGCGTGCGTATGAAATAGAAAGAACCAAAGTATTTAGCAAATAGAGGACCCTGGTCACGTGGTCACGGAGAATATAATGTAGTCGAAACGGGAGTCCGGCTGACGAAATCAAAATAAGGTAGCCATAAGTCGAAACAGAAGGACTTCCAGAACATTGCACAGGAACAGATACAGCATAGTTACGGGTTTTGTATAGAAAAGCCTCCGCAGCTTAAGGTTTACTTTGTTTTGTGTGCTGCCCATCTTGTGCTTCAATTGAACATTACATTTGTGTAGCTCCAGCAGTATTCTGTCTCGATAGCCACGCAAGATCAAAGTGTGTACGATGACAGCATCGTACAGGAGTAATCCACATGAAACGCGGCATCCAGGCATCCACAGCCACAGAGTTGGCCAAGCGTAGAAAAGCCATTGGCTGCATTGCCACCGAGAATATGTTGATGATCAGCGCGTATGCTCTGGCTATCCGGGTCTGTATAAATCTATCGTCAAGCCCAGAAGCGATGCGAACCATTGGAAGATATCCAGCAGCAAAAGTCGCACCATTGTCCAGTGTCAAATGAGCTATTCTGAATTTCTGCAATTTTCTGCAATGATGTGCATTAATTATCTAAATTATGATTACTTGGAAACAGTCATTGAATCGATGTAAACGAAGTGAGTGTGGTCCTATAGAGTTCCCTCGAAGTATTGGATAATTTTAAGCAAACTGAGAATTCAATAATGTTACGAAATGCGTCATCTTCTGTCTATTAATTCCTCAGCACCAGGTGAAACTGTAGTAGCATTATATAGTAGTACAAAATGCTGCTAGTCGTATCGAACCATAGACTTCGATTCTCCTTATAGAGTCCACATGTCCAAAGCTGCAGCTTGGAGCTGCCCAAATAGGTCACATAGGAGTTGATCTGCGGCAAAAGAATTCTCCATAAATAAGTGCAAACAATATAGAAGTAAATTCAAATATCATACGTCCTGCGACCAGTAGCCCTCGCTCCAGGCATGCTTTGGTGAGCTCTGGTAGTGCATGGCCAAATCGCTCACATAGTCGATCAGGTACGAGTCCAAGCAGCGGAAACAGTACGCAAGGGCGCCAAACACTACCCATAAAATATTCGTGCCGGAGTGTAAGCTGAAGAACGTACCCCAGTAGGCATTGATGACGCCGAAAATGAAGTTATCGAAGCGAATTGCCATCATCTGTGGGCCATAGATCTTGTTGATCCTGATCGCTGTTCTGGTTAGTGCAGCATGAAGCGCCCAAATTCTTCGTAGCTCCTGCATATCAGTGGGTGTCGCTGCCAGAATATCGTCCAATCGTTGGTTCACATAGTCAAAGCCACGGGCAATGTGCCAGAGTGCCAAAAAGTAGCCCATGGGCACAATTTGCAGGATGTTGAGGGCATTGCTTAGAAATATAATTCCAGCTACTGTCCTCCAATTTCTTTCCACGCCAGAGTGAAAGCTAAAAACGAATATCGTCAAGCACACGAAAGCCGCCGTGGAGAATTTCAGGTAGATCGTCACTTGAAGGGATCTTCTGACTCGCTGCTTTCCATTGCGCTTTTCCTCGCGTAGTAGCTTGGTGAGCAGCGGCTGCATCTCCTTCAGTGCTCTGTCCCGAAAACCGCGCGACAATACCGTATAGGCTATGACCCCGTAAGCCACCAGGTATCGCACTTGGAAGGTAATCAAAAGTAGATGGGGATAGGTCTCATTGGCCTTAAAACCATTACGGGACTCCAAAAGCAGCGGCGGAGTCAGCACGAGGGTAGCGATATTCACAGCCAGTGCATACCATTTCGAGAAGCATGTCTGCCCGAAGGTTGAGTCCACAAATCGATTCGAAGTTATGCCTATGGCCAGCGCATACCCGAAATATAATTGAACCAACGAATTCGACATGACCGGGTGCTGTGTTCGCCAGTGTCGAAGCTCAACTGAATTCGCCTTGTCCCGTAGTTAGTCAAATAAAATTAAGTGCGCTGTCCGATGGCAGGCCTAGTGATGATGTTCCATGGGTGCGTATCTGGAACCATTTCGAATCAATTAATTAATAAGTTGAACGATAGCATCGTGTATTATAATTATTATTCGTTTAGCTTTTCTGTTTTGGCTTTCATCATCAGATGGTACTGCAGAAGCATTATGGAGTTGCACAGGATGGCTCCACTCATGCTTAGCCACTGTTTTCGATTGGCTGGGTACAGGCCGCAAACCTTCAAATTAAGATTCATGCTGTTTTGGTAGATTAAAAACGAATTGAGCTGCAAACCGAAATGGAAACTTAGTAGGTGGTTCGTCGATGAGTTTATTAAAGTACCTCATTGGACATGACGCCTTCGCTAACGGTGTCCTTCCGCATGCTCTGGCACTGAGTCACCAAATCGCAGATATAGTCGGTCATAAAAAAGTCCATAATCCGTATCCAATAGAGTAGACCTCCATACCATTTAGTGAGGTTAGGTTCATTGTGCGAGTAAATCGAACCAATATAGCCATTGATTACAGTGACTACAATATAGTCGAAACGTGAGGCCAACATCTGGCGACCGTAGATCCTGTTTATCTTCTGCGCTGTCCGGCTGAGGTTGGCGTGAAGAGACCACAGACTGCGCAGCTCCTCGGTGTACCCAGATGTGAGCGGCGACCGTGTGGAGATGAGCTCCTCCAGCTGCTGGTTCACGTAATCATATCCGCGAACAACTTGCCAGAGCGAAACGAAGTACAAGTGCGTTGTGCCAATAAGGATGCAGTAGCCATTGTTAATTAGAACACTGGAGAGAATCATGTAAAATGAAAAGCCGCCGGTGAACGCGAATGTTCCCAAGACATAACTCAGACACAGACACGACATGGTAAAGGTCTTTATGTAGAACAGCCTCCGAAGCTTTGAGTTCATCCGCTTTCCGGCTCTGCCCATTTCGCGGTTCAATTTAACAATTAAATGGTGCAGCTCCATCAGTATGCTGTCCCGGTGGCCACGCGAGGTCAGAGTTTGGACAATGACCAAGTAGTTCACCGCATAAAGGACGTAAGGAGTGATCCACATAAATTTCGGCAGCCAGAAATCCACGATAAAAAACTTTGCAGCGCCTAAAAGAGCCGGAGGCAGCATTACGACCGTGATTACATTGAGGATCATGGTGTACACTCTGTTTAGCCGGGTTTGCATAAGTCTACCATCGACCAGCCTGTAGGATGTCAAGCCAATCAGAACGGCGAACCATTGAAAGATGTCCAGCAGCAAAAGTTTCCCCATTGTCCGGTACCGAATGAACTGTTCTGTTCTGTTCGAGCCGCCGCGTGCAACTGAATTGCTGCAGTTCCCACAATTCGTACGAGTAAAGTCGAATTAATTAGCTAATTCTAGTTTCAAAGATTCCAAGATTCCGATACACCCAATTATGAAGGTAGGACAAAATAAGTGAGCAAGGGCAGTCCATGAATCGATCAAAACAAATAGATTAACACTTTATGGACTTGTTTACCGAGCAAGCGTGAAGCCTTTTACCCTTCCCTCAGGTGCATAGGCAGGTAATTGATATGTGTATCCACCACCATCAGAAAGCTACAATAAACACCTACCTGTTCTGCATATATAGTCGATGGAGGACGCATCCGAATATCATTCACAAGAGGACGCCCGTCAAGTCTACACCAAGCCATGGATAGCTCTTCTTCGTATTTGCCCGTAAATCCCGCTTGTCTAGTATTATTTGTTCTGGTCATTTCAATGCTGGATTATATAGTTCATTGTTGGTTTGAAGTCAATGGGAACACCGCCGCCATTGCGCCAATCGCCACAAGTGGTAACAAAAACAGTGTCAACAGGTGTTTGGCAAGCAGTGCGCTTTTCGATAGAACATGTGGCGACGAGACACCGATTGCGCGGAATTGCGGCCTGCGACACCTTCAACTGCGTCATCGTGTTAAACTGATGGCAGGCGTTAAGCGACGACTCGACCAGGACTTTTAAGATAACTTAAGTACATTAAGAGTAGTTTACACACAAAATAATATTAAGAAACTATCGCATTCATAATAAAATTGTACAAATTCACATTCAACACTTGTCCTTCCACGATACCGGCACTGACTATCGATTCACAGCATCGCGACGAACTCGATATTCCGATATGCGCAGTGCTGCCACATCACTTGATTTTTGTTGAAGGTGGCAGCGCTTAGAGAACATCTGTTGCCGGTCGCATTTTAATGTTCAAGAATTTGTTAAAAACACATTTATTGCCAATCCGCACAATGTCCTGCTTTGCCCACGTGATGAACCCCATAACGGGTGAGAACGGGTGGCACGAGCGCGAGGATGACTACGATTACCATCAGGAAGTGGCCAATGCCGGTTTCGGCGACATGCTGCATGACTGGGAGAGGAATCAAAAGTATTTCGCGGCACTAAGGAAAACGATAAAGGGAATGCATGCGGCAGGAAGGGAAGTACATGTTCTGGACATTGGCACCGGCACGGGCATACTATCAATGATGGCCTTAAAAGCTGGAGCAGACACCGTCACGGCCTGCGAGGCCTTTCTGCCCATGGCCAATTGTGCTGCCAAGATATTGTCCGACAATGGAGTCGGCGACAAAGTGCAACTGATTCGAAAACGCTCCACAGAAATCAAGATTGGTGCGGGCCTGGACATGCCGCAGCGTGCGAATCTCCTGGTGGCCGAGCTGCTGGACACGGAGCTGATTGGCGAGGGCGCCATCAGCATCTACAATCATGCCCATGCCGAGCTGCTCACCGACGACGCTCTGTGCATACCGGCCCGGGCCAGGTGCTACGCCCAAGTGGCGCAGTCCCCGCTGGCCTCGCAATGGAACAGCCTCAAGATACTCCCAAATCTGGATGGGGAAGCCTTGCTACAACCGCCCGAGCAGCTGAAGAACTGCAAGGGAGAGGCTGCTCTGCATGATGTGCAGCTCTCGCAGCTGCCGCCCGGCACCTTCCGCCTGCTGACGGAACCCATCGAGATCTTTCAGTTCGATTTCCAGCGCAAAGAGAGGCGCGAGAAGCAGAGGGAGAAACTGCTGCAGCTGCAGACGACACAGCCGGGTGCCGCGGAGCTGGTGTTCTACTGGTGGGACATACAACTGGACGACCAAGGGGAAATCCTTCTCAGCTGTGCTCCGTACTGGGCCCATCCGGAGCTCAAAGAGCTGACGGCCAGCCAGGCCGACCGCCTACCTGTGGCCAATGTCGTCCCCTGGCGGGACCACTGGATGCAGGCCATCTATTACGTGCCGAAGCCGCCCCAGTTGACCACGGCCGGTCAGGCCTTCTACTTGAGCTGCCACCACGACGAGTACTCGCTGTGGTTCGATGCGCTGCTGGAGGCGCCTGCCAAAACGGTGCGTCGGCATACCTGCTCCTGCGACCTGCACATGACCTACTCCCGCAGCAGAATCGGCCAGCTAAATCAGGCAGTGCGCAACAAACGCTACCTGCGATACCTGGAGAACACCATTGTGCCTAAGCCATCGAATGTGCTGGTCCTGGGCAATGGCTGTCTGCTAGGTCTGGCCAGCGCGGCCCTTGGTGCAGCGTCGGTGCAGCTCCATGAGCCACATCGCTTCTCGCGCCGCCTGATCGACTCAATTGTGCAGCACAACGAGCTGAAGAATGTCAAGTATGTGGAGGACGTAGAGCAGCTGGAGGACACAGAATTGGTCGCGCTGACGCATGTCTTTGCCGAGCCCTACTTCCTCAATTCCATTCTGCCGTGGGATAACTTTTACTTTGGCACATTGCTGCTGAAACTAAAGGACAAACTGCCGGAGAATGTGGAAATTACGCCATGTGAGGCGAGAGTCTTTGCTCTGCCCGTGCAGTTCTTGGATTTGCACAAGATTCGTGCGCCTGTGGGCAGCTGCGAGGGCTTCGATCTGCGCCTGTTTGACGAAATGGTGGAGGTAAGTAGATTAGTTTTATGTGCCCTTAAAGATCAATTTGACGATTTTAATTGCTTACAGAGATCCGCCGAACAGGCAGTGTCCCTGGTGGAGGCGCAACCATTGTGGGAATATCCCTGTCGCGCCCTGTCCGAACCCCAGCAGATTCTCAGCGTTGACTTTGCCAACTTCAGTGCTGAGCACCAGCTCCAAGGCAGCATAGAACTGACGCAGTAAGTCGTCCCCATTGAAACTCTGTTTATTATAATCAATAAATTATCTTTGCAGATCGGGAGTGTGCAATGGAATTGCTCTTTGGGTGGACTGGCACTTGGATAAAACGAACAATGCCAAGTCCATTGTTAGCACCGGACCCAGCGAGGCTGTAGTGCCCGGCGAGTTTGTCAAGTGGGACATGTTTGTGCGCCAGGGCGTGCACTTTCCAAGAAAACCCACCACCGATCTGTCCAGCCGTGTGGCGTGGAGTGTAGACTTCAAGCCACTGCTGGGACAGCTGAATTTTGGCTTCACCCAAGAAAAGCGATGAGCTGCGCAAGAAATTTCCATTTAATTCACATAAATTTGGACGAATAAACACAAAAACAAACTGGAAACACGTACAAAAACTCTGAAAATGGCTATGTTCGGTTGAGAACAAATTATGTCTTTGGAATCTCATCCTCCATGCGTGTGAGCACAATGTTCCTGTCAGTCTGAGCACTCGGATTGGCCATCTTCAGGCCGAACTCGCCGCCCTTAAGACGTTGACGCAAGTCGAGGGCCCGTATATCAGTCATCAAGGAGTGTTGCTTATTCTCCAGATCCACATCGATCTTCTGGGCATGCTCCTCCATGAGGTTGTAATTGGCCTTGCTCTCGTCAATCTTGCAAATTAGACGACGCCGGATTTCGCGCAGCTTCTCCACCTCCACGCAGAGCATCTCGTGGGCCTGGTCCATGCACAGCTCCATACCGGAGCGTTGGGCACGATTCTCCAGCCGAGTTTCGGCCAACTTCAGACCGTCGGACTTGTCGCGCAGCGCCTGCTCCAGCGTCTTAATCTCGCACACCGCCTGCTCCATTTCGTCCTTCATTTTCATCTTCTGCCACTCGAGCTCGTTGCGTGCGCGCTGCGTCTCGAAGATGCGCTTGCGAATGGTATGCTCGGCGCGCTCCTGCTGCGACTGCAGCATGTTGCGGGCCTTCTCGCGGCACACGAACAGAGCCTCGCGAATGGCATAGGTGTCGGCCAGCTCATTCTCCGCCAGCTGCTTCATGTTCTTCACATGCTCCAACCAAGTTTCATAAGAACAAGAGCTGAAAGAAAACCAACGTAGGAGCTTCACAAATACGTAACATAAATGCGTGGACTCACTTCTTTGGATTCCTGGTGGGATCCGGCTTGTACGATATGTTGGCGGCATTGCGGTCCAGGGCCAACTGCGAATTATCCAGCTCGACTGCCTCCAGCTTGTTGTCGATCTCCATGCCGATCTTGAAGCGCACCTCATCCAGGCGCGTCAGTTTCTCCCATGCCTTCTGGCAGCGGTCGGCCAACAGGCGTTGATTGTTCTCCAATATTGCCAGCTCGTTTTTGATCTCCGTGTCGGCCTCATCGTAGGTCATCTCAGAGCCAAGACGTCCGTCGCGCATGGTCAGGCACTCGGCAATGACCGATATGGGACCGGTAAGTGTCTCCAGCTCGCGTTCGGTGGCATTCTTCTCCTCCTGCAGCATGTAAATCTCGCGCTCGATACGATCAAATGTCTTGGCTATGATGTCGCGCCAACGATTCAGCTCGGATATACTGAAAAGGAGACAGCAGTCAGCAGACAGTCACTAGGCCAGAAGAGCTAAAACTAATCACCGATCTGTAAGCCCCTCATTGCTCTCGTAGTTGGCCCAATCCCCTTCGATCCTTGTCTCGTTCCTCAACGAACGCGATGCATGGCGTATGGCGAAGGCGTCCGATCGTCGGGCATCTGCAACATTCCGCAACTGGCTAACGCGAGCATGCCAGTCCGTCAGCGAGATGTGCTGCAGCGGCTTCTCCATTGTGACCACCGAATGGAAGGCCATGATGAATTATTGGTTAAGAAATGTACGAAAATGCAAAACAACAAAATATTTATTTTTGTTTGTTTGAGTAAATTTTAGCTTTGAACAGGAACGTTCCACAACTTGGACTGACTTAAATGTACGAGAATTTTCACATCGATTGAACTGATTTTGAAGTTTGTTTGGTTCAAGAACACTAGATCTCCAAGGCGCTGGGTCATTGCCAAGGACTACTCGGATGGTGTTGACGGCATTGACATAGTAACCACAGCTCTGTAAATGCTGCCATTAGGCGTAGAATGAGTATTACTATTATTAGTAATACCTACTAGTTATTAACACCAAAATATCAAAATCATAACGGAAGTCGATTATTTACAATGTCAATTTTACATACATATGTACACTATGTACGTAATCTTTTGTGCGCGACGTGGCAACATTGTTAAAAATGCGACTGTATTGCCGAAAGGGTGGCATTCCTACGCAACATTATTCTGCGTTAGATATGATTTGATATATGGCGGACTTTCTACATGTTCGGTGTGTTGCTTAAATGATTGTTTCAGTATTAAAAGTCTTTGCAAGCTAGTTATATCAAATAGAACATCAAAATCGAGGAATATGATTTAAGACTGCGGTATATTTATGGTATATTTTAATTTATGAAGGTATATTTATGGTAAATTTTAATTTAAGAAGGTATATTTTGGTATATTTTGGGCGGTATATTCCGCGGTCACACTGGCAAGCACACGTGTTTTCTTTCTTGTGGTGGTACAGCGTTTTGCTGGCCGCGTGTTTTTCTGAAGATTCAATTTTCGATCAAGTTGTATTAAAAAGTAAAACTACAGCAGTTCAATATGGGAAAACCAGGTGAGGATTGCAAGAAATGCCATTAGCTAATGAAGGCAGTCTCTGAAACTAAGAAAAATCATAGAACTTAACCTCCTAAAGAGTGTGCATCTGATAAAATGAGTTTTACTTGTGTTTTTGTGCAGGTTTTAGTCCACGCGGTGGCGGTGAAGGCCGTGGAGGCGGCGGAGGCTTCCGTGGACGCGGCGGTGGTGGCGGCGAGGGACGTGGAGGTGGCGGAGGATTCCGTGGCCGTGGAGGCGGCGACCGCGGTGGCGGCGGTTTCGGTGGACGTGGTGGTGGCGGTGGACGCGGAGGCTTCGGTGGACGCGGCGGTGGTGATCGCGGTGGCGGCCGTGGTCGCGGAGGCTTTGGCGGACGCGGCGGTGGCGATCGTGGTCGCGGTGGCGGCGGACGCGGAGGCGGTGGCCGCGGCGGCGGAGCCGGTGGCTTCAAGGGTGGCAAAACAGTCACAATCGAGCCACATCGCCACGAAGGAGTCTTCATTGCACGAGGCAAGGAGGATGCTCTAGTCACCCGCAACTTTGTACCTGGATCTGAAGTCTACGGAGAGAAGCGCATTTCTGTCGAGGTTTGTTTTGACATCACAATTCCTTCCAACCCATATTCCAGCTGATGATGATGTTGTGCAGGGGTACAGAACATGGCATTATGTGGCCATGAGCGTCCATTGCGTTCACCGGGAGCTGTGTGCACTTCAGGTGCACTTGAAGCAGCTTCAGGTGCGCTTTGGTTGCTTAGAGCAATGCACAACTGAGGCAAAATCTCTCAGCATCCTATGTTTATAAATGTCCATCTATGTGCAGCATTTCACACAAGTTTCTTGCTTCCTTCACAGACCAATGGCGAGAAGATCGAGTACCGTGTATGGAATCCCTTCCGCTCCAAGTTGGCTGCTGCCGTTCTGGGTGGCGTGGAGAAGATTCATATGCCTCCCGGCTCGAAGGTCCTATACCTGGGCGCAGCCTCTGGAACCACAGTTTCCCATGTGTCTGATATAGTGGGACCGGAGGGTCTCGTCTATGCCGTGGAGTTCTCACATCGCTCAGGTCGCGATCTGATCAATGTGGCCAAGAAACGCACCAATATCATACCCATAATCGAAGACGCTCGTCATCCCCACAAATACCGCATGCTGGTGGGCATGGTCGACACCATATTCGCAGATGTTGCCCAGCCCGATCAGGGCCGTATTGTGGCCCTGAACGCACAGCATTTCCTTAAGAACGGAGGACACTTTGTCATCTCGATTAAGGCATCCTGCATTGACTCGACGGCGCAGCCCGAAGCGGTGTTTGCCGCCGAGGTCAAGAAGATGCAGGCGGACAAACTGAAGCCACAGGAACAGCTCACGCTGGAGCCGTACGAACGTGATCACGCTGTCGTCGTGGGCGTCTACCGACCACCGGGCAAGCAGTGAACAGTGTTCAGGGGCGAATGTGGATAGTTTTAGGTTATAACTTCTTTTAATACAGACGTTTTGTATTAAGGTTCTTCTTATTAAATATAAACCATAGTTGTAAAGATAAATCAAAATGCAAACTATTTTTGTAGCAGACGTACAAATACATAAGACTACAAGCCAACAAAACCGAACTCGTTCCGAAGCTACTGAATGATTTGATTGAGGTCGTTTTATAAAAGAGAGTGAAATTACAAAATAGAGATAAAGGGTGTCAAAAAAATCAAATAATTAACGCTGCGGACAGGATTCGAACCTGTGCGGGTAGAACCCAATGGATTTCAAGTCCATCTCCTTAACCACTCGGACACCGCAGCTGATATATAATGGCGTGCCAGAATCGCTTCTTGACGTTGAGTGCACTAGTACGCTACCTGTTGGATATTCTAGCAGACTTTTTAGCCTGAGCTTGCCACATACTCTGAAATGGATCAAATAGGTTATTTTTATTAAAATACATCAAATGTAATCAAATTAAATAATGTTTAATGGTTAAGGGTCACATCAAAAATAACTTGTGTGTCAGCCCTGGTACGAGCCAGATCACTGCGTCTAACTAGAATCGAATCCAGAACCAGTTCACGGCTAGTTTACATATTATCCGCCGTTCTTAGATGGCGTTTTTGCTAAATGTTCCTCACAGGAGGCGCTTTTGTGTGCCTTCCAAGTGGTGCGTTTGACACCAGCATAAAATGTGCTGCGGTGTCCGAGTGGTTAAGGAGATGGACTTGAAATCCATTGGGTTCTACCCGCACAGGTTCGAATCCTGTCCGCAGCGTAAGATATAAATCCTTTTTTATCTGACCTTTTTTTGTTTGCATGTTTTTGTAATCTGTTAATTTACTTTATTTAGCCGTTTGCGGCGATCTCAAAGGATAACAATATAGAGAATAAACTTTCAGTTTCGTTTCATTACAATACGATATTCATCTCTTAGCCTACACAATCCGCTTGCATTACGGTTTTTGATAGCATTGCGGAGTGGCTCGCAGCCAAATATATTTTTAAAGATCGGGATTCAGGACAATTTTTTTGTTTTTTAAAAGTTAAATCTTAGAAACTAAAGTAAAATCATAATCGCATTGATTGTTGAATATCTGATTAAATGTATATCACCGATTCGTCAGCCTTCAGAGGCTTACAACTTGGCGCGCTTGGGGACGCCAATGGCCTCGAGTACGCCACAGACCTCCAGGTGGTTGAACAAAGTCTGCAGATACTCATCCCGATGCTTCATGAAGTGGGCTGCGTGCTGGGAGCGTTCCCAGCACTTGAAAGTGACCTTCACGTTGGCCCTCTCCCAATTCTCGCGGACAGCTTGATTCGACGAAGGCGGGCCGATCGGATCGTTGTCAGAGACGAAGAACAGCGCCGGGGCCTTGAGCAGGGTGGAGTGGAACATTTGGCTGGAGCGCATATAATGAATGGTGGCCTGGTTGTGGAATGTCTTCATATGGTAAAGGGTGTAGTTCCTCAGGGCTGCCTGCATGCGTTCGTTCTTGGGGAAGATGGACTTGGGCACGCCTACTGGAATCTCGGTAATGTCGGCAGCGCTGTCCCAAATCTGGCAAACGAAGCGCTCCAGTATACTGCCATAACGATCCATATCGCGAGACATCTGCAACATTATCTCGCCCAACTGATACGCTCCAACGGAGAAGCCATGCATGACGATCGGTCCATACGATTCGTTGTTTTCAAGAAACTTCAGAGTCTCGGCGGCCACCACCTGAAATGGGTAATCGAATGATTAAGTGACTAATTGTAATTGTTGGCACAGGTGGCAATTGACATTGGCATGGCTATAGAATTCCTTACCTGGGTTCCCTTAACGGGCCACAACAGCTGCCAGGGCGTAATATGCACCACCATCACATCGAAACCCATTTCCGTATAGATCTGGGCGTATTTCTTCAGATGTTTCTGCTTAGCCATCAGCCAGGCCATCATCAGGACCAGAGGATTGCCAGTCGGGTTCTTAAACTCTAGCGTCTTAGGATCCACATCTACATTCGCTTTGTTGCTAGTGTATAGAGTCATGTTTTTGGTAATATCTTGCGACGATATATACCGACGATTCTTCAACGGTGCCATGGCGCTCTGGAAAACACACACGGAATAGATAGTGGATTAGTGGAAATATTTTTCAGTCGCATTGAATGCTGAATGGAAATTTTTCAGATGAGTCACAGAATAAATACCGATATGTCCTGTTGAGCTTCTGTGCATGGTACTTTATGATCTCTTCAAGTGCACACAGGTCTAGACTCTATCGATAGTGGTTATGTTATGGGGTAATCTATTTAGTTTGGATAGGTCCAGCTCTGGGTTTCGATTAGATAGGAAATACAAGTTTGAAGTGGGCAGTATGGCCTGATCGGTTCGAGTCTCAGCGAGAGATTAAATTTGTAGTGGGATTGGGTAATATATCCAAGCAAATTTCGGGAAAACTTGATAAAGCTTTGCTTTTTCCGCTGCTAGCAGGGCTGACCTTGTTTTGCCACTGTACACGTGACGATAAGGGTTAGTTCTTGATAAATCGCAGGTGTTGACTTGTATTTATAGAAACTGTAGCCGTTACTGGGGAGGGGAAAGATAAGATGTCATATAGCTAAAGGACAGAAAAACTTCAACACTGACTGATTCGCTTGAATACAAATTTTAATATCCAATAATTGTTTTTTTCTGTAATTTACGATGCGCCCGATAATTGTCTTTCCATTCACCGTGTCATATCCGTATTAACGATTATTACCGAGTATTATTATCAGGAGCTGCTGGAGCGTTGTCAAGCGTCAATTATCCGCTAATGCTGAATACCAAATGAACGGGGAAGCAGTGGGTTTTCGACTCAGGGTTCTTTTTTTCTGTGGCTAAGACCTTAAAACCAACTGATAGCACCTTTATTCGCAGATAGCCAGGCAAACCCAACGATAAGGTGTTGCAATTTTAGATGTATGAAACGAACCAACAAAGAAGAGTATCACATAAGTTAAACAGCAATCGACCAGAGAATTTGAGAGCAGAGAGGTGGACAGAAGGAGCGAGATACTTTCACTTCGGTTTGACATTTTGAACTTGAACTTTTGGTTCACGGTGCCACTCACACGTTTCAGACGTCGATAGACCTTAAGTAATACGACCACCAATACGACCAGCAACGTAATTCCAATTAGGAAATCCATTATGGAACAAAAGATGACCAGGGAAGCAGGTGCAACGACGGACTAAATGGTCCGATATCTAGTGGGACGATCGTGGCATAGCTTTGTGGCATTCCGCTGAGCTTACTTCCAATGGAAAATAGTTATTCGTGCTTTGTGTGTGAGGGAGAGACCATGTGTACATCTGTATGTATTTCTTTATGTATAATAGGGATCAGAATAGTATGTGGCGTCGGCTTGAATTACATTGCGGCACTGGAAAGGGTAAAGTAGAGTGCCTCGACTAGGCAATACCCAAGCGAGAAATCAGAACGTATAAATTGCTCTCAGCTTGTAGCTCTGAGAGATCTTTTCATTGCAGCCTCCGCACAAATTAGTCTACTCTTTAAGACGTCTTCTAGTATTGATGTATGTATAACCCAATATACCCCTTCGTGCATGGAGTGACAGGTACAATCAGCGTGTGGCTTGGAACTCATGAGAGTGCCATACGTTTTGGGGGGCTCTGGGCGAAAGCTTGGCATTGAGCGCCATTATGATGTGTGTATATCATGGAAAAAGCTGCCACTGCTGTTGCTGGCCCCAATTGAGCGTGTTTGATCGAAGCTTGCCCGGCGAGGGTGGTTCCAAGAGTACTCCCAAGGATATGGCATCCAGCAGACCATTTCGTATCGCAGCTAGCAATCAAAATACTCCAATGAAAATAATTATCTGGCTACCTCAAGCGTTAAATGGGTCTCCCCACAAATTGCAGGCAATTAAAAAAACAATAAAATATATTTCTAAAAAAACTATATAACACCTAATCGGTATAACAAATCAGAGAAAGAGAGACATACAAAGAGAGAGAGAGAGAGAGAGAGAGAAGTCATATGCCGGGTGCAAAGTACAGAGGAAATCATTTGAAGCATGCAAATTCAAAAAGGAAAAGAAGATAACTCAAGAGAGAACCGAAAGAACCCACACACAATTAGAAGATAAAAGCAAGTTATAGGAAAGCGGAGTGGGGGCCCATTACAGGTTACAGGTTAAAGTTCAATTAAAAGCCAACAAGATGCAACAATATATAATGGAATATGTAGTGGTAATGCTTACATGTGCCTCCTGCGGCCCGCCGGTGCTCAAGCTCGAGAAATTGCGACATAGCGGCCTTTGGATCTCCCGGTACTCGGCCATTGGACGCAGCAGGCCCTTGCTGCCGGTGGATACGGCGCCCCCGCACCCACTGAAGAAATTATCTGCGTAGACATTCTCGTACGGGATAGCGCCAGCGCTGCGGCTATTTTGTGCTGTGCATGAGGCGAATGGCGGATCGGGATGGGTACAGAGACAAATAAATATGTGTAGGTATAAATAAACGTGAGTTGAATGGTTTCATTTTCAGATAGAGCAGCGCGATTCTTCTACATTCAAACATTTACCACCAAAGGACAGGCCCACGGCTAGCGTTGCAGCTGTCCGGCCGGCAGCGAACGGTAGACTTATCGATTTTTTCGCTGCAGTTGCGTAAAATGCAGTGCGAAAGAAGTGCGCAGCCATGGCCGTAGATTGAGAGGGGGATCAGATCAGTTCGGCGTGGAGACGACTTGCACAAGAAGCTGTTGGACAGAAACTGTGAAAACAGGCACGTTCAGATTTGGATTATAATTCATTTATGATGTGTATGTGTAGTCTGGATACCCTTGCGGGAGGTATTATAATTTTGTAATGCACAAGCAAAGGCAGAATTATCCCTGTGTACATTTTGCACATCAATAGTCTTACGTTCTCACAACGAGGCAGCTCAAGTATTAGAAAACAAACAGAACCAATCACTAATTTAAAATTTCAAGCAAGTTCAATTACTTCTTACTGATCGCCAAAACGGTAAGGGTATACTCGCATCAGCCTGCTGAAATTTTTTGTTCAGGCATTTTCGTATTCATGTTTGAGAGACACAGACAACAACCGACACCCACACAGACACAGGCTCAAGCTAATGCACACGAAACGAACTTTGTACCCTGTGCATTTGCGGCTGCTGGCTGCAGACGGGTTTTAATTCGTAAATTGATAAAAATTTCGTTTGTGCCCAACGACACGACAAAGAGATTCTTGGACGTGCCTCTCGAGAACACTTTTATGTGCGTGTGCATGCTTTGAAATTGTATGTATGTACTTGTTTAAAAGTATAATAGTTTAAAGACAAAATCGATCGCGGTTATAAACTTACGACTGCAGACGAGCTTTCCGTGTTTACGTTGGGGAGATTTGATTCAAAATTTAATTATTATTTATTGTTTAGTGTGACCGCTAGTGTGACTGCAGAGTTTTCAACTAAAATACCGACTGAACGTCAAGAAAGATACCTAAATATACCTTCTCAAATTAAAATATACCATAAATATACCGTGGTCTTAAATCATATTCCTCGATTTTAATGTTCTATTTGATATTTCCTGCTTTCAGAGACTTGTATCACTTTAACACTAATTTAATCCGATTGAAGAATCAATTTGGCTTTTTTTAAATACTATTTTTTATTGGATTATAATGCTTATGACCTTATATTTTACAAATTCGTATTTGCATTTTTCATTCAAATCACCCCTTCTGGAAGCAAGGGAGCTTTGTGTTCAGTATGTAACATGTAGAGACACATGTTAACTGATTTCATTGCAAATTTTTGGAAAATAGCGTGCGCAACAGAAGACGAATATAAATTCTATCGTTTTCCTGAAAATTGCACAAAGGGAACATAAGTAAGTATTATAATTGGCTCTGAGTGGGTTGGGGGGCAGTTCTTCTATCTTTATAGAATCTTTATCTTTAAAAATCCTCATTATAGTCTAACTTAGCACCGATTTATTTGATTTTATTTATTTTATTTTATGTATATATTTAATATATTTAAATATTAATATATTTTATTGTATATTTAGTTGTTCTCATCAGCTGTTCAAACTCCCTTCGCAAAGTGCGAAGCTTTCAAAATCCCTTAACAAAGCAAGGGAGCTTGCATGGTGCGAAATTTGTATCAAAAACTAAGGTGTCGACAACAGGTAACCATGTCACAAAAAATTCCATCGAAGTTCATACACCCGTCTGGCAAGTACATGGCCACAAGTTGGTCACACCATGCGCGCGCAATTCAAATGGATCTGGAAATTCGTATCTATCAAGCCAAGTAGTTAGAGTTGTTTAAGATATTTGAACGTGGATTGACGGACACGAAATGTACCAATTAACTTATTTTCCGACTATCTGAATGGCAAATAAATTGCTGATTAAGTTCACGGCGCCATATATCAGACAATTTCAATTTGCTGCACGACATTCGGTTTATGCGCCGCAGTAAAGTTGGTCATGCAAAGGGACAAATGGGTCAGGTTCCTTTAAGATGTTCAGTTTTAGTGTATGCAGTTAACAGTAACGTAATCTCCCCCATCACAGTTATGGGGATCACAAACTCACTGATCCAAGCTGGCAAATCAATTACTGCAATCACTTAATCCCCAGTTTAGGCGTATCTCTTGCCATAACTGAATGCCGTGCACATTTTATAGCTTCGAACTCGGCCAGCAGAATGCTAGGGAAGACGAAACGGAAGCGGGAACATGGCGCAAAACACTTGATAAGCGAAATTTGAATAAAGCTTTTTCTTTTTGTTTCAAGCACGAGATATGAACAAGGGCAGTGCTATATATACTGCTATATACACACACACACACACAGAAATATATAATTGTAAGTAGAGTAGTCGTCTGACAAGAATCCGAGTGTATTTGAGTCTCGGCAACACAATTTGCATACGAGCTTCAGCCCCTGACATGGTGTAGCCCCTGACTGTAAGCCCATTCCATTACCCGGACACGTGCACTGGAATTTCGACCAAAAACCCCCACATTGAGCTTCTTTCCAAGAGAGCTTGAGATAATGAAATAAACCCATTAAGAAGCCATTTAGGAGGAGTTATTTATACGAAATCAGAGAGATCTTATCGTAATAAAAGGCGCATTAAATGCTCTCCGCCCGGTGCTATCAGTAAGAACAGTTACCATTTCGTGTGACTGCCAGCCAAGTGACTGGAATCTCAGCGTCCGAGTCGGCGGAGTGAGAAATGCGTGATTATCGGGCGACTCAATGTGAGTCGACAGTTTTGCCTTTGTTTGTTTTAAGGTTAGGAGGAAGCGGTCTCAAATGATGAAATTGCTACACCCGGTGGGGCTGGCGCTTTACGTCAGCGGAGAGGGGGCAGTCGGGCGGGCAGCCAGGCAGGCAGGTATTCAATTCATTCGATTCCGTTCGCAGAAAATCAGCAAAATCATTTTGTGACTCGTTTTTGCACCGACCCGAACATTAGTCGCCTACAACAAGCAAGCCACTCACTCACACACACACACACACTCACACAATCGTACCGTAAATAAAGACGAAGCAGGCCAGAGCACATGGTTATCACGTGAACGTTGCGCCGAGTGGCCGACTGGGTGCCGTCGTGTGCGGGAAACGTGATCAAAGATCAAGAGAGCGAGAGTGCCAGAGCGCCTGAGAAGCTCTGTAGGAGAGAAGAACGAACACCTAACAGTATGTGCGTGTGTGTGTGTGTGTGTGTGTGTGTGTGTGTTGGATTGGGGCCTGCCTGGCTGCCTGTGTGTGTCTGTGCAAAAAGTCAAGCTGCAAAATGGCAACAAAAATTAACACAGTGCGGCGCCTCGCACATTGTCTCTATCTCTCTCTCCATTTGACTCCCCTCTTACTCTCTCTCCCAACGATTTCTGCTCTCTCCCTCTCTTTTGGCACTTGTGGTTGGGGCCTGCGGAGGTTATCGCGTTAATCATTTCGCACTGTTAACGCAAATACTCAATTCTGTTTGTTGTTTTTCCACAAATGATATTTATATTCACCTCGTCGTCTGCTTGCCCGCGCCACTTCTCCATCAAACTAAATATAATATGATAATGAATAGTTAATTACCATTTCACAACGAACTTCATTTCTGTTTCAAGCATTTTCTGGCCAGTCATGGAAAGATACCTGTGTACATATTTACATACATTTGTACATAGTGCGAATCTGGTCTTTGGAACTTCCAAGAACACTCTCTGTTCTAGGGCCAAATGATGTCACAGCTTGGGTATGATAAATCAGCACCCCTCTGCAATGATAAGACCCACACAATCCCCTATCCCATTTACTTTTTTATGATATAACAAATCTTTCGTTAGATAAGATTCTGCAGTCGCAGTGCGACCCGCGCACGCAGATTTGTCGAGTGACTCAAGGCAATCTTTTTTCGGCACGGGATACGGGTGCAGGTCTTGGGATAACCTCCGGCGGAAATGGCTCTTCATGAGCGGCGATGATCACACTTTGTCCAAATTGCTACGTTCTATTCTTAGTACGAGTAGCTGCAATTAAAACCAAATTATTATACGCGGAAAATATGTAATTTTCATTGCGGATCTTCCTCTTTGAATGTTTGCCAAGTGTCTGACCCAGAGACACATACATACCATACCATCTTCGGGGGTGTTAATCAGGTGCCACGCCCACGCCTAGAGCCCCCTTGTACACACCCACAAAGAGTTTAATAAAGTTTCCAGTGTTGATGGCATGATAAGTGCCATTCGATCGGCCCACAATGCGGACAATTGGAGCTTATTGGACGCAATTCAATTACGCGCCCAGATGGCATCTCAAATATGCCCTAGAAATTCACACAATTCCGCGCTGTAATGAGACGTTTGCCCAAACGCTTAGACGGCACACACATAAATGCCCATATGTATATTTTCTTATTTGAATGCCCAACAATCAGCGGAGAGCAAGCGAACTGCGGATACTCTTTTCAATTGATTTTTATTGGCTGAACAGAAGCGAATCAAGTGGTCAATCAGCAAACAATAGCCTGCGGGATTGTTGGATAACCAGCAGAGCTGTTATTTCTCTGGGGGTGCACGCTGCATCCCCACATAGATATACCCCTCACATAGGGTGCTATAAAATGCAAATCTTAGACAAACATTTGCCTAGCGAATTAAAAGGTTGTTGGCGCCAGCACGCCTCAAACAATGTCCGTTTGCGGGGACATCGTGATTAACACTGGAAAAAAACCTCAGGCCAAAGGAGCCGAAATTGTATTCATTCTGCCGACCTAAAACCAGGTGACAGCTACACCCTTGCACGGAGCACAATTAGACCCGTTTAGAGCATTTCTGTTTGGTTACACCTGTCGTATACGTAACGACACGCAAGTCGTTAACTCTCAGCCAAATGATGGACAGCTCGCTATTTGTTTGACTTATAAGAAAGGGAATGATGCATTTTAATTAGATTAAAACATCGCTTGAGACAGAGAAGGGTGCGCCCATATGGCAGCAGGCCAGACCCATTCCCCATGCCCTTCCTTCCCGATTCCCTCCTGCTGCAGTGCGGACTGACGTCAAGCGGACTGGCGGGAGATCGTTCGTCCGTTTACCATTTGTCAGATGATAAGCAATGTTAGTGTAACAGATTCGCATTCATTCCGACTTGCAATCAAAGCCATCCATCAGGGGCTGGGCGTGTCGGTTCGTCTGATTAGATTGCCATCGCCAGGAATACTCTACAAAATGTATTCTCTCTAAATTTAGTCAACTCATAAACCCAAAAGTCGACCGAATCATTCATTTATGGCAATATTATGTCCCATTTGTGGTGATGGTTCTTTATCTGAAGATCCGGCATGATGAGCCAGTTATGGATTGGATTGGATTAAATTGTGCCCCGGGACTGGACTAATCATCGATGGGGGGCCGGTTTCGATAAGAGACGTCTCGAGATTTGGCAGAACTCATTATTTACGGAACGGACGATGGATCGGCGAACGAACGTGCCTCCAAACGTGTGTGCCATGTGCCAAAATTGATTTGGTATTGAAATCGAAGACGAAATCGGAACGGCAATCGTGAATCGGATGGAGGCCTTATCAAGCTTCTGCTGTCGTCAGTGCCCCTTGACAGAGCCCCTTACCTGACACCCCCTGACTCTCCTCGATGTGTTTGTCGGAATCAGAATGAATTTGCAGAGTCCGGAGGCACCAAGCCGCTTACTTAGCAGCGAATCAAAGTCTGAAATGTGTTCCTCCCCAAAAAAACTGATAAGGCATTAATAATTTGTATAAAACATTTCATTTTCAGCAATTATAATTGATAAACAGCGGCACAAAGAGCGAGAGAGAACAACAAAAGAAAAGATAGGGAAAACCAAAAACAAGTGAAATAATTAAGGAAAATTTTGTGCCATATCTCTGCAAGGAGTGGTTGGGAGGGTTTTGGGGGCTGGCAGAATCTGTCATGTTGAAATTAAAATTGCATTGATCAAAGGTGCGAGTTGGTGTGGGTTTTATGTAAGCGAATGAACCCATCAAGCAGGCCATCGATCACACTCAGCATTGTAATGCATCGTCTCGAGGCTTTGTTATGTCATTTTGTAGATCAGAGAGCCGGAACGGAGCGAGAGTGAGAGAACAGAACTCAACAACAGAGATTTGTATTGAGATGAGGTTGATCGGAGCTTATCAGTGGAAACAATGACCTCGAATGGGGTTTCAATACCCTTATCAAAGACTACACGACATATGGAAAGCAGAAAAGTCTTTGTAGACAAGTGTAGAGTATTGCGAGATGATCTCTAGACAGGATTCAATTTCATTCATGCTTTTCGCGGCCCTGGTAGCTGGAAGATACCAGATCTAACCGCATCTCTAGCTCTCAAACAGAAAGAGAGTGAGAGCTAGATACATCTCAGCTAACTGCACTTTTAGCTGCAAGAGAGAGAGAGAGAGAGACAGTGAGTGAATGCATCATCCGAACAGTGTGACTAATTTTACAGCACCCGATGCCAGTGCCTTACAGCAACAATCGAATACTGAGAAACGAACAAGAGGAAAGTGCAAGGGTAGGCGGAGGAGTAGGGGCATAGGAGGATGATGAAAAGGTGCAGCGGAGGCAAAGAGTGTGTGCTGTGTACGTGTACTGATAACCGTAGCCTGTCCATGTGCTGGTGTTGTTTACATACTCGCCATATGTATGCCGGTTCCACCAGAGAGAAATCCGCACCAACACCACTGACAATCGCACACAGAGAGAGAGAGAGAGAGAGAGAGAGAGAGGAGAGAATGTCTCTGTCTGGGTTGCTTGCCAGCGTGTTCATTTTAACTGATAGCAGAGCCGCATGAAGACGGAATGGAATTCACGCGATACAGATACACATGCTTACACTTGGACTCTCCGCTCACTGCCGCCTCTATCTTGATGTCTCTCTCGCTCTGAGCGTGAGTGAGCGATGTGGTCGGGTCTCTGCTCTGCTGTGGCCGCCACTGTCCGGCAGAGTTTCGATCATATTTATAAAAGAATCGACCGCCGGGAGTTATTCAAGCAGTCGCAATCCGCACCTTTCGCCAGAACGTTGAAAAGACACCTCCTCTGTGTCCACCTAGGGATCGATCCAATCCAACGCGTGCTCAGTTTTACAGTCGTGGAAAAGCAGCCAACGGTCGAAAGAGAGAGTATACTCGCGTCTAAATACAATTTAAATAAATAAAACACACATGTGTGTTCCAACTTCATGACGGAACCGGAACACGTTGTGTGAATTATCAAAAAAAAAAGAAGGAAAATACCTACTCAAAAAATTCCAGTGAGAACGTTCCAATTGAGGTTTCCATTCAGTTTGAAAAATACTCGGTATTTCTCAACCCGCGTCGCACACATGACCACCGCTCTGACAATGGTGAAAACAGGAGGTAAATACGCCAATGGTAAGTGCAATCGAGCGATTGAATTGATTGAGTGACTCCAACGCCATAGCCCTAGTCATAGCCATAGCCATAGCCGTTCCTATTTCCATTGAGCTCTCCAAGCACGTGTCTTATATAAGTCGCCCGATCGTGTGGCGGCGCCTGGCATGTTCCGAGCTCGGACAGCGGCCTGTTGCCGGAAATTACTTAATTAGTTCTCCAACAGACGTGTGGGAGATACTCTGTCCCACACGATCTGTTCTCTGTCGCTCCAAATAAGTTGCGGATTGCCATTTCCAGATACATTTCTATGTACATGTCTCTCGAATGCAGTGTCTGGAAGCATCGTTGCCTGCGTTGGCATGAGATCAGAAATAATTATGCAGTACGAGTGTATTTATTTATACTTATTTTATTTTATATACAGTCAGATATAGACGACCTCCACTGCAGCGATCAACTGCAATCGCCATCCTTCGCACAAAGCATGCTGATTGAGCACTTCCCTCTCGTTTCGCTCAACTCTAAAATATAATATTAAAACAAAATTTAAAATGTGTGGCTTTACCCCATTAATTATTTACATTTTTATTTTGTGTGTGTGTGTGTTTTTTTTTCTTTTGGTTACGCTGCCAAACAAAATCGAAACACATTTTAGCACTTTCGAGTGATAAAAATAAACAAAAACGGAATGAAAAACCTTAAGCGAAACGAAAAAAAAAGAAAGGAAAAGAAAAGAAAAGAGACAGGGGGAAGCTCAACGAGCGACAGTATTTAGTATTCCGTATTTTCTTTTTGATTTTATTTTGAACTTTAAATAGATCTATCTACACAGCAGTGTGACAAGACGGGGAACTGGGGCGGAGCAGTGGCTCTTTAGTCAGCTGATAAGCTAATCCCAAAGACAAATTGACAGTTGTAAAGCGATTGCAAAAGAGTGGGCATATGCCACGCTCTTTGCATGTGAGAGACCATGCCGTGAAGTGAATTGTGAATTAGGGTAGCCAGTGGAGGGCCAGAGCTGTAACTAGTGATTATCTTATCGACTTAGGGGACTTCTCCCTGCCGCCCACCCCCGCACCCCCGCACCCGTTGCGGAAAGCTCAGTGGCGTTCCAGTTTTATCGGAGCCCCGTTAGAGGCTCGTTATCAGTTATCAATACTGTACACACACTTGACTTCATTGCTGTTGTTTTGTTTGGTGTTGCGCTCTGTGTGTCCTCTGTTTGTCCCACTAATGGACGGTCTAGGTACAGTCAGCGCCCTCGGCCCACGGGCAATCAATCAAATATAGCAAATATAGCACATATATATACTATACACCCCTAATGGCATCCAATAAGCAGTCAAAGCAGAAACTCTTTTTATTTTCATTATTTTTATAACTGCTCATAAATGTTGATTGATTTGGTGTCGCGTTTTGTTTTTTTGGGTGCCTCAGTAAATTTAACTGTGGAGAATCACAATTTCACCCTCTTCTGCATAGTCTCTGCCCGCCGCCCACCGTTTGTCACCAGACAAAAGTTCTGTATCTTAGTAATAAATTTTGCTCGGCTCCGTCGGCAGAAAAGATTCCGCAAATAAATTCAAAAACGTGTCAGATAAAGCGTTTTCAGTGTGGCTCCTCACACGACCCGACTTGTCCACGAGTCATCGTCGCGCCCGGCACGAGAAACTGATTCAGTTCCATAAACACACAGAGAGAGAGAGAGGCAGAGAGAGAGAGAAAAGCATGAGGGAGCGGCAGCAGCAGCAGCAGCAACACCAGCAAGAGTGAGCGTATGCGGGAGCGTTCTCGATCGCGCAGACGGCCCCAAAGTTCGCTTTGGACGTCATCGAAATAATTATCCATCCGTATGGGGGGAAAATTTTTTGGAAGAGACAAGCAATTGTTAGTTTTGGACTTTAAGCTGGCTCTGTATTGGCATCGGCTTGGAGTTCCAACTGGGGTTCAATAGACCAAAACGCCTTGTAAGGCCGCGTTGCAAGGTTGCTGTTGCTGTTGCACTGTTGCAAAATGTGTGTGTGTGTGTGGTGCAGCGGCGTTTGTTTAAGCCATTTATGGCGGGGCTTAGAGTCGGGTTTAAAAATAGCCTACAAAAATCCGCGTAAGGCAACGCAGGCCACCGCCAATAAATAAACAGCCGCCGAATCATGTTTCCTCTGGGATGGATGAGGTGTTCGCTTTGGTCACGTGAGGATCGGGCGACTGCTGTTCGGCCTCAAACAGGTAGCAGCAGCAGCAGCAGCCGAGACACTCACTCGTCTTGCGCTTTGGGCCATATTGTATGTACATACAGCCAACGTACAGCACCGTACAGCAGCACATTCATGTTATGTTATGTACATTTGTGTGTTGCGTTTTGTACAACGCTTACAACGACAGACACGGCCTGCACAGGTCTCTCAATATTCGCAGCCACCGCTGTGCTCATAGTGGGCGTGCGTGTGTGTGTATGCGTGTGCGTGCGAGAGTGAGCGCGTCTGTGCATGTTCGTGCATGTCTGTGCGTGCACGAACAAGATTTTGACATAGTCAAAGTGTTTTATAAATAAAACCCAAACGCCCCACATACTAACATGGCTACCAGTTTTGTGAGCAGCAAAGAGATCGGCAGCGCAAAGAGAGCGTGAGAGAGGCGTCTGTCTGTTGATAAGAGCGAAGCATCTGCCAACACGTTTTCACCTGTTGAGGCAGAGAGTGGGCGCAGGCGCATGTGCTTAATCCATTCCATTCATCTTATTCCAGAGTATGCCATGAGCCTTAAGCTAATTAAATTACTCTTCCTTGCAGAGAAACTCTTCGGCGTGAGGCATGTGCAATGCATCCTCTGCTTCTTCTGCCTGGCGATGTGCTACGCCTGGCGGGTGAACCTCAGTGTGGCCCTGGTGGCCATGTCCGAGCCACCTTCGGTGAATGTCACTGAGAATGACACTGCCAACGCCGTGCCAGACGATGATGATAACGATTTTGGTCTGTTCAAAGCAGAGGTAAGATCCTGGCAGCACTCCAGTTCGACACTCGCTCACCCTTTGGCATTTCCTCCTGCAGTACTATCCATTCGACGAAGGCCAGAAATCGTACATGCTGAGCAGCTTCTTCTGGGGCTACATCGTCACCCAGGTGCCCGGCGGTTACTTTGCCCAGCGGTACGGAGCCAAGATGCTGCTGCTCGCTGGCCTGGCTGCCGCCGCCATCCTCACCATCATCTCGCCGCTGGCCCTCAAGCTGGGCGGCTGGATTGCGCTGTGTGCCGTTCGCTTCACGATGGGCCTCACCCAGGGTGCAGTGCACCCGGCCACGCATGCGCTGCTCTCCAAGTGGTCGCCGGCTAACGAGCGCGGCATGCTGGGCACCATCTGCTATTCGGGCGCACAGTTCGGAACGGTGGTGATGCTGGCGACGAGTGGCTACATTGCCGACTCCTTCATGGGCTGGCCGAGTATTTTCTACCTGGGCGGTGCCTGCGGCTTCGTGTGGGTCGTCTTTTGGTACGTTTTCTCGTCCAGCACGCCGGAGGAGCACCGCTTCATCTCGCCGGAGGAGCTCAAGTTCATCGAGGAGTCGCGCAGCGATGGCAAGATGCAGTCGGCCGACAACCTGGCGCCGACTCCCTGGCTACCCATTTTCACGTCGATGCCGTTCCTGTCGCTGCTGGTGGTTCACTGCACCCACATGTTCGGCTTCTGGACGCTGCTCACCCAGATCCCCAGCTACATGAAGAACATCTACGGCATCGATATCAAGGAGAGTGCTCTGCTGTCCTCCCTGCCCTACACCGTGATGCTGCTGCTCAGCTTCTTCTTCGTGTGGCTGTCCAAGGTGCTGCAGAGGAACAAGTCGTTGTCGCTGTCCTTCAACCGCAAGTTCTTCAACAGCATCGGCCACTGGATACCCATGTGCTCACTCATCGCCCTGGGCTATGTGCCGAAGGAGGACAATCTGCTGGCCGTCGTCCTGCTGACCCTCACCGTAGGCATCAGCGCTGCCACCTACCTGGGCTTCCAGGTAAACCACATCGATCTGTCGCCCAACTATGCCGGCACTCTGATGGGCCTCACGAATGGAGCGGCCAACATCATGAGCGGCATTGCGCCCCTTGTTGTCGGTCAGATCGTCCAAGATCCGGTAAGTGAAAGGCGTTGAAAACATTCCTCGAGTTTCTTGCTAACTCTGATATCTTCCACAGAAAAATGTAAACGAATGGCGACTGGTGTTCTTCCTGGCCGCCGCCGCCTACTTCATCGGCAACCTGCTCTTTGTGGTCTTTGGCCGGACAGAGGTGCAGTGGTGGGACTCGCCGGAGCAGTCGGTGGACGATGTGGAGCAAGGAGTGCCGCTATCACCGAATGGCCAAGATAAGCGCTAGATCTGGATAAACCACCACAACAACCACCACACGATAGGGGCATGATTGAGTCGAGTCATAGCTGTTGTTTCATAGTTTTTAGTCGTAGTCAAATAGTTAGGGACAATACCATAACGACGATCGCGTGCTTCCATTAGCGATATTATAAGTTAATTGTTTAGTTCTAAGGCAGCGTAAATTATTGTTTGCAGTATTTTCCATAATGTACATAATCTAAAGCTAAATCAAATTAAACTTGCAACATGAGAAAGCGTTCAGTGTAAATAGCAGAAAGAGAGAGAGAGAGAGAGAGAGATGAGCTGCTAAAAAAACTCTAGTAATTGTTATGTTTAGTGTTTAAGCTAGGAATAAACAAAAACCCAACTTGTGATGCACGAAATGTGAACTAAAAAAGGCAAAAAAAAAAAAACAAAACAAAAGAAAGATAAAAGCAATGAAGACATTCAAAGCCATTTAATAAAACAGCTCAAACCGAAGCTGAAACCAAGTCAAATCGTACCGAAATTGTTGTTTCACTTCATCCAGTTTGAACTGGGCGCCCACTGATGATTATCGATAGCATTCGCGGCTGCCACACAGTTGGATTTTTCGATACAACTTGGGGCGTTTATCTTTATCTTTATCTTCTTGTTGAATATTTTAAATTTTAGTTTTGGTTTTGTATATTTCATTGTTTTGTTTTGCACAATTTCTGCTTCCGCCATGTGTGGCAACGCTAGTACCAAATTCATCGAGCACTTGTTACGGTCACACTGGTTATCAGCTGTGTTTACATTTAATTAGACGCACTTTGGCCGCCGCTGCAAGTTTTCCTCCCTCCCACGCACACGTAGCATCTACTAACTTGGCTACGTGGATAGAATTGGACGCACAATATGGTGCTCGGCTGCTTCCCCAGCTGCAGCCGGACTGGCTACCAGCAAATAGGGAACACAGGCAAGTGCTTGATCTTCCCCTTTGTTTGCATCTGTTTTACTGACGTTGCACATTTGTATTTGCAGGGCCGCGATTTGGAGTGCGACATCTGCAGTGCATTCTGGTCTTCTTTGGCCTGGCCGTAGCCTATTCCTTGCGCGTGAATCTCTCCGTGGCCATTGTGGCCATGACGGATCGCAATGCCAGCAATCCGGACTTTCCTGTACGCACAGCCACGCATTGGATTACCCTTTTTTAATAATAGAATAATTTGTTTTGCAGGAGTTCGAGTGGAACGAAAGTGTCAAGTCCTATCTGCTGAGCAGCTTCTTTTGGGGCTATGTAGTCACCCAGGTGCCAGGTGGCTATCTCTCGGCCATCTATGGTGCCAAGTATATGCTCTTCTTTGGAGTGTTAATATGTTCCTGCCTCGCCCTGCTGACACCCTTTTGCGCCATCACGGGCGGCTGGAAAACTGTCGTCGTGCTGCGTGCTGTCCAGGGTCTCTGCCAGGGCGTCATCTTCCCCTCAACGCACACATTCCTATCCAAATGGGCGCCCACAGAGGAGCGCGGTCGACTGGTCGGCTATAGTTACTCGGGCTCGCAGTTCGGCACCGTGGTAATGCTCTCGGTGAGCGGCTATATTGCGTCTTCCTCGCTGGGCTGGCCCAGCACCTTCTATGTGCCCGGATGTGCCGGCATCTTGTGGTCGTTTGTGTGGTACTTTTATTGCTCAAGCACTCCGGCCGAGCATCCAACGATAACGCCAGCTGAGCGTCGCTACATTGAGTCGTCTGGCCAGGCACGCCGTGCATCGGATGTCTGGCGAGAGGTGGAGCCACGGCCGCGCACGCCCTGGCTACGTATCCTCACCTCAGGACCGTTTCTGGTGCTCGTGCTGGCTCACTGTGCCAACAACTGGGGCTTCTGGACGCTGCTCACAGAGATACCCACGTTCATGAAGAGCGTCCTGGGCATGGACATCAAGAGCAACGGACCGCTGTCCGCGCTGCCCTACTTCGCCATGATACTGCTCACGTGCGTGTTCATCTGGCTATCGGATGCAATGAAGCAACGTGGCACAATACTGCCACTGGGCTTCTCCCGCAAGTTCTTCAATACGCTGGGCATGTGGCTGCCCATGCTGGCGCTTATCGGTCTAGGCTACATCACCGAGGGCGAGGCGAATGTTCGTCTGGCCATTGCTCTGCTCACCCTGGCAGTGGCCACCAACTCGGCCACGTATCTGGGCTTCCACGTCAATCACATCGATCTGGCGCCCAACTATGCGGGCACTCTGATGGGCATCACGAATTGTGCGGCCAATTTTATGAGCATTCTGGCGCCGCTGATTGTGGGGTTGATTGTCTGGGATGAGGTGAGTGAGATTCCATTTGATTTCCCCTGTTTACCCGTTGATCTTTGCTCTTTCAGAGAAATCCTGCACAATGGCGAATCGTTTTTTTCTGCACCGCTTTTGTTTACTTTATGGGAAATCTGCTCTTCATGCTGCTCGGTCGCACGAGTGTGCAAGATTGGAACACGCCAACTAGAACTCCAACGGCAACAAGTGCCGCTGAGGAGCGAGAAGACGTTGCTGGGGATCGGTCGCCGCTTATCGAAGCTTGAGAGAGCGAAGATGCAGCTGGGAATTGGGTGCTGTGAAGCTGTGAAAAACTCGTGTACCTTGATGGGGGAAGTGCATTCCATGGAATTGATTGATCGTATTAATAGCTATACACATGACTACAGAGACATATACAAGGATATATACACACTATTTATATGTACAGAAATCATATACAGAATCCGAACATACTGAAACTCATTTTGGTTGTATTTTGTCGTTTGTTTTTTGTTGATTTTATTGGTATTCTGTATTTGTTAGTACACAATGTTGTATGGTACAAGACTTATGCTGGCTATATGCTATCCTGACATTACACTAACTCTAAGATCTATGCACTAAATTGTCTATCCAGGGGGATATCTGTGACGGAACACTCGCAAGGATTAGCAGGAGAAGCCTCAAGAAGTTCTTTGATAGTTCATTCCTTCTTATCCAAGAAATTCTACAGCTTTCGGGCCAATCCTAATATGTGCGAATGGGGCATCCATCGATCCATCGTTCTGCTTATCCTTATGAATATATTTGTAGTTAAAGCTAATTAATTACATCTGGATACGGCTTGTGCTTGTGCTGCTGGGCTGCAGATGAGGAGTTGTGCTGACTAGCGGCGCTCCTTAAGGCTGCTGCCTGTCCATCCTCACTCGTACCTGCCCCTGGCCCGTATCCAGTCTGCCCTTATGTACATGCAGAGTCCACCATGTGCCACCGTGCTCTGCCGGAGCTCAACTCAGTGCAGTTTGTGGTTGGCGGGCAGATCCTCGGACCGTATGCAGCGTCCCCGATAGCAGATCTCCGTCTCGGAGGTGACTTTGGTCGATGTGGATGTGGCGTACACCACATGCTCCATGAGGTCCTTGTGGAAGTTGTCTTTGCTGCCCTCCGAAGCACCTTCCGTGGCTGTGGGGGTGGTGGCTGTAGCTGTGGCTGTGGCTGTCAGTTCATCGTCCGCTGGCGTCAGAGTCGTCTTGTCCGTGGACGTGGCTGGTGTGGTGCGCTTGATGCTTGTGTACTCCTGCCGACGCTTACCCACGGCAGCCAGTGCACCGTTCACCGCCTCGTCCTCGCTCTCTTCAATGGCGAACAGATCGTGGAGTTGCTTCTTGACCTCCGAGAAGATGCTGGGCTGCGTCTCCAGGTCGCCCTCTCCATCTCCATCTCCTTCCACGTCCACATCCGCCGCGGTGTCCATGCGACGCGTGGCACTCTCCGGCGGCTCCATGGGCAGCGTCGATGCCATGGTTGCCTCCTCCAAGGCGACTCTGGCGGTGGTCACCTCATACTCCTCTGGCGTTGTGGGCGACGCTGACGTGGTCCTGACTATCGCCTCTGTTGTCTCCGCCTCGGTGGTTGCTGCTGCTGCTGCTGTGGTGGTGGTGGTCTTCTCCTGCTGCTGCTGCTGCTCCTCCTTCTCGCTGGCCGCCTGCAGGGCATTGTAGAGCTGTGGTCCCAGATTCTGCGACTCGGCCGTCTCAAAGTTTTCGCCAGTATCCGCACCACTGGACACGCGGCTCTTCTTCCACTTGCCGCGCCTGTTCAGCCGGCCAATGGAGCTGCTGCTGTTGGGTGACTCTGTGGCCAGTTCCTCGGGCACTTTGCCCATCACCTCCTCGAGCAGCTCGGCAAAGGATTTCTCTGGTCTGGCGGGTGCATGGAAATGAGTGACTGTGTGGCAACGCAAAGCAAAAAGCTAAAACTCACTTCAGATTGGGCGCCTTGAGGGTGGTGGTGCGTTGCACCGCCGATCCACCAAGATCTGCAGCTACGTTGAACTCGTATGTCTCCGGCTGTCCCGTGGGTCCCACCGTCACGATCTCTGGCTCATTCTCGAAGTTGTGCGACTCCGTCTTGTACTTGGGATTCAAAGGCTTGAAGCTGTTCGTGTTGGTGTTGCTGTTGCTGTTGGCATTGTCTGAGGCTGGAGACCACTGAGACTCCTGTCCCTCCAGCTGGAATGGCTGTTTATAGCGACGCCGCTGGGTGATGGTTGGCTGCTGAGGATTCGGAACTTAGATTTGACTCTAAATGGGAGTGCACCTCGCACTTACCTCCTTCTCCCTGGGCTCCTGGTTGTTGTAGCGACTGAGCTTGCGCAGATTTGGCTTCTGGGTAGCTGGCTCCTGGAGCTCCTCTTCGGGTGCCGCAGTGGACGAAGCAGGATGGCCGGGACGACGCTGACGTTGACGCACCTTGACCACACGACGAGGCGGCAGGCGGGAGCGGATCTGAAACAAAAAACATCACAGAATGAGCGAGTGTTCCTCTGGTTAAGTTTTCTCTCTTAAAATTTCTTACGGAAGGACGCTCCTCTGAGGGCGTGGTGCTGGTCACTGGCGGCTCTGTTGTGGTGGTTGTCCTCAGCCTCGGATAGTTGCGGCGCACGAAGGGCGAGCGTCTCGTGGTGGTTGTGGGCGCTGCCTCAGTGGTTGTCGTCGTGCTGGTAGTCGTCGTCGATGGCGTTGTGGTGGCCAACGTGGTGTAGATGGGACTCACCTCGTTGCGGACAATGGCTTCGGTGGGCGTGAGATCCTCTTGGTTGGGGAAGTACCCCGGCCCGTAGTTGTCCTTGGAGAACTCCTGATAGTGCTGGGCAATCTGCATGGGCTCCAGCAGGCTGCCGGGGAATCCCGCAGCCGGTTCACTGGCTCCGTCAATGCTGTTGCTGGGCGTCACCGTGTACACCTGCTGGGACTCTGATGCCGGACCCTCGGTGGTGGCCTGGAAGTCGTAGGAGCTGGGAATGGCCGTGGGGCTGGTGGGTCGGCGCGAGGGCGCCGATGAGGAGCCCTTGAACACCGGATAGTTCTGCTTGAGCACGTCCCGCTGGTAGTCCAGATCCTGATCCTCGCGCTGCCCGTTCTTCGAGCCCTTTCTGGTCTTCACCTTCAGCGACTGACGCTCCTCGGTGGTGGGCCTGTACCGGATGCGATTGGGATTGCGTATGAGCGGATTCCGTGCGCTGGTCGGACGACGTGTGGGTATCGTCGCTGCAGACTCCTCTCCCTGGTCGCCGCTGCCCGTGGTAGAGGCTGCGCCGGCGGCAGTGCCTCGATTGCCGTATGGTCGACGTATGCGATGCGGCACCTTGCCACTCGACTCGGACTCGGAGTAGGACACGGACGAGGTGGTCACCACCTTGGACACGGCCGGCTTGCGGGTGCGCAGCAGTGGACGGCGCGTGGGACGCGTCTCCTGCTCGGGTTCGCTCTGTGGCGGAATGGTTGTGCCCGCCGGCTGCAGCTTGTCCTTCTCCTGCAGATTGTTGACCAATCCGGGAATGTCCGGCGTCAGTGCCGGCAGCTCTGAGGGCACATGGTACGGATTCGGCTCGTAATCCACGTTGCTGTTGTCTAGAATCTCGTTCTGCACTTGGTTGTAGCTGGGTCTGTGGTTCAGCGGTGCCTGCGGCTGCTCCAGCACCTGTGCCTGCTCCTGCTCCACTTGGTAGCCCACATCCGAGGTGGTCACCGGCACCGCTGCGGGCGTGTAGACATTCACGCGATGCTTATGCTTCACCCTCTGCGTGGTGGGCACCTCGTAGTCGGGCGCACTGGGCGTATACTGAACCTGCTCGAAGGCGGGCGGAATCGTGGTGAGCGGACGCTGGCGGAAGGCATCCTGCTGCCGGAAGTACTGCTTCATGCGATGCTCCTCCTCCACTGTGGTGGCTGTCGGCGGACGCGTAGTCAATCGGGGCTGCTGCTGCTCCGGCACGGGCTGCAGGTACTCCGGATACAGATGGCCACTGGCGCCGGGGAACTCCACCTGCGGCCGTGTGCTGTACGTGAACAGGGGCTGTGTGGGCGCTGCCGTGGTGGAGGTCGTCGTGGATGTGCTGGTCGATGTCGTGCTGGTGGAGGTGGAGCTGCTGGTGGTGGGCTTGTTGGTCAGCGACTTGAAGAAATCATCCCCACCAATCTGATTGAGCGTATCGAAGGGATTCTGTGTCTTGCTGGGTGGACGGTAGATGGGCTGCTGAGGCTGCTGTTGCTGCTGGTGCTGCACCTGCACATTCTGTGGTCGCTTCTTCTTGTGGCGCTCCTGTTTGGCGGGTATCTTCGGGGAGCTAGCCTCCTGAATGCCATCCTGGACGTAGTAGTAACTGAACTTGTTTCCCCTCACAGGTGCTCCCGCCTGCGACTGGGACTGTGCCTGTGCCTGTGCCTGGGTGGTGGTCTCGAAGGGATTCCGCGTGCTGCTGACAGCTGCATAGGGACGCTGTGGCTGACGCTGTGGCTGACGCTGTGGCGGTGGCTGAGTCTGCACCGAAACGGAGTCCTTGGCGCGATTGACCACAATGGAGCCCACATGCGGCTCGGGCAGCAGTATCTTGTTGAATCCATTCGGTGTACGATAGCTGAGTGGCGCCACAAAGAAGGACACGTCGCTGAGGTCGCGCGTCTGCGCCAACTGCGACAGATACGGCAGATCGAACTTCACATAGCCATCGGGTATGGGCATGCCCGCGGGTCCCACAAAGATCTCTGGCGTCTGCTTTGTGGGGGAATCGATCACAGAGATGCTGTGGGCACTGCGCAGCGCAGCCACCACATCCGACTGCGAGGGCCGGGAGCTGGAGCGCAGCAGGAACATGGCCAGCGGTGGCTGATGAGCCTTTGGCTTGGGCTTGGCCGTGCTGAACTGCGTCTGTGCCTGCGGTTGTGGCTGCTGTTGGGTTGGGCCAAAGCTCTGGAAGATGCTGTGCGGCTGGCTGGTGGTGGTGCTGGGTCGGGAGGTGGTGCCTGAGCTGAAAAAGTCGCTGCCCGCATTGGGATCCTGCGTGTAGAACTGATTGATCTGGTAGGGATTGACGGCAGGCAGACCTGCATTCAGATTGAATTTGTTCACCTCAAAGTTGGCGCTGCCAGAACCTGGCCGGGAGGAGCCCGACTGCTGCTGTCGCTGCTGGTTGTACAGGGTATCATACGGCACATACAGCAGCTGCACCTCCTGCTGGCCGCCACTCGTTGCGGGAGCGGATGAGGGCGCTGCCTTGTTCAGTCCAAAGATCGACTCTGGCTCGGGATCGAGGGGAAATACCTGAGGCGTGACGCTCTGCAGCGAGGGCTGTGTTGGCTTTGCATGAGACTTGGGTGGCAGAATGTCCTGAATGTAGTTCTGCTGACGCAGCGGCTTGTTCAGGGACTTTGGCGGCAGGGAGTGGAAGTCGGAGCCAAAGGGCTGTGCCTGCTGCTGGCCAAACAGCGAGGGGGGACTGAACAGCGAGGAGGGTGCCTGGAGGCCGCCGCCCCCGAAGGTGTGCTGGATCTGGTAGCCCGTCTGCAGTGTGGGCGGCGCCTGTGCCTGTCCCTGTCCCTGTCCCGCCTCGTTGCTGTGGAAGGGCATCTCAAACTTGAAGAACGACTGCGAGGTGGGCTCCTGGCCGGCGCTCGTCTTCAGCGATGGCGGTGGTCCCTGTCGCAGCGGCAGCGGCAGCGCCTGACCCTGTCCATTCGAATACCTTGGGAACGGATACGAGAAATCAAACTGCGATCCCGGCGCTACGCCAGGTTTGTTTAGTTCCCCGAAACGAGCGCTGGGTGGAAATGTCTGCGAGTAGGTCAGCACACGTCCATTGCCGGAGCGATCCTTGCCACCGCTTCCGTCCAGCGGCTGGGCGAGTGGTATCCAGTCCAGGGAATCCGTATCGGAGGTGGGCGCATTCTCCAGCTGCCGCGACCACTTGGCCGACGACTCCTGCTGCGCCCGTGCAAAGGTGGCGGCTGTGGCCAGCAGGCACAGCCAGGTGGCAGTTAGTTGCATGCCTCGCTTCATAGCTTCATATGACTGGTGGGACAGAGACAGAGACAGAGAGAGAGAGAGAGAGAGATTGTGAGTTAGAAGAGATCTAAGAACAAGCCAAACACCAACAAAAGGTCAATTATGGGTTGGTTTTTATCAACGAGAATCTGGAACGCGAAATTAATGTAAAGAACAGGTTACAAGTCGCGATTTGGTTTGGTTTTGGCACAAAAGAAAAGGTCAACCGATTGCCGGTTGCAGTCTGTACCGATTGTCAGAGTTCCCTCGATGCATTTTTAATGAGATCTTTTCTCATGGCTTGAACCTAACCAGAGGGAAACGGAAGGCAGCTGTGGGAGCACTCGGGCAAGGTCAGAGGGCGTTCCCTTCATTCTAAGCAATTTGCATACCAAACGAACGTCTTAAGCCCAGCCCCGGCCAAGTGAAAGGTTTCTTTTCTATGCATTTTGGTTGTTGTCTGACTGGGAGCAGTAAATCAACAGATAATTGCCGGCTATGGTCTTGGTCTTGACTGGAACTTGCTCTGCGCTGCTGGCTGCAGCGTTGTGGTGTGGCCAGTGTAACTGTAAGTGCTGCTAACTGGTCGGCAAGCGGTCCATAACTGCCGCTAGTCAGCCAGCTAGTCAACCAGCCAACAATCCAGCCATAATTGTGCACTTGTCTGCATTTGGACAACTCGAGAAATTGCAATACTTAAAATGAAACGGCAATCGAATCACACACAGAGAGAGAGAGAGAGAGAGAGAGAGGGGGCAACAAACACTCCTCCTAATGCAATGCCTCATTGAGCAGCCATGAACCATGATCAATGGACATTTCCTCATTGCGAAAATCATTTTGCATATGGAATAAGTTTTGTGGCAATTGTGGCAGAGATGTCTGGGCCGATGCTAATTGCATCATCAACTTGCACCTATGCGCGGCATATTGTCAAGGGGCAGGCGAAGATTCGCTGGGGTACGAGCATATATGAAAACGAAAGTGAGGCAAAACCTGAACAGCACTGGCCACTGGCCACTGGCTTAAGTGAGTAACTGCAGCTACGATCAGCGATCCCCAAGCACTTTCGTTTTCACTTTTCCATTGAATTAATCGCACATACGAGTATGTAAGCCCCTGCTGCTGCTCTCTTAACGGATGCCAGGCCCAAACTGTGCGCGTTCCAGCCACATTAAATGGGTTAAACGAAAGCAAAAGGCTGCGAAATATCGTAACAGCAACAGAAAAAAACGGAACTTGCAACGCTGCTGCTGCTGCTGCACACACACAGGTGGCACAGTGAAAGAAGAAAGTTCATTGCATCGCAGTTGCACCCCCCCAACCATCGGTTCGTTCCGAGGGGGAGAGATGACAGCAAAATAATAGAAATTAGACACACTTGCGGTCAATATTTCGGACTTCGTTCCACCAAACCAGTTGGCCACAAAAAAGCAGAAACAAACACAAAAAAAGATACAAGCAAACTCATGGTCACAGCTCAGTGAGTCTCCCAGAGAGAGAGAGAGAGAGCAAAAGAGAGATAGAGCGAGGGAGGAGAGGAGGGGCAGTGCACTTGAAAATCATTGCTGCTGTTGCCTCTCTTTTCATTGAAAGTGAAATGTGACAATGCCCTCTGGTAGGCGTACTAAAACTCGTACAGAAAGGGGCGCAAGTATGATCTGGGGCTGGTAATTTCCCTTTCATTTTGCAGCAGACTTTCGTTCGGTTTTGGAGTAAGGGAAGCCACAGATTAATGGCATTTCAGGCTGCTTTTTATCACTGACCAGAGACCACAGACTACAGCCGGATGTTAGTGCCGAAAAAAAGGTCTGGTTTAAAGCGGATTACAAGTGCCGCCGTGCCGCTCGTTCAGATCGTTAGTACCCGCAGCTTGTCCGGGTTCAATGAGTGTGCCTGAGGATAAGCTTGATGTCCGACTCTGCCCCCTCTCTGCTACTGTCTCTGGCATTGACATTGTTTCATCGCTACGCTGATCATTTGGGTGTGATTTAATTGGATTACCCGACTCGCTGTCTGTCTGAGAGTAGCAGCCACACCCACTGAACAGTGAGTGTGTAGCGTAAACACCCACTGAGCCGGAAGGTCATTCCATTGTAAACTTACCATAAACAGCAGCAACAAACAGCAACAGCAACAGCAACAGCAACAGAGTGCTGAGAGGTGGCTGCAAAATATGCAAAAACAATTTGAAATTAGTTGTCGAAAATAAAAGTTCAACGCAGATTTGTTAGGGCAATAGATCTGCCATCTGTTTGGGGTCGAGAGCCCAAGGAGTACTACCAGGTGGTTAGTGGCAAAGGGTTGCATTACCTCTGTGAGTATGTTGCAATGCCAACTGTCAGATATTCGTACACTTTGTAGCTGCGAGTGGGACTGGAGCTACTCTTAATTGCAGTGTTGGAGGCTGCAACGGCCACGCTCCGATGGCCACACAGCCACCCGCCCACTCTGCCGCAGTCTCCACACACATTTTGGCAAACGCCTGCGGATCTGGCGGATCTGTGAAACTCTAAGACCAAGACGCGAGGCTGCAGCTGAATTATCAGAGCAAAGCACAACACAGCACGGAGAGCAGCAAAATGAAAAAAAAAACCACACAGTTAGAGCCCGAGCCAAGTGGAATGTGCGTGACCTGAACAGTTCAATTGGGTGACTCAGACGGCCAATATTTCACAGAAAATCTTTTGCGCAATTGCAACGCACCAGCGCCACGAATTGATGTCAAGCCACGACACACACACACGACGATGGGTTGTCTGTCTATCCTAGCTACTCGTACAGTAACAAATGCATTGCACAAGCTGCACATTAAATATTGACTGATTGTATCTCAGACAAATCTCAGATATAGTCCGCTCCAGATGCTGACTACCAAATCTACGATGTAGATGCAGCTGCAGATAGCCAATTAGTGTGTCGAGCGGCGGCAGCTACTAACGATGGACCGGGATTGAAATTGATGGCGACGCATAAATTATGGCACAGCAAAATGCAGAGCCAATGAACTTCACATTGATGGGGTTGGAGGGGAGCGACAATGAAATGCGATTTTTGTCGACTGCCATTCAAAAATGCCTCTTGCTTGGTTGGGGGGGAGTGGGCGTGGCACTGGCAAACGATTGTTAGGCCTGCCGGAAAAAGGAAAAAGCGTAGAGTCAAAGCAGCACAAAACGACACAGGAAAATGGCCATTTGTTGTGGGTGTGGGGGGGACTCTGCTAATTCCTCAAATTTTATGCCGCAGCGACCCCGAAGAAATGTTTGAAATTATTAAACGAAATGTAAATTTCACGCAGCCAACGGCGACGAACGAACGAACGAACGAAATGAAAATGGAAATATAACTAAAAACCAAAACCAAAAAACAAACAAGAAACTTTCATTTCTCGCTCGCTCGTTCGCTGCTTTCCAAATGAGGTAAGAGTCCATACCCGTCGGCTATGTCGCTGTCAATGTGCAGCTGGAGGTGGAGGTGGAATTGGACTTGGAGTTACAGTTGGAGGGCAGGCAGCAAGGCACCTGCTCGGCATGCCGAGACGCCACCGCCTCTTGCGTAATCTCAAGAATTTATGCGCCCGAGCATTTGAAAGCGAAAGTCAAATTTCTTTGTTAAATTCAATTTGGCATATGCCAAAGGGGGGCGGAAACCGGATATGCTGTGGGAGGGAGCTACACGCTAAACAGTTTAAATTGTTTTTAATTTTTATCACTCAACGGCATCGAATGACAACAACAATAACGACATTTCGGATTGTGCAAAAGATGCGCCGTAGCTAATTACAAAACTTTTGTTTCCAAATGTTGGTGCGAGTTGGAAGCCAGTGAGCCAGAGATAACTGCAGCTCCCCGCCGACAAACAATGTGACAATTTCGAAAGAGCTACTTACTCCACATAGGCATAGGTACATACATACACACTTATTCCCCGTGGATTTCGTATCTTGTTTATATGAAAAACCATAAAGCAAAGCTCTGACAAAACAAAGGCTGCACAGCGGTGTAGCGGCTGAAGAAAGCTAAGTGTGGCTCAGACAGAAGCTGAAGAAATACTTTGTACTTTGGCAGACAAATGCATTTGGCTTGCCTCTGATCTGGTCTGTCTCTGATCTGCGCTGCATGTGATGCAATGACGCGAGTGTATCCACATCTAAACGCAGCCAAGATACTTGCCTACATATGCACAGATGAACATTAGCAATCAATCCACATCCCCATCCCCATCCCCATCCCCAGCCACATCCGTGACCAAGACAAGAGTGTGAGAAAATATTCAGTAGGCCAAGACACTTTAACTTGTCTTGGTCTAACTTGGTCTAGAAAAGCGGCAAACAAAACGAAAAGCTACAGCAAAATGGGGCTGACTAATCAACTGCTGCTGCTGCTGCTGCTGCTGCTGCATCTGAGGAGACCCAACTGCAACTGCAGCAACTCACGACTTGGGGCCAGGCCATAAAAACCTGAACTGAAATTGAATTTTATGCTGTTGTCTCTGCATTGATCTGATATTGGCAGTAATTATTCACATTTGCCATACAGATCGTGTCAGATTTAGCATTATATGTATAGCCAAAGTCCAAATGAGAATAATGAACAGCTGAGGTTGGTGTTTAAATGTGTACCTAATGCTAAGACTAAAACATTTAGTGGATAAACAAACTCTGAATGCTGACATACGTCTCGCTGTGATGCAACTGACGAAACATTGAGTCAATCAAGTACCTTTGACTGCAAATATTATATATCTAAGAAATATTACAAACCTTTCCGAAACCCCAACCATATTTAGTGACACATTTCGTTGGAATCCTTCATTTGTTTTGCAAACTTTATTTATTCAAAATGTGTTTAGCCTTACCATCAGGCATATTATTCAATTTATGACCTTCGTAGGGCTCAATAAGTCAATTCCACCATGTCTGCGAGTCGCTAAAGCCCCCTCATTAAGTTCTGCCACGCACTCTGGCACAGCGAAAGAAAGCGAACTAATGAAGCGAATTTGCGTTTGTGTCCTAAGTCTTTTGTTTGGACAGAGCGAGAAAGTCGTAATCCGAGGGCAGGTCGCTTGACAAATTGAATGTTTTGCGGTTGAGTAATTGAAAGACCACAAAATAAAGACAGGCAGACGGATTGCTAGATGGATGGAGGGGCAGGCCACACAGGCAGGCTGCGACTGGGGCTTGGCACGTGCTGAACCTTGGAAGCTTCTGCGAGTACGCAAAGACATTTGCACGTTTCACTTTCATTGGCTTCAACAGTCGATGGGAATGAGGATGGTATGGCGGCATGTCTGTGGGGGGGAGTGGAGTACCAATGGCAAATAAACACATCAAGCGCCACATTAAGACACGACAATGAAGAAAAAGTGAGTCTGAGCGGCATTATATTTTCTTGACACTTTCGCGAGTTTTGTTTTCTCTCTCTCTCTCGCACTCTCTCACTCTTTTATTGGCACTGGCATTGGCCGATGTGGCGGCTACGTGATTTCAGTTTGCTGCCAAAGGCCATGATGGTCTCTCTGCCTGTGTGGACGCGCGGGGCAGGCAATTGGCCGGCCGGCGGGCATCGCCGCCTGCGTTTATTGTAATTAGAAAGTATTTAATTTCGAAAACGCCGCCAGTTCGCATATAAAAATGTGTATACACACACACATAAATAAAATATACAAAAAATCAAATAAAAGTGAACCTCTGCTTAAGTATATTTTCCCCCCCTGTTGTCTCACTGCTTGTGTGTGTTTGCCTTTACGAGTACAAATCTTCAATAGATAAACAGCAGTGCGAGAAGCATCCACAGCTAAGTGAAGACATTAGTTCCGTTAAGAGCGAATGGCAGCAGAGATTATGGCCCGTCCCTGCCCCTACCTCTGGCTGTATGTAAATGGGTCCGATAAACAAGACTTTTCTTGTCGAAAAATAAAAGTTTCACCTGGAGAAAATTGGGTTAATGAAGTGGAAGATGGAAAAGCAGCAAAGCCCCGAACCCGCACACGAACCCGAACCCAAAGACATTTACATCTGACCGCCAAAGAATAGACACAAGACCGCAGTCGGACGGGGCAGGGGTCTCTCCCATCTTGCATATCTACTCGTAGATGAGGAAGTATGGCCATAAAACTTGACTGGTCTTGTCTCGTCACTCTCCAGAGAATGGATGGACAGACGGATAGATGGATGTATGGTTTGTGGCAGACCATAACTCTTTGGGCAAACAAATTGCATGCCAGTTAACGAGAGAAGTGAGCAAAAACAAAATGAAATTTCCAAATAATTAGAGCATGAAAAAATAAACAGCAAAATTGCCAGCACATGTGTGGATCATGGAGCTTCTGTGTGGAGAGTGAAACCAAAAACAAAAACAAAAGAAACAATTTCTATTTGCCTTTTTTGGCAGTTGGACGTTAGATGGTCCCGTCCCGTCCCGTCCCGTCCCGCACTTGGCCACTTACCGCTCTCCTTCCTGCAGTCAGCGGTGGCTGCTCTTTCACTCTGCCAAAAACTCAATTACTGCTTTTAATTTTTGACTAATTTGCAGACGGGAAACGCGAGCGATATAAATCCGTTGAGCTGCTTCTGCTGCAGCTACAAATTTCACTTTGAACAAACACTTTGATGGTCAAGCCAGAGCCGCGGGACACGGATGGGTATCCGGCAGGAAGCGCACGCACTTTCAGTTGTCGGAGGAGCAGTGGCACCAATGTGCTTTAGCTTTAGGACACTCGGGTTACAGTTACAGTTACAGTTAAGGTTCGCTTTCAAGTTTCAGTTGAAGCTCGAGTTAAGTTTTTGTCGTTTTGCTGGAGCTGCGCCGCGTCTGCATCGTTCGCATGCCGTTAACAGACTGAAGAAATGAAAAGCGTCTCTGGCCAAAGTAAGTAAGAGTGGTTCGCTGTCTCGTTGCTGTTCGTTGCTGGTTTTCTTTCAAGCAGCGACGCGTGCAGCGCTGCCAGCAGCTGCGTCAGCGTCAACCACAAATACGCTTAAAGCCAAAGTGGCTTTTACAAGCATTTTTGTAGTTGTAGTTGCTGCTGCTGCTGCTGTTGTGGCTTTTGGTCTGGTCCAGGCCAGCAAACTGTAGCAAGACAATATGTGGTCTGGCCGTGTCTGATGTGCGCTCTGGGGTCCGTCTGGCTGGCACCAGCGATCTCTCAAAAGATCCACCAATGATTTGTGCTGGATAATTGAATCTAACAGTGGAGGCGGAGACGGAGACGGAGACGGAGACACCAGAATGCCACTCCAATGCAAATTAGTTGTGCTCTGCGCGGCCATAAATGTCGTCTGGCCATAGCCATTCAACATGTTTCCAGTACTCGTATTTCTCGTTGTTGTTCCTTTTAGTGTGCCAGTTTTGCAATTTGCTGTGACAAGTTTTTTTGTTGTGTGCTGGGAAAATCGATCGATCCGCTTGCAAGTTGCTTGCAATCCGCGCGATCATGATGCATGTTACACCCCTCGCAGCCACATATCCTAAGCTACAATTCCATAATTCTGACTCATTGCCATGTCTGTGATCCGTGCATCAAGCTTTAATTGGCTTTTAGACACCGCTCTGTGTCTACGGGGGGGGGGGGGGGNACTCAAGGTCGTCGTTACACCAAATTCCATTATGAATTGGGAATTTAATTGAATTGTTTGTTTGGTGTACTTTTGATAGGGTAGAGTAACAATCAAACTGTGGCATAAAGTCGAGTGTATAATCCGATTTGGTGTGGAAATTGTACACACAGAATCCATGATATGCCGTCCTTCGGCGACAGCTATTGACATTGATGATGTCGCCTCTTCTGGCTGTCTGTCTTGGCCAGCCATCGATTATGGATAGCAGTTTATTTTACCGTATTGACACATAACAAACGGACCTTCGCTGCCTTGCAAATTGACGCACTATTTATGGGCTTTGGTAAGACTATTATTAAACTATTGCCCAGTGCCTTGTGTTATGATCACAGTTACATGGCTAGAGGGTAACATTTAAGGTTGAAATCATTTCAAAATCAAGTGTATACACGCGTCGTTGGCAAAGCATCTCCGTATCTCTGCAAGAATTTGGCCTTAAAAGGGGCCCTTGCTGATGATATTTCTATCAGGCAATTAAGACATAACATTCTCATTCCCAGCAGCAGCACAGCGGCTAGTTTCCGCTAAGCAAACAATTGTCTAAGTGAGACGTTTATGGATCGTGGAAATTGAGTTAATTAGCATAACAGCTCACAGAGCGAAACATTCATTCATCGGCCTGGGCCATTATCCATTAGGTAACCCAAACAAGACGCGACTCTGTCTGTCTGTCAGTTTGTTTGCAAACTTTGTTTCTCTTTTTTTTCAATTTGCAATTTGCAATTGAGAGTGCATTGACAGCCTCGCATGGGGCATGGAGCATGGAGCATGGAGCAGGAGCGGCAGTTTGAGCCGCTTCACCACAAATCCAATCAGTCAACTTGTCATAAAACCTCCTCACCTGCCTCCATGGGTAGGCGTGAGTTATGTGCGGGCTGCGACGTATGACGTATGAGGAAGGTTTTCACTTTTCAGCCAGAGTTATGTGATGGACATCAGACCGCCCCTGGGAGAGCATTCAACCGTGACCAGCTTCAACATCCGCTGGCTGACAGCTTCTTTGGCGAGTGGAACGACTAGAACAAAGCACTTTCACTTCTAATGCCTCACGAGAAGCAATCGGAATCAATTGAATGCATTCGATAGAGAGCAATTAGTGTTAACCTTTTCACAGGTTTTGCCTCAGGTGTCTCTCCACACGCCCAAGGCGATGCCAAATGGCAAATGCAACATTAACCAAAAAGTAACAACAAACATTCGACCTTCAGCCTCGCTTATGAATGGCTTTTCCCAGGGCTCTTCTCACTGTTCGTTTTTTCCATACGTATGCGGAAAAGAGTAACGAGATTTGCATAAAATTCAAGTCAATCTCTGCATTTCCCACAGCACCAAGTAGATCAACTTAATTGCGTCTGTACGTATCTGATTTTGGGCATAATTCAACCTTACTCATGGTAGAATCTTTGTGAGGCAGCTGGAGGACAGCAGGCAGGCAGGCAGGCAGGCAGGTGGTGTGTTGGAATGGCAGCGGCTGGAGCAGCAGCTGGCTGATGCAACAACACATTGACAAGAAGACATAAATATCGGCTGGGATTATGCAATGCAGTGATTTGGCTCCAAGGAGCAACAGGAGAAAGAGGCTGATGCAGCGAGACATTTATCGGTGCGTCGACGCATCGAGACTCAGAGATGCAGTTTAAGCGCACGAAACTAAGACAACTTTTTGTTTGGCTGCCTCCGGGTGATGCCCAAAATGCCTGCTGCTGCTGCTGCTGCTGCTGCTTGGCCATAAAACACTTCCTGCTCCCGCTGCATTGGCGGCACCTCGGTGCATTGCTATGGTCAAAATGTGGTCGAAATCTAAACTGGATTGCAGTCAGTGCGGAGCAGCGGCAGAGCCTCTTGTTGCAGCGGTTTCCTTCCTTGTGTGTGGATTTGGGTTAGCTAAACATTTATCTGCCGCTCGGGCTGTTGGTTTTTATGTTGATGCTGCTGATGGTGGCGCGGGGCAGAGGAAGAGTCTTATAAAAGTGTAGGGTATATTTATTAGAAAGCTTAAAAGATATTCCCTGCACTTATCACAGAGAATCTCCTGCTGCTTTTCCCCATAAACTCTGATTGTCCCATTCCTTTTTCTTTTATTATTTCATCATTGAAAGAGTATTCCAAATTGCATCTGCATTTCACTCTGCCCACCTTCCATTTCTCGCTCTTCACCCTGCAATTAATATTTTGTAATAGTGACCAAAAAAAAACCGTAAAGAAAACAAAAAGCTCCCAAGCCGAAAAAACAACAAAACACAAGTAGAGTGAGAAAAATGACGGCAAAAACCAAATTCCAACTTTAGCTTTAAACGGTCACATGGAATGTGTGTTTTGTCGGGCAGCGAATAATTTTACCACTTTCAAAAATGATTTTCAATTTCACTGCAGCGGATCGAAACTATAGGCCACGGTGTCGGCAAATGTAGCCTAAGTGAAGAGATAGCAATGTACATACATTCGTATGTATTTATCTACATATGTATTAATGCATAATAATTATGCATGCGGCGTATTAAAAAGCGCGAGCCTTAGAAACGATTCAGAAACCGAACGAAATCGAAAACAAATTCAATCCCATGGAAACAGACAGCGGGGAGGTAGGAGCGGCTATCATTTCACTTTCCTTTCCTTTCGTTTCCCAAAACGGGCCTGCAGTGACTCCGACTGCATTTCAATTTTCCCTGCGTTGTGCTGTCTGATTTGTTTTTTTTTTTTTTATAAATTTGTTTAGTTTTTCATTTTGATTTTCATATGGGTTTGGAGTGGTCTCTTCAGCTGGCATGTTAATGTAGGTCCAAGCGAGAGCGCGGACAGTGGAGAGCGAAAGCCCAGCGTCGGTTACAGCGATAATTCAGGGAAATAATTAAAACTCCATGAAGCGATTATCGGACAATAGTTTCACTGCCAAAAAAATGTCTTAGCTTGGTGTAATTTCAATTACGTGCTGGCCGGAAATGAAGCGAAAATGAAACGAAATCGAAAATGTCAGTAGTCGATCACGATGACACCATCAAAATCATTGGCAAATAATTGTGTTCCTCCTCGCAGTGTTCACTGAGTCACGGATCTACGCTGTGGCATGCAGATAGCTGCAACTTGACACTGCCGCCGCTGTCGAGACAATTGCGTGCAGATAGGAGAGTTCAACGGGGTTCAAGAAACTACCTACCCTACCGTCCGACAAGCCCACATTGTGGCTGGGTACAGTGCGTTTTGGCAGCATAAATCTGTGCTTGCGGCAGAAGAAAGGTGCAGGGATATGTAAGGTCAAGGATCGGCCATCATTCACCAGGAACTGGTACAACTACCCATCGAGCTAATTATCGTACCAATTACTTTAAGCCGCTGTGAATCAGTTGCCCAACAATAAACAGATCAAATAATTATTGTTTTGTGGCTTACGTGTGCCATTAAATTGTTACCTGGTCATGTGGCATTTCCTTACAATAGCCTTATAGCTACGAAGCGCACTGTAGCTAAGTGTGTTAATAATGCAATTTTTGCGAGCAAATAAAATTCAATTTCAAGTTGAATTATTCCAGTGGCTTCAAGTGCATGCTGTTATTTTCTTTGTGGGTGCGCTGTGGTCTCTGAGTGAAATCTGTGTGTGTGTTTTGACATGGAAATTAGTGGCAGGCAAAAAACCGCTTGGAGAAATGCTTAATGTCTGCCTAATGAGCTTGGTACACCGCTGCGTACACTGGCTGTACGTACATTTACGAATGCCACAAAACCTGAATGGACAGACGGACAGTGCCAAGCCCATCTACACTCCACTCTTCATGGTTGTAATTTCTGCGCTTTAATGCTTCACTTACGAGCACTTGTGGCTCTGCTTCTTGTGGCGGCTTTGGCTTTTCGAGCTATGAATTGTTTCATGGAGACACCCTGGAGACCCTCTCGCGCTCTCACCGGGTCATTGTTGTTCATATTCGTGTTAATCATACGCTGAATTGCACTTTATGGCGTTAGATAAGGGGTTGCCATCGTGCCTTGTGCCGTCACTTTGACAATTGACAAGCGCCTGATACATACCTCGATGGCTCGCTTATGTAAGGGAGCGTTCCCCACAGCCAGATGATGTCCCCTATTTCAATTTGGCGTCATTGTTGCGGTTCCAATTCGTTCCACTCCCCAAATTGAAATTCACTTAACCAGGCCAGCCGGCGGCTGTAGCCCACACGAGCAGACGCTCTGTCCCAGATAAATCACAGAAATCATCTGTGGTGGGAGACTGAGATTCGATCTGCCTCGTCGCCGCCTCATGGCATCAGCAGGTTGGTTCTTCTGGGGTGAAATCGAGTCTGGTTTTCGGTCTGTTTTCTTTTGATAAAGCATAACCATGTTGGCGCTGATGACGACGACGACGACGCAGGCGCAGGCGCTGACAGCAAAGTCCGCGGATTGCATAAGATCCAGGCCACGACAGGCGGCCCGCAAATTGGCCGAGATTTTTGCGAAACGCAGCTTGAGTCGAGCAGTTGCAATTTCATGCATGCCGATTTTTATGTGAAGAAAAACAACAACATTAAAATCAGCAGCAGCAACAGCAACAACAACAATAACAAGCGGAATAACAACTGTAAAATATGAGTGAAAAAAAAGACGTCTTCGCCAATTGAAGTTGTGATAAAAATAGCCCAAAGAAACAAAATGCGAGACATCAAATTGTTCACTGGTGGGATCGAGTTCAAGTATTGGCAATGCTCGACGCCAAAAGAGTGGGGTGAAAATCCGCTATACAAGAGAAAGAGGTACTGAGTAAGACGAATTTAATACACTCTTGAACCAGCGAATACTGCTGGAAAAGAATCTCTGAGCGGGGTAATTATTGTCAATCCTTCCTCGATATCTTTGAGTATGGATTAATACGCGACAAAATGATATCCCATTCGCAGAGTGGAGTCAAATAACTGTAAGACCCAGCTGTGAAACTCTGTTGGAGGAGGGTAGGATAAAACAGTTTGGAAACTTCGCGTGCGAATTTAGTTATGCACGATAATTCACGCAATGGATGCGATTCCCGAGTTGTCATTCAACCAATGCAAAAGGTGTAGGCACTCGACCGATGATGAAAGGTCGTTGCGGGGAATGCAACAAGGCAAACGAACCAAAAATCAACTTCAAGAACAGTCGCTAAGCTTTTTGCGTTGAATTACAACCCGCAGCGCAAAAGCTTACAGTTTTCGAGTGACTGTGACAAGCTGACACACCCACTCTGAGCGCACTGTACAGACAATCCCCCAAACCAAATTGAAGGTCAACGAAAGTAAACGAAATGGAAAGTTTTTATTGCCCTATGCTGATAAACAAAACAACGGCACGTGTCGCCCCATAAGAACATCAATTACTAAACACAGTAAACACGAAAAGCTTTTGCCCGGCAGCACTGGAATACAAGTGCTTGCCAAACAAAAGAGAGGGAGATATGGAAATAGAGAGCAGCATGCGTATGAGAGAACAAGCTTTGATCTAGCAGAGTTGTCGGGTGGCCAACAGCTCGCGCTGTGCATAAAATCTCCTGTTTGGATGTAGAACTCGCGAGAGGTTCGACAACCCAGTCGCCGCTGCTGGAACGAAGTTGAATTACGTGACTCGATGGCGCTGCGGCTGATGGCGGCCAGAACAGTGTGCTTTTGGTGGTCCGATCGATCGTTCACAGTTTTAGTTGTACCTTCCAGACAGATTTATTTTGCTACAGGTGGGTGATGAGATTCTGCGGAGAGGCAGCCTCGACCGGTTACATAACATTTTCACTCTGCTCCTCCAGCCAGCCATGTCGCTTCGTGTGGTGTCCCCTTCCCTGCTGAATGCCTGGAGCCAGACTCTGGTGCGTGCCATGTCCACCCAGGGCGGCAGCAAGAACATCGGCTTCGTGGGCCTCGGCAACATGGGTGCCAACATGGCAAGCAACCTGATCAAGGCAGGCCACAAGCTGCATGTGTTCGACATTTCGAAGCCAGCCTGCCAAGGACTGGCGGCCAAGGGAGCCACTGTCTACACCAAGACCTCGGAGCTGGCCCAGAACTCTGACTTTGTCATCACCATGCTGCCCAACAACGCCATTGTGGAGAAATCGTACGAGGAGATGACTGCCGATGGCGTCAACAAGGACACCATCTTCATCGACTCCTCCACCATTTCCCCGGAGCTGGTGAAGGCTCTGCAGAAGCGCATCACCGACAAGGGAGCCCGTTTCATCGATGCCCCCGTCTCCGGAGGTGTTCCCGGCGCCGAGCAGGCCACTCTCACCTTCATGGTGGGCGGCACCGATGCCGAGTACAACGCCGTCAAGGCTGTGCTGGAGTGCATGGGCAAGCGCATCACCCACTGCGGCGTCTACGGCATGGGACAGGCCGCCAAGCTGTGCAACAACATGATGCTCGCCATCTCCATGATTGGCGTGTCCGAGGCGATGAATCTGGCCGTGCGCCAGGGCCTCGATGCCAAGGTTTTCGCCGAGATTATCAACTCGTCCACTGGCCGCTGTTGGGCCTCTGAGATCTACAACCCAGTGCCCGGCATTTGCCCCACTGCCCCTGCCAACAAAGACTATGCCGGAGGTTTCTCCTCCGCTCTGATCACCAAGGATCTGGGTCTGGCCTCCGGAGTGGCCAACAGCTCGAACACACCCATTCCACTGGGTTCGCTGGCCCACAAGATCTACACCTCGCTGTGCACCCAGGGTCTGGGCAACAAGGACTTCTCCGTGGTGTACGACCAAATGAAGAAGGAGAAGTTCAGCGTTTAAGTTACTTAAGAGACTCTAACTAGATAGCGATGATGAATCCGTATCCAACACACACACCAGTCATGCATTTATTTAGCACTAAGCTAGTGCGGTCCTAGGGCTTCCCTATTTCCAATTACGACTGTGCAATTACTTTTTCAGTGTATTCGCGTAAATATGTACATATATTAAAGATGTATTCGTTTATCGTATTGTATGGAAAACTTCTATTCGATTGCGTAACCGCGGGCTGTGTGGGCTGGTCTGGCGATCGTCTGTCGAGTGGAATACCGAGTGCTGATAAGACTTGTCAAACAGCTGTGGGATTTATTTTTATTGCCATTTTTCAAGCAAATAAATAATACCCCAGAAAATAAAATTTAGAAACGAAACCTTATCAGTGCTTCCACATGGCGCGATTGATAAAGCTTTGCAGGTAAGCAGAGCAAAACATCGACCTCATAAAGATTAACAAATTAAAGCATTACAGTTTTAAAGAAACAGTTTGACAGTTGGATAAATGTTGTATCAGGTTCGAGAAATACTTACTGCGTAGAATAAAAGCTCTTAGTTTTAGAACCATTGGCCTGTCTTTGACAATTTGACACACCCACTTGGCAGCCGGCCCAAGCACCCAATAATGAAAATCAAGTAAAGAAAATAGTTTGTTATTCTACAATCTACAGTCTATATATATGTTCTTTGAATGTGTAAATGTATGTAATTGCCTTATGCAAAACTTTATTCGTTAGTGTCCAGGTTCAAATTAAAGAGTAGCAATTCCCTCTAACAAATAAACTATAAACATCTGCAATGATCAGACCATAAAAGCACTGGAAGAACTGGCAGCGCGTGTTGAGAGAGGAAGATAACGCGATAGGATAGAAAGAGAGCTGTGCTCTCTCAAGTCAAATGAATTATTTTGCTCGAATAATCCGACTACTTCGCCTCTCCTCACACTGGAATGTTAGCAAACCACAGTGGGGCGATCGGGTATAATAACTTGCAATTCTAGTTCCATGCAACAGTTCCTATTAAATTCTGTACACTGTGAATGTTGATGTCAAAGCGAAAGGTTCCATGAACAGTTTTAGAAGTATTTAGCAACGTTTATTTTTAGAGAAAAACGAGTTTTTATTTTGAGCGAAATCCAAAAATATGTTTTATTATTTTTGCCGTCGTAGATGTTGTATACATAAATTGAAAAATAACAAACTTAACTTAGGTGCTAATTTAATTAATAAATTAATTGAGTTTGGTATGAAGTATGTTTGTATGTATATAAAAACGTTTGTTGTTGCTCTTCCTGCGGGGTATAAAATAGTTTAACTATCTAAAATGTATCAAATCGATCGATCGGAGTGGATTATAATTGCAATTAGTTGTAATTGTTACACATACAAATCGTGTTTATGGCTGGGCCTGGGGCGGGGCCTTGACGAGCTGATTATCCTATACGTATTATTCATATAAATATTAGAAAATGTTTTGAACAATTTGCTTCGAGTGAAATAATTACAATAAATTTAATAAGGTCTTGTTTAGGCATATAAAAGGTAAATTTGTAAAGGTTTATCAAGAAGAAGCATCCTTAAACGAGTCGAGTGCAATTGATTTCTAAATGGAGTCTAGGGAGATGTGAGTGCGGGAAGGATACTCCCTCCTTCAGGGGGTTACATAAGTCACATAAGTAAGTAAGCCTAAGTTGCAAAATTCTTGGAAAATATCACAAATTGAAATACGAGTACACAATAAATAATTCGGATTCGCGCAAAAGGAATCTGGTTGTTAGCATTTTGAGTGTTTCTTGGTAAATATTCGAATATATTCTTTTAAAGAGTGACAGAGAGAGAGAGGAGAGCGAGCCAGGGTTGGTTACCTTAGGTACTTGGAATATCTTCTATCTTTTCTGTGTATATACAATATCTTTCTGTGTAAATAGTTTTTGTTTTCACATATACATATATCCATATTCATATAATGCTAAGAAAATAAGTGAAGCTAACTTTGTGCTGCTTAATTGAGTCAAGTTTTAGTTGCATTGAGTATATAGTTTCGTGGATGGGATGTCTGTTTGAGTGTGGAACTTTGTGTCTTGGTGCTGCCCTCTCCTTAACTAACTAGCTAGCTAACTCTCCTAACTTTGGTGTCTAATTGCTTTCGCCGTGGCTCAGACTGAGGCTCTTGGCCTGGCCAAACTTCTGCTTCAGTTGGCTGGTATTGGCCCGGAAGCGCTGCATCAGCTGCTGCCTGCCGCCGCCTCCAATCAACGCGCTGGACTGCGGCGGCGCCACCATCGCCATTGCCGCATCAGCGCTGGTTATGGACTATGAGCCCTTGAGCTTTTTCTTTGGATTGCTGCGGGTCTGATCGGTGGGCGCCGAGGGTGGTAGCTCTCGATACTGATTCTGAAGCGGGAAATGATTATTAGTTCAGGGAAATTAAGATACTCGAAAGATGCTTACAATCTCCTCGTTGTCGGGCACACGGGATAGGAAGTCGAGTAGCTCGTTGTTGGGTATAGTGTTGGGGCGCAGCAGGCGTCGCGAGAACTTCATTAGGCCCCAGAAGAGCAGGAGCCAGCGCAGCGGCACAAAATGTAGCACCAGAATGGCGCCCAGCAGCAGGACAACGGCCAGCCAGGTCAGCTCGGGGACGGAAAAGTTGAATGTGCTAAAAGTATACAGAAAGAAAGAGTTAATTGAGATTTATGTGGGTTGACAGGTCCTTACTTAATGGTGCTCTCAGCCAGGGAGGCTAGATATCCAATGGTGTTCTGTACGGTCTGGGAGACTTCTTGAATGGCCTGTAATCGCTCCTTGATGGACTTCTTCTCCTCTTTCTCCTTGTCATCTTCGTCATCCTCATCGTACTCGTAGTCATAGTGGCCCGCTGAGGGGTCTGTCGTGCCCGTGATCATGCGAATCAGCCACTTTCTAAGTGAAGAAAATAAACAAAATCTAGAAAATTGTATCTCATAGAAGAAATCTCCACTTACTTGAGTATAATGAGCAGTAGGACCAAAGGAACTGTCTCCAGATCGCCATAGACACAGCCCACAATCCAAAAGACAAAAGCTATGCTGGAACGCACAGGAGACTCCCATTCAAAGCAGCTCCTGCAACAGAAAAAGAAACAAATTGGAGGGCAGTTTTCTATAGGGGAAACTCGTACTTACTGCACATAGCGCGCTGCTTCCAGGATGTCCATGATGATCTCCTTGAGACGGTTGACATTGCGCAGGAAGAGCTGCCTCTTAAACTTGGCCTCCTGCTGGATGAGTTTCTCCTCTTTTGGCTGGAGGGCGCGGCAAACGGCTCGAATCTCGCTCCAGATGACAGTCAGTTCCAGCTGGATTTGCGGCGAGTTTCCCTTGGCTCGGACACAGAGATTCTTGTCCTTTAGAGTGTACCAGCGCTTGACGCCGCTCTTGATGCGCAGCAGTGGAATGACGAGCTTGCCTAGGAACTCGACTCGATGATCGCGATCCTCGTCGAAGACTGTGATCTCCAGAACCTGTGTGATGTCCTTGACATTGCTGAAAAGAGTAAACAATAAGCTGGCGAACAGAATGGACTAGCGATTGCTCTTACAAGGTGAAAATCTTATTCCAGTTTGGCGTTAGGGTCTTGTACTCTGTCTGTGTCTGCAGTCGGGCATTTCCCAGCTCGAGAACGCAAAAGGGATCCGATTTGCCACCAATGTCCGCTGCAGCCAGACCCGTGGCACCAAAGACCTTGACCGTGAGGTGACCCACATCCCTCAGGTTCTGCAGGCAGCGTAGGAAGCGGTAGCGATCTCTTAGCAGCTGGGACTCGCGCGGATCCTCCTTGAATGCCTTCAGGTCGCTGATCGTCTCCAAGGCCGTTGTGCCGCTGATGGTGAGCATGAGGTGCACTTCGCCTGGGCAATCCTCCAGCGGCTTCCATATCCCGTGCGTGGTCTCGCGCTGGAACACACTCAAGTCGATGATGGCCTTGCCGTAGAGGGTGTTGCGATTCCATAGAGCCAGCTCCAGGTTCTGGTCCTCGTCGAACAGATGCAGATCGAACTGTTCCAGCCAGCGCTCCGTCCAGGAAGACTTGCTCTTGTACTTCTCGTTGCCCAATCTAGGTCACACGGGAAGATGTATGCTTAATGGGAGGTTTATTACTTCAAGAGCTGATCGTGCTCACCTGAACCTGAAGTGCGTTTCGGTCAGCTTGCTACCGTCTTCAGCCAGTGGTAGATCTTTGGCCCTCACCAGCAGAATGGTGACCACTGAGCTCCAGATCTGCGACTTCAGACGCTTCGATGACTCGGCCAGTTTGGAGTTGCGCTGAAAGTGCTGCAACAATTCAAACGATTAGCTTCAATTGGGACACCGATCCACAATACGCTTCCCCTGCCCCGCCAACCACAAATAGGCACCTCCATCAGCTCGTCGCAGCCCTGCTCCAGTTGTTCACACAGCTCCTCATGCTGCCGCCTCACATGCTTGAGCAACATGCGCGGCGCCCGCTTGCATCCAGGCCAATTGTTGCCCAGCATTGCCCACAAAATGAACAGACAAGCGAAAAGACAAAACAGAAAAACATAAAACCGAAAGCCGAAAGCCGAAAAAACAAAACTTAAAGCCGAACTTTGCTTTCGACGCTCAAACAGTGACTAAAGGCAGTGGCAAAGGTCTTGCGCTGGAGTCAGTGCGATTGCAAGGCAAATACCCTCACAGACTAAAGGGTATGCTAGACTGGAGGGAGCTTAAGAGAATGGCATGTGCACTCATAGCTGAAAATTAGTGAGTGTCTTTAAAATAACTATTTATACCTGTGCCCACCGTTTACTAATAATATTTGTAGAGAAAGTACTTCTCAATCTACTCCAACTACAACCTCCAACTAGTACTTTCCACAAACATGAGGTATTAATGCTTCTACTCTCACTCTGTTTGTGTCTCTTCCATCGTATTTTCCCACTTTGTCATATGTTTGCTTTGGCATCGCCTTCACTACCTCCCCAGATAACATGTAATGGCAATTGTCGGCGCTCATGCCGGAGCTTTGTTGAGTCGAAGCCGAAGCAGCGATCGGCGCTTTGTCTGCCGCTCTCCCGCACTGCCACTCAAAACTGCTCAAGTCACGATGAGTGTGTCAATGGAAGAGTGGTGGGTGGAGAGCGGAGCGTAGATTTGTATTAGTCAGTTCGGGTATTTAGTTCCGGTCTCGGCTCAGCCGAGCAGCAGAGATAAAGCTCCATAAATATTTGCATTAGTTGGTGCGGCCTCTCACCCCGAGCCCAGACCTAGGTCTATTAATTTCAGTTTTAGTTGAGCCATAAATAAAGTTGCTTATAAATAAACGTCTTCACACACAATCCAAAAGAGGGAGACAGAGTCAAAGTTCAGCTGTGAGTGGGAGGCGAAGCGCAATTAAGAGTGCCACCAAACAAAAGGTAGCGAGGAAATCGTTTTGTTGGAAGCAGAAGGAAAACCGCCAAGAGATTGATGGCCGAGTCAAACGTTTCCGTACCCTCGACAACAGAATGGAGTGGAGGGATTTATGAGTGCCACTCACCATTTCCTTGTCCTCCTGGCTACGCGGCCAGAGCGTTAAATTGATGAGTATCTCGCCCATGGCCCGCTCCCCGTGGCTGCTCGTGTCGCAGAGCTGCAGGTGGATGTCCTCAGCCTTGCCCAGCTCCAGTTGGGTGAGATCCAGCTTGGCCGAGCCCATGAAATCGTCCTGCAGGCCCCAATCGTAGTCAAAGACCTAAACGACCGGAGGAAGGGATACAAGTCAAAGCGGAAATTGATTGCGATTAGTAGGAAAGAGCTTCAGATTTTTGAGGGTAGCGCCAAATTGATTTGGTGTTCAGATTTCCCCGTGGCCAAGAATCTCCTAGGGACAATAAATTCCTATTATGAACTTTAAATTGAATCAAAGGGGAAATTAACAAGATATGGGAATGAAAACATGTGGATTGATTTGATTTGCTGTGACTGCAAGTCAATTCGAGGACAAAAAGTGAACATAAAATATGAAAAATAATTATAAACTAGAAAATTAAACTGCCTTTTATAAGTAGAGAGTAGAGTAGAGATTTAAGTAGAACAAAAAAAGACATTACTGAGCTGGCAGCGGTGGGATTCGAACCCACGCCTCCGAGGAGACTGGTGCCTTAAACCAGCGCCTTAGACCGCTCGGCCACGCTACCCAGACGAAAACGAGCCAAGAACAACAAATCCCGAAATTCCCTATGGGATACTCCATATCTATTTAAAGAGCCAAAAATCAGCCATGTGAAATTCCTCGCGTGTGAAAATTGTTAGGAAACTTTCGGGTTAAGTGTTTGCTGCCTCACCTTCACAATAATCGGCTGAAAAGGGTCCTCGACGGGAACAATGAATACCTCGTCCCACACGGGATTGAGGTCGCGGTGTATGGTGCGCGACTTGTGCAACAGCCGACCGCCAACCTTGAACTTTACATAAGGATCACTCAGTCCTGCCGCAGGGCGAAAGACAAAGGAAAATTAATGTTACAGCACTTGGTGCAGCGTGTCAAGTGCTTGATTAAATATAAAGAAGGGATGCTACACTACACTCGAAGAAATTATTCTGTTTAAGTATACTGGGGATTAAAAGTTCATAAATATTTCTTCGAGTGTAGAGCAGTAAGGGAAAGGGGAGCTTTTTGAGGTATGTTGGCTAGAGTGTCACTTGGGTTTGGGTTCTGTCCGCTCACCATTCTTGTCCATGGCCACCAGGTCGCTGCCGGATTTGAGATGGACGCGCAGCTGAAAGAAGACGAATTGACGTAATTGAGCGTCCCGCTTGCGACGAAGCTCTTCGGCCTGCCAATCGACAATCGGTAAGCGACCGACGATCGATGATCGATTATAATCGATGACAGTTGCAGAGGTTAGAGATGTGCAGCAGAGCAAGACGTAGAAGAAGCGAAAAAGGAAATTGCAGAGTTTTCCGAGTTAGTGCCAGAGTTTGGACAAAACAAAAATCAAAACCAAAGAAAAGCCAATTTAAAGCGATAGCAAACAAGCCAGAAACAACAAACAAACACAATCACATTCACTCACCTGCAGGGCCTCCAGCTGCTGCTGCGGTGTCAGCTCCACGGGACTGCAGGCGGGACCATTGGCGTTTTCTGGCTGCTCGTCGATGCGCCCCTCCATGGAGCCGCCGAAACGTTGGATGACCTGCGCCATCTTGGCGGTGGCTCGGAACTCGCGGGCCAGCGGTGAACCGCCGATAGTTGTGGCCCGGTGACGCGGACTCTGTGTTACGGAGCTGCTCTCCGAGCTGTAGTCCGCGGCATAGTCCGTGCTCTCCTCGAGAAAGTCGCTCGGCGACTTGCGTCCGAGGCGGTCTTTGCTCTTGGTGCGACTCCAGCGGTGCCGCAGGTTATTGAAGAATCCGTGCGTCTTCTGCAGCACTCCCACGCCACTGGCCACTCCTCCACCCGCCAGCTGCTGGGAGACGGCGCTCTTGGCACGCTTAGGCGATATGTGCGGCGATTCGTTGCCGTGACAATCGTGTCCGTTTAGCTCCGAGGCGGACTTGCTCAGATGCTTCCCCAGACGTTGCTGCAGCTGAGGCGACCCGTGCGGCGAGACGTGACGTGGCGGAGTGGCAGTGGCATCAATGCTTGTGGCAGCCGCCAGACGACTGCTGAAAGGTGGTTGCTGGAGGTGTTGCTCCGGCTCCTCCTCCGCCGGCTGGTGCTGTTGCTGCTGCTGCTCCTCGCCACGGTCAACGTAGTGGATGCGTGCTGGGAGTGAAGGATATGTGTTATTTTCGGAGGCACGCAACTTTGGCAATCGATTTAACAACAATCGAGCGACCGGTGATAAGCAATCGAACCGAACAGGCCACACAAGCCACACCAACTGACTGACAGAGACTGCCACTGCCGGAGGAGAGGAAAAGTGGTTCTTTGCGCCCCTCCCTCCATGACATCATTTCGCTTGTACGATTGTCTCAATTATAAAATTTACTTTCAGCAAAATGATACATTCCATTTGTCCATACTCGAGCAGTGTAGCAAGAGAAAGAGATGCTGGCCAAGACGTGACACGAATGTGAATCTTGGAATCGAATTCGTTGTCATAAATATCTTATTCTCTATTTGGACAGCAGCCCATAGTCTGTTCTCTAATTTGAAAACTTAAATCTCTTCCTGATCTTATTTGCAGCATTCACGCGTTCATCTCTAGTTCATACAAGTATTTTGACAGCCAGTTGGAACATCTCAAGCACTCGGAATAAAATGAAGATTTCTCTGCGCTATATGTACGTGCATCCTCTCTCAGTGTCTTTCTGTCTATCTGTTTATTCCGCACTGCTTTTACCTGGTGCTGGAACTATTTTATTTATTCTGTGGCACAACGCGAAAGTTGGTTGCTTCTTGGAGGACTGCTTCAGTCTTAGATGCAGCGGTTGCATGGCATGGACTCAGGGCAAGTCAGATGAATAAGTGATTGGCTGCACTTGGTGATTGCCTTTGGCACTGGCTATTGCCAGATTAAAGCCGAAGTTAGACAATGAAGCTTGAAGTCCGGAGCTAACACTTTGCAACTGAAATCTGATTATGAACAAACTTTGACTGACTTTTTTCACAGACTCCAGGGAATTGTGCGTGTGCCGGAAAGCGCGGCGAAACCGAGCGAACTGCACTGTAGCAGGGCCCCTAGAAGACTGCTTCGGTTTCAGTTTCGGTTACTGCCTCTGCTTGTGGCACTGTTCTCTGGTGCTTTTCCTGCCCCTCTTTCCCCATTTCGCAAACTGAACCTTTGGCTCTCCTTTGGCATTTGTTATTGTTAACGATGGCGCACACGGACATGGTGTTTGCTACATTGTAAATGCGAGTGTGTGTGTGTGTTGTGTGTGGCATTGAATGGAGAGGTTGAGTGGGTGGGTGGGTCGTTGAGTGGGTGGTTATGTGGGTCGGCCACTGTGGCTAAGGCGGCGGCATTGCCCTTTTGCATTATTAATGCTCTGCGATGCTGGCGAGTTGATTCTGCATCTGGTTTTATTTACCTTCAGATCCCTCACAAATTGGAAAAGCATCCCAACGATGGCGTCATAAAATGCAAATGTATATGTCACTATAACCATATTTAAGGATGTGTGTGTGTGTGTGTGTGTGTTTGTAGGTGGGGAAGCCGCAAAGCTTTACGCGGCCCAAAAAAGAGCTTTGCATTTGGAGTGTTTTTTCTCTTGTTTTTGGTTGCTGGCAAGTTTATGGAGAGCATTTTATGCACTTTTGCTTTAATGAATGAAATGGAAGTAATTGCATATACAATGCCAGAGGGAGATAGCCATAAAGAGAGAGAGGGATAGTAACGATCTCCTTTGGGCTTAACAACTGACAAGGACACAACCCACAACCTTTTGCACATGGCACTTGTGCAACCAAACGAATCCCTTGCATATCATTTTAATTAATTTAATGTAAGCCCCAGTACGGATCTAAAAACTGCAGATGGCGGGCCCAACCGCATGTGGCCCATTACCACACCCAAAGAAGTACAAGAACAATAATTCGGAGTGTTTTGGGGGCTGGTGCCCGCGGGGCACGACATGACTGGCACATAATACCCCCAGGAGCACTTAAGTGTTGCATATTTGCCAACCATCAATTTCCCCATACACCTCACATATGTTTTATCAACATTTTGTTGGTCTTTTGCCCCCCAATTCTCTCTCACGCCATCCTTGTATAGAAGTTGTGCTGTGCCTAATAGTTGGGACGTCAGTGTGGCTGATTGTATGCGTTAAAAGTGTTGCATACTTCTCGGCGGGCCCTACTTCTGCAGCTCTCCTTTGTCTTTTACTCTTCCTCTTTCTATTAAATAAATTCAGTTTAAGTTTTCCTTTGCCACTCTCGTGGCAATGCAATTAGTAAACTTTTCTTTTCGCCCTCCAAAACTTTCCAACGATAAATGTGAGAGTGCAAAAGACAATTTTCCTTCAAAATTATCACATGTACGCCATGAGGCCATTACCAAAAGTCCAGGAATCACTTTTTGTTGGCCTAATGGCCTACCAGTGTTGGGCACGTGCATTTGCCACGAGTAAAACGCGTTTTTATGGCTGAGCTACTAAATTGTACTTCCCTAGTGGGGGCGAAGGTAAATGGCAGCTCGCTGCGCTGAGCCAGCAAATATCTTTAATGCCATATCATGCACGATTCTATAGAGAAAATTGGTCCGTCCAATCGCATAACATGGAATGTAACATTGGGCATCAATTATGGATTGGGCCGAAGGACAAACACACACGAACTGTGTGTTTTATTTCAACGAACTTTAGTCAATAAATCAAGCTCGAGGCCAATCATCAATTATATATTAGACATGGGTCAGCAAGTGTCATATACTGCTGGCACTGTCGCACTTTCTATATTTCCACCTCCCTCTCTCTCATTCTTTTCGCTCACCTGTTGACATTTTTGCTGTTCTATTTCCGTGCGACAAGCTTAGTGTGTCCTCTACCTCTCTTTCTTCCGCCAGCTGCAGCTCGCCTTCACTCACTTTGTCAGCCCTTTGTGTGCCTCAAGTCTGTTGCTTGCTGTTTGGCTTATTGGCCCTTTGCAATGTGACGTCATTGCTGACTGGCTGTCCATCCGCAGCTCTCCACCCTAGCCCCAACTGAAATTGGCGTCATGCTGGTTGTCTGGCACCCCCGGACAGCGGCGGACTCCTGTTCTTCGGTTGCTGCTAGCGTGGCCCTACTGTAGTTTGCTGTGGCTGGTATTCTCATGTTTACTGAACACGCAACGAACCGCAACCGAACGCAGCTCTGCCCGACCTTATCACAGTCCCCATGTTTAATCGTTTGTCGTGGTTTCGGGTCTAGCTCCACGAGGAGTTCTGCATACCCCAATGAGGTGAGAATAAACAATTTCATTCTATTCCCATGGTTGTGTTTAACCAACAAAAGAAACGATTATTCAGCTGCGACCAAGACGCGTTTACACCGTACACCATATGGATCAGTCATTCATAATTAGCACATTTCGATGCCTTTCCCGTCGTGCCCCAAGTTGCTGTCGGATAAACGCCTCAAATAAAAACATCTAAGGGGAAATTCAAAAGGGGAAATTCGTCGTTCCCCCAACAGGTCTTTGGCTAAATGATTTTCTTTCGATTTGCTTGCAACTTTGAATAATTCATGAAAATTCGTTTCGACCTATGTATACGAGCAAGTAAGACGTTTATATGTATGTACATTTTGTGTATGTTTTTTTTGCCATCGGCCCCCAGATGTTGACTTTGGATGTTGTTTTCTGTTTACTGCCTCCCTTGACTGAGTTATGCATGGATTATTCATGCGAATTTTCAGACTATTCCATATCCTTCAAACTCTTGAAAATGCAGGAAAATTGCAGGGTTTGGGCAGGGGCGAAAACGTGTTTATAGCGCGTAAACGCAGTGATAAATGCCGGCTTCAAACTGCTCTTTCATTAAGTCTCGGGCTAACGATCAAATTAAAGGGAATTACGCTTTACCACTGATGACCAGGCTTACGCTGATGCCACATAAGCGACTGTAAAGCAGGGATTACCCCCTGTATGTGTGTGTGTTTGTGTGGGTGTTTTTGGGCGGTAGGTGGGTTAGCCTGGTGGCACGGGTGGCATGGTTGACGGGGTGGTAATAAGAGTGCTACAATAATGTGCTGCCCCGAAGCTTTCGTTTTAATTAACTGGGTTACCTCTCTGGCGGGGCCATACACTTTTTGGGGTCAAGTAATTACAACTTGCTAGCAAGTCAGCGAGTGCTGCAGCAAGTGGAAACTGTCACTGCAGTGGGAAAGACGCACTCCCGTGTCCTTGCCAAAAATGAAAGCGTACATTCAAGAACTCTGCCCTAACTTCAATCCCAGCTGCGTGTGAGCCAATTGTCAACATGTATGTGTGTGTGTGTGTGTGTTTGTTTGTGTAAACCGGAAGCGCAGCGGCATGCAAAGACGCCATAAATGCCATGACGAACAGCAGCAATGGGCCAAGCGAGTGGCCGCGCGTATTTTTTCGCTCATAACCTGTGCGTGCAGGGGTCAGAGGCTAACCCGTTGGCGAGGTGTGGCTGAAAACTAATCTTCTTTAGTATCAAAAATATTAATAGTGCAGCAAAAACTATAACAAGGCTCTCTCTGTTCTCCGGGGTAACAGATTTATTGGTCGCTTACATTTTGTGTACATGTAACCATGGAAAATATATTTGTATCTAATGGAAACCATTCGTTGCGGTCACTGAAGAGTGTTTCAAGGAGCACATAGATGTTCACTTACGGGCAGCTCTTTGAAGTCTGCAACTATTTATGTCCTCCCTCCCTGTTCGCTTTATCACCTGGCAACAAAGGATGAGCTGTCCCTTGTTGTATGTACTTTAAAGGGCATTATAGCTCTATTAACTAATTTAATTTCATTGCAGAAATACCAACCACAAATAATCTCAATCCCCCCTCGAATGTGGGGGCACAATTTATGCGCAAACTAATTTAGACAAAGCCGCACTCAGGCCGCATAAAAATAGCACGGGCAAATTGGGCTGTGCCTGTGCTGGCTCAGCAGTTGGAGTGGCGCCTCAGTGGCACAGGCAGCAGCATTGTGGCAGCATCAAAGGGAGTCACGTTGGGGCCCAAAGGATGAGGGTTAACTGATTGTGTACGTGAGTATGTTTGTGTGTGCAGGGTCTAGAAAGTGGAGCTGCTTAAAAATATAACCAGCAGCAGCTGTCCCGGTGCTGCCGCCGTTCGAAAGCCTGGTATTCCCGCTACCTTGAAGGCCAGGTGGCAAATCAGTTGTGCAGCACCCCACATCGCCCTCTGCAATGTAGTCAAATGATGGCTTATCAATGGGTTGAGCAACACTTACACATCCTGTCACATCCGTGCCAGAGAGCGGCTTGGAGAGGGAGTCAACTAGAGTGTGTGTGCTTGAAAGTGCTCGACGGTGGTGTTTGTGAGGTCACCAAGGTAAATGCATTAAATTGTTGGTGCCACAGACGTCGCGTCCTTCGCTGCTCGCTGGCTCGGGTATCTCTTTAGGTTTCTCATCGCATTTAGGACTTTCATTGGCTTGCTACTGCTCCTCCCGCTCCTTCTGCGTCGCCTATTTTTCTATGGTAGGGCCTGGTTATGCTTTCAATGGTGTTTCCCTTTGCGGTTTTGGCCAAATTTGCTTCTACAACACTGCACTGCACTCGATTAAACGTTTTCTTTTTAAACACACACGCAAGATGAATGGTCCGGTTGGGGGTGCCAGGCGAGGTCGTTCCAGGACTCTGCGTTCGGAATGGGGGAACACTCTTTTACAGAACGCGCGTTTGCTTTCACTGAATGGCGCGTCCGCGACGTCGTTGCTCCATCCGAATTTGTGGAGAGATTTTGCGCAAATGAGTGCATGGCGAGAGCTTTTGGACGCTAGGGCTGTGAAAGCTTTCGCCTGAGCGCCTGGGTGAGTAGTTTGTGGATAGGGTGGGAAGGCAGAGCCAGAGAGGAACTCTGGCCCTTCAAATAGGATAAACAAGCAAAAGGTAAACACTAATGTCAACAACTTGACTTGTTAAATCGGAGCTTTAACATATTGATAAAAAGCCAAGGAATTTTGAAGCAGTTATTAATACAATTAATCAAAATAAAACATGCTTCACACTATCGATATGCCTATGCTACAAAAGCATAGTTCAGTACCAAAATATGTATGCCAACGAGTGCGTAGGGAGAGAGGGAGAGAGCAGGTAGATCACACTCTCTGCCAAAAGATAACGCGAATAAGCTTGAGCCGAACATGAAGCCGAGGCTGGGCTGATCAAAGTACGATTTACATAGGGTGGTGCATTGTCGCTGTGTATTACTCTTTCTCTCTCTCCGTATGTCTGCAGTCACACGCGCAAAACATATTCTAGGCCATTGGGAGAGCGCGCTCTCACCTTTCCCCAACAGACCTTGTGCCGATCCCTCGGCAGCACTGCGGCGAACGGAGCGCCAGCGCAAACGATTCCAGCACCGTTTGCTCAATCACTCGGGAGTTTTTCAGCCGCATGGGACTTGCGCTCGTTGGCCTTCATCAGACTGCATGCAGATTGGGAAAGTGTTCTCCAAAGTGATTTTTGTGCTGTAATTCTATTACATCCCCAATTAATAATCAACTATTTTGTGAATACTGAAGACTTGCGGCTGGTTCGAAAGTCTCTTCCATCGTACAGCGAGGAAACAAAAGTTTCAAGAGGGACTTCAGCAGAGGCAGAAAGAAAGAAAAAGACCGGTAAGTAGAGGCATGCTTTTGTCGGGCTCTGCGCTTAGTCCGCTGCTTCTCCGTGCGCCATTGCGTGGAAACTACCGTTATCAGTGTGTAGGCGGGGTCAACGTCGCAGTTAGTTTTTGCGCCTTGCACTTTATACTTTCGCTGCAGTTCGTCGCTCTATCTCTCAGTCCTCCTCTTACTCTTACTCTTACTCCTCTCTGCACTGCACCATATTCTTCTGCACATCTTTTGAAATCTCGTTACACTGTACAGCACAGTTCTGGATGTTACGTACGTGTGCTCTGAGCGTATGTATGAACGTATGTGCTTTTTTTTTGCATTTTCGATACACTTTGATCCCACGAAACAAATTTTGATAATTTTATTATTTTTGCTGTTTGATTGTACTTTCGCGTACTTTCTGGGCGATGCAATAAGCGCTATAAATACATAAAAAATAAATAAATCAATGTGACGCTTGTGTAATTGTATTTTATTGACCGGATTTCTTTCATATACAAATTAATAAGATTACTTGCTATGATTGATTGGATATAATGCAAAACATAATTGTAAACTAATTAAAAAGAAATCAGCTGAAACAACATCATAGAAGCACGTGGGAATATCATTTAATATTCTGATTATAATATTAAATGTAGGTAAATAAGTCCTGGAATACTTCCTCTTAATCATACATGTACAATGTGTATGTGTATTGATTTACTGATAACCTCGCCTAGAACATTATCAGAGCTACTCATAACCTCCCACACCATCACTTCAAGACATCTTCCCAAACATGTCTCACGGTCGCAATCGGCGCTAGAAACTATTCTTGGCGATTCCATCTGCTTCCAAGCGGAATCGTACAAAGTTCAGATTTTCTAATTCTATAATACTTAATTTGTTTTGATTTGTATTATTTTTTCGTAGCTTTTTGTTGCTTTTGCTAATTTTTTGTCGTTAGTCATAAAGTAATCGTAATATATGTACATACCTAGCTCTAATATAAGTTTCGCCAGACTAACGCGGTGCTCAAAAGTGGAAAAGTGCGATGTGCCGATGTGGAGCGATAAGCGGATCCACTTTCAGTTGCACGGACAGACGGCAGAACTGTCTCAAGTCTAGTGTTAGAAATCCGGGGCATAAGGTATTCGGGTTGCTTGGCTTTTAATCACGCGGAACGAAGGCGATCTCACTGCCCGATTTGTACCTTAACGATCCTATAGTAATTAGCTAAAATCTGTTGCGCCATAAAATGGAAAACATATACATACATACATATGCCATGGCATGGCATATAATCAGAACAAAAAGTAAAAGTTAATAAAATAAGATGTACATAAATCACACGCAGTCGTAGCATCAACATGGCGCAGGAGACAGAGGCAGCAGCGGGAGTCAAGGGTCAGCCCCGAGACCATATCGACGAGGATGAAGTCAGCGAACTGCAGCGGCCACGCAGCTTTTACGACGGAGTGCGAGAGCAGGCCGAACGCTTTGCCAGCACGCGCCTGGGCCAGTTCATGATCGAAAGAGGAGATCGAGCGCTTCGGATGATCGAGGACACGGCCAAGTGGAGTCTGCCGCAGGGTAAGAAACGAATGCTGCTGAGAGAATTCCCAAATAACTTTTACCCCAATTCGAAATTCACAGAAAAGTCTGCTGATCCCTTGCAACGTCCGCTTCCCTGGGGACCGTTCCTTTTGCTGATCATTATGCTGCGTCTCACTCGCATGTGGTTGTCAGTGGGCGCATTGATGATAGGCAACAGCCCCATCTCCCCCTCGGACATGGTGTACTTCATTCAGACCAGACGCCGGAAGTTGCGGGCCATTCGGGTGCACGGCCTTAAGGTGATGCGACAGCGCCAGCAGGAAGTGTCCTACGGCAGTGGCAAGGGCTTGACCCAAAAGCTCACCCAGTGGTTTTCCCGGGCAATGTGCCGACCTGGAGTGCAGAGGGCCAACAGCGGACGACTCTTCCAGGTGCGAAACATGGAGCAGGTGAGTCCTGGAGACATTCCACAGAAAGAGGTAGAGAAAGTTAGTGCCATGTCCATTCGCAGACAACACAAACCAGTCCGGCTGTGATGAAGCGCCCGCGTGAGGAAGAGGCGAACACTGATGCTGATGCCGATCACAACCTTACCATCGATCAGATGCTGGCCAAATATGCCCAGGAGAACTCGGAAGATGACTCCGACTTCGTGCCCAATCCTGATGAGGAGGAGGAAAGCAGCGACGGCACCAGCTCCGAGTCAAACACCAGCGAGGAGATCAGCAGCGATGAGGCAAACGAAAATGCCGTTCAGGTGGGATGTCACATATCCATTTTCTTGTCCAGGATTGTCCTTTAACTTTGATTCTTCCCAGGCCACTAAAAAGCCTCCAACTCTGGTGGTGGAAAACGGTGTACACAAGGCGGAGCCCAACGAGAGAAAAGACAAGGAGATGGAGATGGCAAAGGAAAATGACAAGGGAAAGCTGAGCGCCACGACAACGAGCAACGGCGGCCAGAACAAGGAGCAGGCGGAAGTTGGTAATGGACATTGAACTGTTATTAAGACGCTCGTGCGTAGCCCCCTAAGTCTAGGTTAACACCAGTATCGAATATCGATTAAGCGTAGATGAAACTGAACTTGAAACGTTGTCATGAAATACAAAACAATAACGATACCAATACACAATACTCCCGAGATCGATTCAGTCATTGCTAGAGCCAGATCTGAGAGGATCTCCAAGTAGATCTTGGCCATATCCATCCTCCATTCAACAGTCCATCCATCAATCCATCCATCCATCCTTCCAATCATCCATCCGTCATTCAGTCCAGCTTTGCAGCTTACGAAAATTCCAAATTTACCTTAACCGTTTTGTGAGTTTGGCTTTGACCTTCCGTTAGCTTCCTGATTCCCTGACCTCGTATCTCTCTTTCTTTCTCTCTCTCTCTCTCTCGTCAATGAATGATTCTTCCAGCAGGTGGGGCCAGGCTGGAGGAGGACAAGTGGAAGTCCTCGCCGGGACACATGAGTGCTGCCATGACGAAAATGCAATTCTACAACAACACGGCAGCTGCAGGTAACTCACGAGCTACTCGCTCCCCCTTGATCGTACTTTCACCGACTTGATCGCGTGCTCCCAATTAACATTTTAACGTTAGTATTTTGTCTCTGCTTCTGTTACTCCGTGCATGTGTTCAAAACCAACAGCCAGCACTGAAGCTGCAGCCCCATCCGAAACCGAACACGAACCAGAACCCGAACCCGAACCCGAATCCGATCCCACACCTCATCCTAAATCCCAGTCCCACGACGAGTCAGAAGATGACGGCAGCAGCACGAGCAGCGGAAAAACCGGATGCACAGTCTATAAAAGAGAAATTGCATCCGCAGAGACGACCCAGCCAGATTCCCAAACCGAACAGACCAGCGAAGTGGCTGACACACTAACTACCCAAGTATCCAACTATCCCACAATCGACACACTAACTCCAGCTACCTCTTCCGAAGATATATTCTATAGTCCAATCGGTTGGTCCCTCGAAAATATCCACAAATTTTGCATGCTTTTTGTTCTATATTTATATATATATATATCTCTTTGTCTGTATACAATTATATTAACTGTATTAACTGTAAATATTGTTGCCGTTACAGGTTCACCCACCTTATTCAATACCAGCCTAGGAACTCAAGCTCTGCTGAAGAGTGCCAGCATTCAATCTGTCTTGGGTGAGGCTTATGTTCTCTTCTGCCTATGCCCTAGCTAATTTGTTTCTTTGATCAGCACACTCCACTCCCACCTTGGAACTGGAAGATGTACCCTCTGAACCAGCTTCCCATCAGCCTGAATCCGAGATGCCTCCTTCTCAGCAGAAGCAGCCACATCAGCAGCCACAGCAACAGCAGCGACAGAATAACTATTCCCACCAACGCTATCGCGGACGTAACCGACGCTAGGCGATGATACATCCTATCCTACCTATATACATTTCCTACTTTTTTACATTCCCATATTGTTAGTGAATACTGCGAGTAAATCTCTGAACTCAATCGACAGTCTGTACTTGAGCATAGGCATGATATCACAAGGATTCTTGAACACCCTCGACGGGCTCGAGCTTGAAGCGGATGTCGCCGCAGGGCGACAGGATAATGGTGCTCTCGTACTGCAGAGCAGTATCGGGCAGCCAGCTGATGTGGTAGCGACGCAGCAGGCGCACCAGGAGCGTCTCCATCTCCAGCTCGGCGATACGCTTGCCGATGCAGGTGCGTGGTCCAAAGCCAAAGGGAAGGTACACAAACGGATTGCGGGTACGGGCCTCTGGACAGGCCTTGACATCGGCAGCCATGTCTGACTTGAGCCAACGTTCGGGCATGAAGTCGGCACTCTGGGCAAAGTACTCATCGCTGTTGGATAACTCCAAAACGCCCATTAGGACGCCCGTGCCACGAGGCACTTGGTAGCCGGAGAGCACCAGATCTTTGGGTGTGATGCGAAAGTTGCCAGGTGTGATTGAGGTGATGCGTAGTCCCTCCTTGATGCAGGCCCGCAGATAAGGCATGTTCTTGGTGCTCTCGTCGGTCAGCGAGGCCTTGGAATCGGGCAGGATGCGAAGCAGCTCACGGCGCAGCTGATTTTGTTTTTCGGGATTGCGCGCCAAGTGATAGAGAATCGTAACAAAGGCAGAAGAGGTCTGGAAAGATTCGAACTTGGTCATTAAGAAATCTTTATATGGAGTATTAATTCCACCAACCGTATCGATTCCGGCCATTAGCATGTCCATGACCATCACAACGGCCACCTGCTTGTTGAGTGCCAACAACTGTTCCAAAACGCATTTCGTTTTGCGCCCATCATCGATCTCAAAGCGTTGAATGGCCTCCTCGATGTAGTTGGTGGTGATCTCTGTGATGTCGTCGTATGTCTTGAGGAACCGCTTGAAGCCCCGCGTCTTGTAGTAGGGCCAGATTGAGGGTTGCACATCGTACTGGAAACTGTAGTTGAAGAAATCGCTCATATGCCCGGCCAGGAGAGCGGCATTCGGATCCGGTTGATCGCTGAGCAGACCCATGCGTGTGTTTAAGGCCACAAAGCTGATCGACTCAAAGGCCCAGTTCTTGAGCTGATCATGAAAATCAGCCTGTAGCAAGTGGGTTTCCGGATCTCTCTGGCTTTCCAGTCTGAAAAGAGAGTTGAACTCTACATAAGATATTTTATATTCTGCGGAGAATCTTCCTACTTGTCAATGAACTCCTTTGCTATCTGATCCAGCTGCGGCAGATTCTGTCGGACATTCTGGACTTTCATGAGCACTGGATTCACCTTGTTGCGGATGTCTGCCCAGTCCTTGCCCTGTCTTAAAATGGACACAATGATAGAAAGTGAGCCACAAGTCTAATGGACTTTGTTCAGACTCACTCTGATACCAGGCCACCGATGCCACCAAAAACATCCGGTCGCTTCACCTTGCGGTAGTAGCTGAAGCTCTCCAGGCCGATGCGAATGGGCCACACACCCTCATTGCGGTAGGTCAGCTCAAAGTCCTCTGGATTGTATGTGAAGACAACATCTGCCTTGCCCATCAACCCGGGCAAGCGATAGATATCCCCGTACATCTCCCTGAGGCGACGGTTCATCTGAATGAGGTTTGTGTTGTGCAGCTTGCCTGTGGGTCAATAACAACCTATAGAGAACGTTTTAAATGGTATATTTCTAGTCTTACCGCCTGGCAAAAAGTAGGACAGCATACGAAAACCATTGGGTCCGGGTAGCTCCCCATAGGGCCTTGCCTGCTGCCATCTCTCATCGGTGCGCGGCAACGACGTATCCAGCAGTTCCAAGTGGGTCTGTTCATAGGAAATGTTTACAGCGTTGTTTGTAAACAAATTGTGCTCTCTGAAAGCTCGACAAGCTTTCGCTCTCATTCTTTATCTATCGCTCAGGCTGTCTCGCTCGCTCGCGCACTCACCTGCTGACCAAGTGTCGCACCCAGGGACAGGTTTCTGGCGTTAAACAGCGGATTGGCTGAACTTTGGCGCCGTACTGTTTTCATAGTAGTTTTCCACATCATTAGACAGACACATTCAACAACTACAACTATTAATATTAGTTATAGTCCAATAAATAAAGTAGGTACAAATGTAACTAAAACGTGGAGCAACCCGTTGACAAACAGGCAACAATTGAAACTGAATCACAGGCCAAGCGACAAACTTTCTTATTATACTTAGATTGAGCTTTCTCTCTGTCAATTTGATTGCGGCCGGTGAAAGCTTTTCATACCCAATAGTCGTAAATGTGGCGGGTATGTCCGCTCGAAGAATGAAAAGCATTATGTGAGCTGATAGTTTGATTAATATTCGGGTCGAACCCGCACTTGAGAGGCAGCGGTGTATACTTTGGTGTCAAATGTATTTAGTTGGGGCCATTGTTCAGGTCTGTTACATGAAAGCTTGTTGCTGCCCGTCAATTCTTGTAAGCTTGTCATGTAAATTGTAGAATATAATGGCCGTTACATGTACATTTCTAAAATTGGAAGGCTGAAGTTTCAAGTGTCAGGATGCTTCCGCCAGACTATATCCCGCTGAATATTTAAATTCTTATATTTTGTTTGAATTACATTTATTTATTGCATGCGGTAAAATGTTCCATAGCTTAAAATGTGTTTTGGGTTGGTTTTCTTATAGTTTTGTTGAATTTATTTACGGTCTTGTTTGGTTTTCCTTTCGGTGATTCTTTTTGTGTTGTTTTGTTTTTGGTTTTTGCTTTTTTTAATACTTTTTGTATTTATGTACATTGAAAGTTTGAATAAGTTGCAAAGAGTTTTGAGTTATAGTTAAAGTTAAAGTTAAAGAAATAGAGTTGATTTTTAAGGTACATTATAGTTTTTGAGTTTTGCACGTTCAATTTAAGTAGACAATACATCAATAATATCAATATATCAATATCAATGGAGGATCTAGAGTTGAGTTAAACTTTTGATATGTATTTGGTATGCAATTGGCGTAGTTCAAGTTTAAGTTCGAGGACAAAATGCAACTACAAATCGCTCTTAAGTTATACTCGTATATATTATATATATATATATAATTTGTTTGCTATAATTAATATACTTTGAAAATGGAAATGGTTGAGATTTCCACTCGGTTTCTGGTTAAGGTTTTCTTCATGCGTTTCTTTCTTCTCTGTATAAAAATATAAACAAATTAGAAATGTTCGTTGTCTTTGCTATAATATTTTGGTTTTTGCTTGGGTTGTATTTTTCAGAATCGAGTATAAATCATTTTGTAAGAAACAAATAAGAGTAAAACATTCTGCGGAGGACCTTCAGTCTTGCTTTTGAATTGATATTGCTTGGTTAGTTTCATTCCATTCGTGGTTCCTTTGTCATTGAGAGATCAGCATGGGGGCGATAGTACGGTACAATTACATATCGTGTATAAGGAAATGTCTGTAAAAACAAGGCTTATAAATCTCATAGTCTATTTCCTGTTCTGTTTAGTACTGCTATTAAGCGCTAGTCGAGTTCTGTGCTGAAGATCCCTTAACACTGGCACACGAACCAAAGGGGGGAGGTACCTCTATTCATACGAGTATGTCTGCATTTATGTAAGTATGTATATCTGGGATATAAAAGGAAATTGGATTACCATGTAGAGTGTTATCCTAAGTAGTTCACACTGAGTTTTGATATGCTTACGAAGTGTTTAAACATTAGCTAAATCGCTGATATGTATGTATGTTTGTATGTGTATATTTTGGGATTATCTATAGGTAGAGTTCGCTCTTTAGGAATACAAAATAATCTGGCTAAAAATGCATTAAAAAACTATCCATAATAAACTTACGCACTATGTGGGTGCAGTTTACTCATCTATTAAGATAGCTCTAGGCTTCTTTTTTGTTGTTCTCTTTGGTTTGGGCAGTGCATCATTAATCTAAGATATGTTTGTATGTTTGTTTGTTTTTACTCTGCTAAAAGTTTTGTCTACGACGATTCCATGACACTTCGCACGCTAAAAACTAGTTCAAAATCAAAATCATTTACAATTAATTTGATGCTTACACGCTAAGATATGTTTGTGTATATAATTATATATCTGTATCTGTATAGTGTATATGTATATATTTGTTGTATATTTTTGCGCTGACGATTGCAGCTGATATGTTTCGATTTCATGGTTGGTTAAGCCACCGCGATATGTAACATGACGTAAAAATGGCATTAGTTCAATTATGTTAGTACAAATGTATATATGTACATATGTATGTATGCTACATACATATTTATGTACTCTAGATTGATGATAGTTTTAGTTTTGTGGTTGTTTCCATTTGCACACATTTAATTCAGCCGACTGTTAGTCTAAATACATTTTTAATTTCCTCATCTCTCATGCGAGATTTCCATTACTCTCTGTCTCTGTCTCTGTCTCCCTCCCTCTCTCGCTCTCCCTCTCTATTTTTCTCCTCTTTCGGTTGCAATCATTTTCAATTTGTTCTATGCTTATATGCTATAAAATCACATTTAGTTTCTTAATTAATTTTTATGCTCTCAGACACTCGGTACACACACTCATCGGGCTGATAGAGAGAGAGACAGCGAGGGAGAAAGGTAAACACACATAAATACCGTACAAAACAGTGTGTAACCTTCGAACAACATGTAGATATTGCTTTTATTTCGCTATATAATGTGTGCACCATACATATTCGTATGTATGGGCCTCAGATATGTGCTTCTGTGGAGACCGAGTTCTGCTTCCATTCACATTTTCATGGCCTGCTGCACATCGAAATGCGTACAGTTTTTTTCCCCTTCTTGTTCTTTTTCTCATTTCCTTTCTCTGATGCGAAGGCAAATTTGCATGCGTGGGGGAGGGGCATGGGTGGACAGGGCGGAATTGAAACTGGTGGGCTGCGGGAAATGGGAATGCAATTTTTCAATACGCGCGCATAATTGAACTGTCAGAGCTGCTGCTGGCTGGGCTGGCTGGGTTGGCTGTACCCCCCTCTTCGTGAAACTTCACAAAATATACAACGGGTAAATTGTGCCATGCATTTCCTTCTTTTCTTTCTGCTGGAGTTGCCGTTGCCGCCTCTGCTGCGTGTAATTAAAATTGCTGCACCAGGAGTTCATAGGATTGACCACTGGCGGGCAGATTTATTTGCTGGGATGTTGCTGTCGATGTTGCACTTCGCACTGCACACACTGGTGGTTGTGTGTCCCACAGTCCATGTTTCTCATTTAGGATTTCTGCGGCGCCTACTCCTCGGGCCAGCCGAGATCCTCGCCAACCAGCTCGTAGAAGCGTTGATTGTACTCGGCAAAGAATCTGCGCAGACGGGAGACCACCACGGGATCCACATGTGGATGCTTTCGTCCCTTGGTCTCGCGCAGGCAGCGATCTCCGTTGTCATAGCGCAGGCAGTAGAATCCCTTTGTCTCGTTGAAGTAGAAGTGCTCGCTCTTCACACGATGCTCAATGCCTGGGAAAGAGAAGAGCATTCAAATGGAATCCCGCAGAATATGTGACAATTACTCACCTAAGAACGCCTCGATGCGCCTCAGCTGTGAGACTGGGTCCTCGATGAGTCGATCCCCATTTACCACCAGCAGCTGTTCGCGCGGAAAGACCTCCAGCCAGCGGTGCAGATGGACATGGTACATGGATATGCTGAGCGGTCGATAAGCCTCGTTAACGGTGCCATTGGGAAATATGGCCAGCTCCTCAAAGGACCTGCAAAGTGGCAAAGAAGTGGGGAAGGGGAAGAGGAGAGCTTTAAACTTTTCTCACGGGCAAAAGCGAAAAAGAAGGATTGCAAATTGAATCGGCAACAGCTGCAAATGAGCAGCCTCGGTCCTGCCTCAGTCTACAGTTCATTTTTCCCTGCCACGCCCCTGCCCCTGGCCCTGTCTCCACAAGAAGCAACTTTCCATGGCAGAGCGACTGGCATGGGGTGAGCCAAGGACAAGCGTCGTCGCAGTTTGGGCAACTTTCATTTGCAGTTTGCATTTCATTTGCATGCCAAGGAGCCCCGAGATGGGAACAAGAATGGGACTGGGTGTGGGAATGCGTCTGTCACTCACTTGGCTGCCATTTGGGCGGCACTTGCCAGCGGCGATGGTGTTGTTGTGGTCATCGTCCCACCAGCTGCCGCTCCAGCGCCGGTCTGCCGCCTGCCCGCGGCGCTTAACTTTGTTTTTGTCTCCTTGGCGCCAGCGCCACTGCCACCGAGGAGGGCATTGTCATAGCCATGAGCCGCCTGCAGCTTGGCATACAGCAGCGACTGTGATGGCATCTTGGGCGGCTGGGCGGATGCACCACTGCCGGAGCTCTCCCGCTCGGCCAGCGGCAGGATGGCAGTTGCCGCATGACTGCGCAGCTGGGTGTAGTCCGAGATGGCTCTGGTCACTGGCTCCCGCACAATCAGCAGCAGCTTGATGCTCGCATTCATGGCCCGCACTCGCTCCGGCACCTGCAACGAAAATGGTGTGAATTTTCGACATAAATTCAAGTAGAGAGCAAGCTCAATGAAGGGCACTAATTACACGGGGAGGTTGTGTATCCCAAAATTCAGTCTGTCTGAATATTTACAGCAGTTTTCAGAGCTTTCAAGTTATTTAAAGATATTTATTTTATAACTTGCGGTCGATATTTCTCCTCAATGGAACCTTTAATTTGCTGCATAGTGTAGCAGGCTGGGCACACCCCTGCTGCTGCACTTCCGCAACCAGTGTGCTGTGAACAATTTAATTAAGCTGGAAAATATTGCCGTACAATGAAAGAGGCAGGCAGGCAGGCAGGAAGGCATGCCCCAACGACAGGCCCGGCAGCCAGCGTCACCCTCCCTTAAAGTCCTTGAATCTGCCACGTTGAACGTTGAGTATAAATAGCCTCCCAAATGGGCGAAACGAGCCGAGAAAATAAACTTAATCAATTTCAATAAAAGCCTCTCTCCCCACCACGGGACGTGCAACAAGTTTCACAAGTTGTTGTAGCTCTTTCAGAATTATTCACCTTGATGAACCATTTACTGGTGTCCTCTGGTGGGAATTTTGTATTCCCTTTAACCTTTAATGTGGGCAAAATGCATTTGACGAAAAATGTCACATGGAAATGCGTGCGCTGCAGCTCCCGGGGGAGGAGGAGGACAGGCAGGTCCTGGCTGAGGCCAAAGCACACCCCGGAGACTTATATTATTTATGGCTAGGGAAGGAAGCGGCAGCAATGCATTCATCCACTGGATGCTAATTTGACATTTCCGCAGAGTTTTCAAGGGAGAGAGAGAGAGAGAGAGAGAGAGCGAGAAGAGCATTAGCTGACGATGCACGGCCCCGAGATGCATCCGCTCTCAATAAATATTAATAAGAGCTTTAATGAAGATTTATCCAACGCACTCTTTGGCACTAGCGACGTGCAACCTGCTGCCGCTGTTGCTGCATAACAAATTGAAATGGTGCATCAGTCTGCACACACAGACGGGACGGGACGCACACGGCAGTTAACAGGAAAATTGAAACGGAACTGGGGATAAAATATTGCCCTGTCAGTGCTAGAGCCACCCCTGGCCTACACTTTCCACTCCCACCCGTTGGAGTGCTCTCTGCAAGTGACACATGCAACTTCCGGCTCGTAGCGAAATTGCATCAGACAAACCCAATTTTGTGACACTCTGCGGGCACAGCAGCGGCAGCAGCAGCAGCAGCAGCAGGAAGCAGGAACAACAAAAACTATAATAAAAGTTGGCCAAAGAGCGATTCCACTTGGGCATTAGATGAAGCCGTTTGCCAAATGAATTTCCGCACAGGGGGAGCCCCAACATGTCCACGGAAATTGGCTGGGACCTGGTCGAGCGTTTCATTTTAATTTGATAGATGGATCGACAGACAGACAGACGCCCAACGTCGAGGAGGAGGAGGCGGAGCAGAAGCAGCGCCAGGAAAAAGGTGAACGCCACCACCTAGCCGGCAGGCAGTTAATTAATAATTACGGTAGGATGACAGTTAGGCCCGGATCCAATGCAGCACACACCTAATTGGCAATTAGAGATCAAAGGGAAATCACTCACCTCTGGCGAGACAAAATAGCTGGGACTCTTCTCGATGGTTATCTGGCCGCGGAAGGAGTGCGGCATCTTCTTGCGATACCATTCCAGGCCCTTCAGGTAGTTCTCATCCCGATCGAAGAAGTGCACCTCGCCGCCGGCCTTTTGGATGCGCGGATGCAGGTAGAGCATCTCCAGCAGTGCCCTCGTGCCGCACTTTCGCACACCAATTATGAGGGCCTGGCTCCAGCCGGAAGCGAAAGTGAAAGGAAATCAAATGAACATCCAAATGCCATTGGGCAGCAATTAGTAAGAGACACACACAAAGGGCAGAGGTCTGGGACTCACCTGCGGCAGACGACGACTGGTTTTGGGAAAGTGCACCCGACTGGAGGGAAAGACCATGGGATGGCTTAGCTGATTCGCGCTGGGCACTGGCTTCACGAAAGCAGGCAGATGGTTGGATGACGAAGCGAACGCGGAGGAGGAGGAGGAGGAGGAGAAGGAGGAGAAGGAGGCGCCACTGGCCGATGAAGATCCGGATAGGGCTGATGCGGAGGCGGAGGCTGCCAGCGAGAGGCGATGCCTTTCGTGTACAGCCTGGGCGGCCTGGATGTTGTACACGGCACTGTCGTACAGCACGTGGAAGGTGAGGAACAGTGAGATCAGCATGACCGTGAGGAAGACGACGGCAAGCTTTGGACGGGAGACGCCCACCACCAGGATGCAGTCCGTGTGCGAGGCATCAGAGCCCACCGGTCGCATCGCAGACTTTGGCAGCCATCTGTAAGTGAAATGAAAGTGAGTTTGTGATTTAGTTGCCCATCCGTGCATGGTCTGCCAAGCGGTAGTCCTACAGCTACCCTATCGTACTCTGTGTCGCCTGGTAATTAGATTGCCATTCCATAGCTGCCGAGTAATTAACGCTGGGACGGGGCACAGCGAACACGAAACACATGCCTCAACCCTGCTGCCCTACCCTTTGGTGTGGCGAAATTAGCAAGACGACACTTTGCCGTGTTCTGGCACTCGTCGTCAGTCTTCAGTCCCCATTTTCGCCCTCGTCCGGCAGCGCTTAAGCGAATTCCATTATAAACGTTTCCGCTTAGACCGCAACAAACACTGCCAGCATTATTATGAGCAGCATACTGGCAACACATCAGGCAGCAGGAGCACTCAGAGTAGGAGCAACCCACGGAGCAGGAGCAGTGGCACTAGGCGTATACGTAACGTTGCCTAATGGATGACTTCATTTGCAGCATGCCGCAGCTGTGCAGGCTACAGGACACAGAAGGCAGAAGGCAGAAGGCAGGGGTGCAGTGGCATTAGCAGGTGACAGAAGAAGCTGCTGCTGGTACCGTCAGTCTGCAGCTAAGTGCATTTTCATATACAAGAAAGGGGCAGGGACTAGGATATGTGTGGCAACAGGCAGTTTCCTCACGCTCTCAACTCTCACCACTTGTTCGAGTTTCGCATGCGACACCTCGTTAAAAGTAACGACACACTGTGCCACAGGCCCGCAAGGAGTCGAGTCACTTCACTCGACGGCACCGTTTGTGGCGCACGATGCAACCTCAGAGCGAGACCAAACTGACTTCTGCCACACGGCCGCCCATCTCATTCCACACATTCGCTGTGCCCCATTTCATGTCAGTACCGGCTACCCCCGCCGCATGCTTCCTCTCGGCGACTTGTCGACATGCTTTAAGTCCGCCATTTCTTTATGCCCTGTTGTTTTTTCCTCCGTTCGAAGGAGCAGCAGGAGCAGGCAGCTGCAGTAACAAGCAGCCGTCGACGTCGGGACTGCGACTGGCCTCGTTTCACGCCCCATAGGGCTTCGGGCCGCCTGCCACTTGACTGCGATCTGCATAAATGCGGCTCCCCCCTCTTTTCTCTGCTGCTGCTGCAGCTGGTGCCTGCCACTGCTGTCACACTCTTTCTGTGGCAGGCTTTTAGCTTAAAGCATTACGCTTTAAAGGCGACGCCGGCTCGGTGCCCACTAATCCTGACAAAACTGGCAAAAGTCTCCTTGCTTTTGCTTTCTATTTCTTTTTTCTTTTCTCCCTTTTTCTTTCTTTCTTTTCTGTGTTAAGCGCCGTTCTGGCCCTCCATTTGTCCCCTCTTTCGCTGGGGATTTAACTTCCTCCCTACCTCCCTCCATCTTAAGCTCTTTGAGCAAATATTTATAATATTCTGATTCATTTTCTCTGGAAAGAGCGTCTGGGGCATGAAAATCGAATCGAGCAAATGTTGTCCCGTTAAAGTTAATGCAATTTTCATTTGGCGTTGTTAAAATGTAAATTTTATTAAACCATCCAGACGTGCCACAGAGGCCAGCGCCCACGTACGCCTTAATCCCCCCGGGAGAGCGACAGTTTGACCTTCTCTTTTGCTGTGTGGATGTTCGTTCCACTTCTTATCGCATTCGAAAAAAAGCGAATTGAACCCCAGAAGGGAGCCCCCCAAATGATTTGTTGGCTCTACTCGTACTCACAGGATATCCAGCGGCAATTTGACAGAGCAATCGCGCAGTGTCGCCTGATGAGGATTCGTGTGCTGATGAGGGTGCTGCTGCTGCTGAGGATGTGAGTGCTGCTGGTGGTATTGCTGTTGGTGATTGCCGCCTCCCCCGACACCGTAGTGCTGATGGTGGTGGTGGTGGTGGGGATGCTGCAGCAACTGCTGGTACTCATGGTGTTCCTGTGACTGCGAGTCCCCATCCTGTCTGGGTAGATGCTGTGGCTGCTGCTGCTGCTGCTGCTGAAGGGATTGCTGCTCGTTGCTGGTGCTGGTGCTGCTGCTGCTGCCCGCACGTCTTTTGGCCGCAGTCATCAGTGAGGCAGCGGTGTACCGGGTAGTACGTTCAATGGAGCCCAAATGATAGCCGCTCGTGGCTGCTGCAACAACTAATTGGACAGTGTCGTTGCTCCACTCAATCTTTGCAGCGGAGTAGCAGCATGCAGCATGGATGGGGGCATGGATTTATGGCCACCACCCGCCGCCACGCCACGCCACGCCACGCCTCTTGGGCAATCGCCCTACTTTGACTCGTTGTCTCGGACTCCGGCTCGTGTTCCGGCTTTTTTGCGCTTTAATTAAATTCCAGCAGATTCCAGCTGGGAGAATTTGTAATCGGAGTTTCGCCTGTTACTCGCTCACTGACGCGAGCAATTCAGATTGGCCAGCAGCAGTGGCTGGACTCACTGGGGGCGACATGTAGCGCCTCATTTCCGTTCGGAACACACAAAGGGGAACGTTTGAGTGTGCTTTGGCATTCCCATCACCATCACCAACAGCAGCAAAATCATTATCATCATCATCATCAGCAACATCAACATCAACATCAACATCCCTTGGACAACATCCAAGTTTTGACCTTATTGTTGTTCCGTAATTAGATTTGTTGCTGCCTCCGATGCTGCTGCTGCTGCTGCTGCTTCTGTTGTCCCTCGTTCGATCCGGAGTCAGTTCTGCCTCCAACTTTGGTGTTTGTTCTGTAAAGGCAGCTGCAACAGAAGTTGCTCCTGGCACTGGCTGTGCTTTTGAACCTATTGTTGTTACTTGTGTTGGCTGGGGCCATTGTCTGGGTCAGCGATTTCCACGAGCCTCAAATCAACTGCAAAACAAAACAAAAGATACGGGAAATAGAGGAAAAGGTGATTACAAAATCCAAGGTTGTGCAAAATCAATATGATTAGCATAAACTTATAATTCGATTTAGTTAAGTAAATGATCGAAAGTGCCAGCAGCACACACAGCCGTTGATACGCTGCTCTATCGTGGAGCAAAACTCGTAGCATATCTTTCCTGTCTTCCTGGTTTCTTCCCTTAGTTTAAGTTCACCATCTGACCTGACCTAGAGATAGGACAGACAGACAGACTCGTGCGTACTCCTCTTTAATGTGGAATTAGAATTTCCCAAAATTTGAAAGTCTAATCGAAAGTCTGTGCCTGAGAGCTGATAGGGAGGTATGAGGAATTAGTAATCAGCTCTCTGCAGTTTAGCTCTCATTCCCATTTTGGGTACCCGTCAGAATACATTGTGTGGCTTGACTGTGTGGGATATAAAAGGCAAACATCGATGGTTGTGTTAGCAGTGTATACTTTGTAGGGCTCCGCTCTTGCCAACGGCAGCAACATGAACTCCAGCACTATCTTGGATATTTTTCGGACACCGCCAGCGGGTAAACTAGAACGGACTCTCTCGATTGTCACTGGAGAGTGGCAGCAGCCCATTCATTTCATACCCGATTCGCCCATCCTCTGTAGATCCGGTGAAGCTGCCCATCTACAGCTCCCCGCTGGTGTGTCTGCTGATCGTGCTGGGATATCTGGTCTTTGTGCTCAAACTGGGACGCGACTTTATGGCCAACAGGAAGCCGTACAATGTGCGGCGAGCGATGCTGGTGTACAACCTCTGCCAGATCCTCATGAATATCGTCCTCTTCGGCTTGGTAAGTGGTGCTTCAGGGGCAGTGCTCAGACGTATCTAACGTATCTATCCATGAACTCTGCCAGGGATTCCACTTATTGTTTGTGCGACGAATCTATAATCTGCGATGCATGACCATGCTGCCACTGGAACATCCGGATAAATTCCGAGAGCGACTGATCGTCTACGCGTACTTTATCAACAAGTTGCTGGACCTGTTGGACACCCTGTTCTTTGTGCTGCGCAAGAGCTACAAGCAGATCACCGTGCTCCATGTGTACCATCATGCGTTGATGGTGCTGGGCCCGGCCCTTGTCCTCCACTTCTTTGGGACCGGGGGACAGTACTGCACGATGGGTGTCCTCAATTCCTTCGTCCATATCGTGATGTACAGCTACTACTTTGTGGCCGCCCAGTATCCGCAGATCAAGGGCAAGCTGTGGTGGAAACAGTACATCACCAAGCTGCAGCTGCTGCAGTTCGTCATCCTGGCCCTGCAGGCCGCCCTGGTGCTGTGCTTCAATCCGGGCTGCGCCTTTCCCCGCTTCCTGCAGTACCTACAGCTGGCTGTATCCGCCTCGATGATGATTATGTTCGGGAACTTTTACTACCAGAGCTACATCAAACCAAAGAGCAAATCGCAATAATTAACAATAAATTACAGCCCATTCTGTGGGGCTCTCTCCACTCAAAGACGAGTTTGAAACGTTTGAGTTTGAGTGAGGTTCTGATTCTAGTTCTGGTTCTTTTTTTTTTTTGGGCTCTCTAGCTGAATTCCTCTCTTTGAACAGTGTCTCCCTCTCTCTCTGTGTAATGTAGAACAGAGAGCGCAGTTCAAATATTTGAATAATACATCGTTTGAATTGATTAACTTATACAAATTCAGTTCCGAATGCCTTTTAGTATCTTCGAACAGTCACCAGGCGCCGTTCGGCCGACAATCAACGATAGCCATGACGTTCGGTATCTTCGATATACCTCAAGGAGGTGCGAGACATGTTTTCGAGTGCTAGTTTTTATTCTTCACTAATTGTTTTCCAATTCACAGATCCGGAACCCATTCTCCTGGCCAGTTCGCCATGGCCCATGATCATCATTCTGGCTGTCTACCTGCTCTTTGTCCTCAAGCTGGGCAAGATATATATGCGAAACCGAAAACCTTATGACCTGAAGCGTCTGCTGATGTTCTACAATCTCGGCCAGGTGGTCTACAATGGCATCTACTTTGGCGTTGTGAGTACCAGCACTGCAGGCGTCTTGTATCAGCCGATTGATTGGACTTTGCTTTGGTTTCAGGTCTTCTACTACCTCTTCATCGAGGGCATCTGCAATCTGCGCTGCATGGAGAGTTTCCCGCCCGGCCATAAGCACCGACAGCTGGAGCGGGTGGTGCACACCGCTTACCTTGTCAACAAGGTGGTGGATCTGCTGGACACCGTGTTCTTTGTGCTGCGCAAGAGCTACAAGCAGGTCAGCTTCCTACACATCTACCACCACGTGTTTATGGCCTTTGGTGGCTATGTGGTGACCCGCATCTATGGCACCGGGGGCCACTTCAACTCCGTCGGACTGCTCAACACGTTCGTGCACACGGTCATGTACTTTTACTACTTCCTGTCCTCGGAGTATCCCGCCGTGAAGGGCAACATCTGGTGGAAGAAGTACATCACCCTGACGCAGATTGTCCAGTTTGTGCTGCTCTTCAGTTACTCCTTCTACGTGCGCTTCCTCTCCCCCAACTGTGCCGTTCCCAACAGCCTGCTCTATGTGAACATGTTCCAGGGCATCGTCTTTATGTATCTGTTTGGCAAATTCTATATCCAGGCGTATGTGCGACCTCCTTCTGTCCAGTCCCAGTCCGAATCCCAGTCACAGTTACAGTCTCAGTATCAGCCCCAATCCCAGCCACAGTCCATGCAGAAGCAGAAGCTGTCGTAAGCAGCACAATGTGGACTCGAATATACCCTGTTCATTATAGCAATATATGCGCATATCGATCAGACATAGACACAGTTCGATGGGCTTGCAACTAGCAACGACCCCACTTAGTTACGGCCCAAGCAGGCTTTGATTTCTGGACTTTCGACACATTTAGCAGAATAAATAAAACTATGCTAATGGTACAATACAATACAATACCATATGCTATCATCCCACAATAGAATCAATCTTTTTCCTTGGAATAAACTCCTCTACAGCCAAATGCAGGATCTCTGAGACAGAGGTGTTAGCTAGGCACTTTATATGTGCCTTATTTACCACTTGGAAAGGGAAACAAACGCACGTGTTATGCTTTCTACAATGCTACTCATCCATATGTATGAGGCCGCCAATTAAATGTATCGTAATTGCTGGCATACAATGAGGCGCTCCATTAAGTGGCTCGAGGTGGATGGAAAAACACCTTGGGCCTAGGAGGCGTAGTGAGAAATTGTGTACATTTCGTGGCGGTTAATTGAACGGCGTCCTGCATTTCATGCATACAATTATGCCCTTCTTTGTGTTCAAATTCACGAAGCAATCCCACAAATTGTTCTTCAAAATATCTAATAGTATTTCTACAAGGAAATCTTGGTAAGTCTTTCTTTATACCTTAACTGGTGTTGAAACAGAAGTGATCAGACATTTATTTTCGTATTCCAGCTTAAACTCAACGTTCCAGCCGCAGAGTGGATTGGTGGAATTTTTCTTGTAGAAGGTACACAAATATCCCGATTGCTCATCAACTTTGTAAAAGACAAAGATGAGAACGGTTATCCGGTGAGTGCACCGTAGAGCAGAGCCGTTTAAGCATCGACAATGTGGAAAAGTGCATGCCGGAAAAACAACTTGGGGCAATCAGCCATACTCCTTGCCTTCTACGCACACACCACGCCCCCTGTCCCCTGGTGAATGTTGCTTTTGCTCGTTTGTTAGCACGTTGGAAAGAGCTTCACTTGATAAGCATAAGAAATGGTGGAGGCAAGGAAACGAAACTAGCTGTCTGCAACAGTGTGTCTGTGCAACGAGTGAATGCACATAACAAGGTTCTGCTTGTTCTCCTGCTTTCACACCCCTAAAGATGGTGGCGCCATAACTGTAGCTAAAGTTCGTGTGGCACGAGCCAAACTAAAGTCGGACATTTTCGCGCCATACATACGTCTGAATGTGTCTGTGGTGTCTGCCCAGTCCAATGCATCCATCCCACATAAGACCCTCTGTGTGGCATTCAAGATTCACTTGTGGTAACTGCATTTGCTGCCCGGGAAAAACGAAAACAATTGCCGCAAATATGGCAAATGGCAAATGGCAATTGAAAAACAAAAGTCTCTGACTGGATGATACGAGTTGCAGGACCTGGAAGCCGTTTGCTGGTACGCTGGAGCGCCAGCACAAAAGGCCACTGAGGACAAGGACATGGCTAGAAAAGCACTGGGTAAGAATGCGGAGAAGGCGGAGGTGGTGGTGGCAAAACCCAATGGGAAAGAGAAAATGCAGCAGCAGTGAAATGAAAAAAAACAACGCACAAAATTGGCTGTGAAATGAACGAGGCGACGCCTCGTCTGTCTCTTTTCTGTCGCTCTTTTATCTAGAAAGGGTAAATTACGCGGGAGGATAAATAGAAGACAGGAAAGGGAGGAAGGGAGGACACAGGCCGATCTGGGGCCGACAAAGTTAAATGCAAATCCCACCGGAGAGCCTCAAGTCAACAAAGACTGCAAAAAAGGAGAGGAAAAGGGTGCCAGAGGGTTTGTAATGCCTTCAGTTGAAGCAATGACAGACACCGAGATTACTAACTACTGTTTCCAATCAATTGCACATACAAATGACCCAAGGCAGCAAATTAATTGAGCCAATGCCCTAAACATAGATTCTGTCATCTCTAAACACGCAAATAAGTTGTGTTTAATTAGAAATGCTCTTCAATTCCGACTCACTGAGCAAGCGACTAACGTACCGCACAGCAAATGTTACACACA